>NC_045787.1:149804726-150106381 GCF_009873245.2 Balaenoptera musculus | reverse complement strand
AGTTGAAGGTCCCATAGGCCATGTTGCTGGAGCCGCGGGGCAGGGATCGGAAGTAATTCTGGGTGGAGAGGCGGGAGACGAAGTCCTCAGCCTCGGAGGCGGGTGAGCTGTGGTGCAGCGTGTGGCGGCCGCCACCCAGCGGGCTGAGCAGGTGCCCGTTGGTGAGCTGGAACTTGGGGCTGGGCCCATCTTGCCGGGGACACAGACTGCCCTGGTAGGTGGTGGTGGTGGTGCTGAGGTCTGGCTGGATGGTGAGCAGATGGGGATTGTCTGCAAGGATCAGACAGACTTAGAGAGTGGCATGGGGGGCAGCCCTGTCTGGGCGGCCCTTGGCATGGGGGTCCGGCACAAGTGCTGGGGACAGGGGCACCCCACCTGCTTTGCTGGGCTTGATGCTGACGGGCTGGAAGCCTGAGGTGAGAATGGATGAGTCGGCCACATCCGAGTCCAGTCCCTCCTTCTTGCGGCAGTACACAAGAATGAGGACGAGCAGCAGCAGGAGGAGGCACACGGCCACGGCTATGAGGCCCACGTAGAGGGCCACGTCCTCTGGGCCGGAAGCAGCTGTGGGAGAGAGTACAGGCTTGGGTGGGGTAGGGTGCAGGAGGCCGGGAAGGAGAGGTCAGCGGTCTACGCCCCAGGAGGATGAGGCCGCCACTTCTCGGGCATCAGCACCAGTGGAGCAGCAGACGCTGGCAGCAGGGAGCATGGAATCGGCACACATGCATTCCAGCCCTGCATCTGCCACCACCTTGCTGTGTCTCTCTGAGCAAATTTCAACCCTCATGAGCTCAATTCATGTTGAAGTTGCTGCTGATGGAGAGTGGAGGAGGGGAAGAGCCACTTTCCTGGGTGGCCTGGAACCAGGATGCTAGGCTGAACCTGCTCTTCTGGGTCCCAGGGCAGCTGAGACTGAGGGTGAGCTCCTAGGATCCCCAAAGCAGGGGATCTGCTTTCTGGGGAGGGGGGGGCGGTCTGCCATTCTGGTTCCTGGCCAGTCCCTGGGCCAGGAGCAGGGGTGCTAGGGCTCTTCTCCTTGTCTGCTTAGCCCAGGCCTGGGGCAGGGCTGAGGAGAGAGTGATTGACTGCCTGGAGGAAGCTATATTGATTTTAGAAGGGCTTTGCATAATGGAAGAAATGTCCATCAGAAAGGAATTGACACAGATAATTAGGTTTTTAATTGAAAGAATGGGGGAGGGTGTGTTCTAGAGACAAAATCCAACAGAGATCTTTAATTGTTAGTTATGGCCTTGTAATTAACAGGCCTCACAAGTCTGGTGTCCCCACAGGACTTGTGTGTGCACTTGGGGGACGGGGCGGAGGTAAAACTGCAGGAGAAGACAGGAAGGGGGTTGGGAGATGATCCCAGAGGCCGGGTGTGCACAGTAAAACCTCCAAATGTATGCATGTCTCAGGGCAGGTATGGGAGGTATTGGGGTGTATGTGGGCACATGTTGGGTGTGTTAGGGATGGGGTTCCCCAAGGGTCCTGAGCTTTGAATAGGGGGTGCAGCCTGTGGCAGGGGACTGATCCCTTAGCTACCACCTCCCCGGGGCAGGCTCAGGCCAATTCTGGCAAACTCAAGAGGATTCCCGGGTGGAGAGGACTCACTGTGCACGCAGAGGTCACTGGTACAATTGCGGGTGTCCAGGTCAGTGCCTCGGCACTCCTCACCTCCGTTGCGGGGTGCTGGGTCAGAGCACTCGCGGCTCCGCCAGTGGGTGCAGTCGAGCCCACAGGCCGACCACTTGCTCCACGGGCTCCAGCTGCCATCCACTAGATGCGAGACAGACATGGACAAAGAAGAGATGGCGTGGTCAGCCCAGGGAGCCAGTCCAGGCCGTCTGCCAGTGTGGCCCCGCTGGGCGTCCGGACCTGGTGCAATGTCAGGGCCAGGGCCAAGCCTGCCAGGCTGCAAGCCCTCTGGTGTCCAGCGGGCCTGGATGATGCATGCTAATGACAAGAGGCACGATGACACTGGGCCTGCTTGGTTCTACCCACACCGGGGGCCATCCTGGCCCTGGGGCAGTGAGGGCACTTGGTCGCACAATGACCCTCTGATCCCAGGCGCAGGTGGTTCTGCAGCACCAGGCTGGGGCCTGCCCCACACTGACTGTACCTGTCCTGACTGCACCTTAGACCCTGTGACTCAGCCCCTCTGCTGAGGCTGAGCCTGGACACAGACTGAGCCCTGCCTCCGATCACACTGAACCCCATCCTGGCCTCAGACTGTGAGCCTGGCCCTGCGTGCGGGCGGGTGGGATGGAGCCATGGGGAGCAGGCCGGTGGGCACGATGGAGCCAGGGCACGGAGATGGTGTGGTGAAGAGCGATGCGGGAGGCGGCAGCTGCTGGTACCTGGGCACAGGGTGGCGCAGGCTGTTTTCTGGACATTCTGCCCCTCACAGAAGGCGCCCCCGTTGAGAGGCGCCGGGTTGGTGCAGCTCCGGCTCCTTTTCTGCCAGCCGCGCCCACAGCTGGCGCTGCAGACGGACCACTCGGTCCACGTCGACCACCCACCGTTCACTGGCCGGACAGAGAAGGACTGGGGTCAGGGAGCGGGGGCTTCCTCAGACACACTGGCCCAGGGGCCGGGGCAGGAGGACAGAGGGGCTGTGAGCTGGAAACGGGCAGGCTGCAGCTGTGTTGAGAGAGAGGTCCTGGAGGGGAGACCATGCTTCTGCCCATTGCCCCCAGGGCCTGGCAGCACCCGCTCCACAGCCCCTTCTCCCCGTGGGCACCAGCCCTAGCTGCAACTCCCATGCTCCTCCAACCCAAACACCAGCCTTTCACGGGGGTTACTCCCGCACCCCTCCCTCTGTCTGCTCCTGGGGATGCCCAGGTCACTTTACTTCCTACCCCGGGGACACAAGAGCACAGGCTGTGGTCTGTCACTTTCCTAGACTCCCATCCTGTCCACTCATCTCCTTCTGCACAATGGCCTCCTGCCCACAAGTAAGCCAAGGGATGGTCCAGCCACAGATGACCACCAACCTGCCCCCCATCTCCACCCAGATATGCCCCTTGGCTCCCTGACAGCCACAGTAAGTCCTCTCCCTGTCCTTCCCAGTCAGGCCACGGTTTGGCTTGCCTGGTCCTGGCTCTGCAGGGAGCCAGCCACACGTGGTTGCCCTGAAGGCAGCCCCAGTGCCTCTCCTGTGCCCGGAGCCCTTCTGCCCCACCAGCACCGGGGCCCACCGTAGACGATGACAGCAGCGGAGGCGCTGCGGCGACGAGCTACGATGTTCTTGGCCACGCAGGTGTAGTTGGCCGTGTCGGCCAGGCGGGCCTGTCGCACCACCAGGCTATGCTCCCGCGTGATGTACACATTGGGGTCCAGGGATGGGTCCACCAGGTCCTCGTTCCGGAGCCACTCCACCTGGGGGAGGGAGCCATGCCGCTGCACTACCTGACTATGCTGGCCCTGCCCGGAGCGAGAGTGGCCCCTGGGGTGGGGGATCAGCCTGGAGGGGTGGGCAGGCGGGACCCGAGACCTGGGAGCACTGCCCACCTGTGGAGTGGCACTGGAGCCCCGCTCACCTCAGCTGGGGGGATGCCCTCTGGCGGGCGGCAGGGCAGCACGATGCCCTGCTCCAGGGACACCTCCTTGGCCAGCGGCTCCTGCTCAAAGTTCTTGCGCAAATCTGGGGGAAGAACACGAGTGTCCTCCAGGCTGAGTGCCTCACGCCAGGTCAGCCTGGCTGACCCTGTCCCCTGGTCCCGCAGGGGCCATGGCACATGCCAGAAGGAAGTGTCAAGTGCCCAGGGGGACATGGGGGTGGCTGGGCAGCGTCCATAGGCACTCCCTCCGCCCATCAAGGCAGGATCTGAGGATTTCTGATGAGACCTCCTCCCCCAGTGACACCCTAGGGCCACCTCCGCCCTGGACTCACAGGCAATGCGGATGTAGGCCTTCTGACTCTTGGTGGTGCCCGAGGAGCTCCACGCCACGCACTGGCACCAGTACTCCTCCAGCCCAAACACCTTCTCCACCTGCTGCCTCGAGACATTGATGCGGACCTCCATGGCAGGCAGTCCTGAGGGTGGAGGGGTGGGTAGCAAGGGCCGGGGCCATGCCTAGCCCCCAGGCCTCTCTGTCCAGTCCCCTGCCGGGCCCCTGCGCCACCGTAGTCCTCCCTCTGCTCAGCAGGAGAGTGGACGGACACTGGGGGCAACCCTCTGCCTGGAGGGAACACTGGGGGGCTCAGGGGGAGTCCCTTTATATCACCTGAAGGTCAAGAGTGGGTGCTTCCATTCATTATACTTTGTTACCCAAGGCCTGTCTCCCTGGAGTACTTACAAAAATATCACTACAGGGGCTTCCTGTGGTTTCAGAGACAAGGGCACAGAGGAGCTTTGGGCAGCAAGGGCTGGCAGAGGAGGTGGGGCAGATAGGCTAGCCCTGGGACCTTTGTGGGTAAAAAAAAAGGGTAAGGAGCGATCTGGCTCACCTCCTGGGGTTAGTAGGTAGATCCTGATGCGTGATAATATAATAACAGCTATTAACAAGATAATTACAGTGATTATGCTGTATGATAATAGACCCCTGGGGCTTAGCAAGTGTTTCCCACATGCTGGCTTATCTTTTTCAATCTGCTCCCTTGAAGGTATTGCTCCCACTCCATGGATGAGGAAACAGAGGCTCGGAGAGGCAGTGACTTGCCACAGGCGTCCAGGGCTGTCTGCTGTCTGAATCCAGAGTAGGTTCAGAGTGCTCAGAATCCAAGGCGTGCTCAGGGTTCACCAGAGGAGGGTGCTGGGGGTGCCCATCCCACAGGGAGAAATGTTGGCGAGGGGGAGGGGGCAGCTCACAGAGGGTAAGCTGGCCTGTGATGGGTGGCCGGGACCCTCTCTACCCTGAATGGACTGGGCTGGAGGAAACACCTTTCAAGGATGGACACAGTCCCCACATGTCTGCCACACCCAGAACCAGGTGTGGGGCATCTGGGGAGGGTCCAGACTTCTGAGGACCCAGAAGGGGGGATACCAGTCCTCCTCCAGGCCCCTGGCCCTCAGACAAAACCAGTGTCCCCAGGAGTAAGAAAAGACTGTTTCCAATTTCTCCTCCTCCTGACCCCAATTTCCCTTGGGTCATTGGCTTATCAGAAAGAGGGAGAGAGGCTGGTGTTTCCATTGTTAACAGAGAAATTCAATTAGGGCTGCATTGCAGGAGGAGCCGTGGCCCAGCTGAGCAGGTAAGCTAGGAGGCTGTTTTCTGTCTTAATTTCTCTAACGTGTCTTTCCCTGACCCCTGCCCAGACCCCTCCTCATGAGTCTCTCTGGCTCCCACACTGGGCTCCCTGATTTTCCTATCCCTCACCCCTGCCCCCTCGTGAGTTCTCACAGGAGATGGGGTGTGTGTATCACGTCTGCCTGAGGTCACAATCACTGGGCTAGATCCCTCCGTTCTGGGCACTGCCTACCCCATCCTCTAAGCGCTGGATGTGTACGTTCTAGTGGTGTGGGATGAGGGCTGAGAAGCGAGAAGGGGTCCCTTACAGGGTTTGTGCATAGGAGAGGGGCCCTGGGCACCAGCCAGCTGTCAAGCACACAGATTCTTGGAGCATCTGAGAAGGAGCTGTGCACATACTTGGGGGTAGAGACAGGGTCCTCCCTCTCAGCCTTTGGGGTTAGTGGTGGGAGACCTCCAGAACATTCTGAACTGGAAACTTTTCCTCTCTTGGGTGGACAGGTCTATGGATGGACTGCTCCATCCCCCATGGTGGTTGGGGGAGCTCACGCACTACCCAGGCAGCTCAGCTCAGGGAGAACAGCACTAAATTTAAGTGCTCCTGGGACCTCCTTGGTGGTCCAGTGGTTAAGACTCTGCCTTCCAATGCAGGGGACGCGGGTTCCATCCCTGGTTGGGGAACAAAGATCCCACATGTCTCGGGGCAACTAAGCCTGTGCGCCGCAACTACTGCGCTTGCGTGCTGCAACAAAAGATCCTGAGTGCCGCTACGAAAATCCTGCGTGCTGCAACTATTTGGCTGCAACAGCCAAATAAATAAATATTAGGAAAAAAATCTTAAAAAAAAAAATTTAAGTGCTCCTATTTCTTTTTCCCTGTCTCCTCCCCACTTCTGTCCTGCCATCTCATCTCCTTCTTGCTGCCACGAATAAGGGCCAAGTTTGTCCATGAGGTCTAGATCCAGGCGGTGCCCTGGAGCCCCACAGGCTCTGGGAGGTGGGGAGACCCAGAGCCTGCCCTGCTGGTCCTTGAAATGAGGGGCTGTGCCCTCCCTGCTGCAGATCAATGAGCAGCCTGGCTCCTGGGAGCAGTTTCTGGGCACGGCTGTGTCCGCACCTGCCTGGTAAATGTGAGCAGATACTAGCCTTGGGGAGGGACAGGAGGATGGAGGGGTCCCTGCTGGCCCAGGCCCAGGAGCGTGTTGGGTGTGTGCAGGTGTGTGAGTGCTGTGGGCGTGTGGGGAGGCCCTGGTGTGGGCATGCTGAGGGTTTCTGGGAGGTGGAGGGGTGGGGGTAGGGGGCTCTGAGGGCAAGCGAGGGCTTAGGGTACCTTCTTACCAAACTGCTTCTAATAACCAGTCGGTTTGTTTAATTCATGATAAATCACACTCCCAGACCGGACTCCAATGCTTGGTTTTGCAAATTTCCAGCTTTTACACTATCAGTGGGTTTGGGATCAAGAGATTTCAGGCTTTGGTCCCCTCCCCCTGGCCTTCTGGATGGAGAATGGGGGCGAGCAAAGGGGAGATCAGGTGCTCTCTCCTGGGGTGTCCACCCTGCCATCCCCACCCCCATGCAGAAATGGGTGGGGCTGCAGATTTGGGCTGACCTCTGACCCCGCCATACCTGCCTGACCACAGAGCATTCCTGGCTCAGGGTCTTGGGTCTGTGTGTAGCATGGTGGTGCCGCCCATGGCCTGGGCATCTGTTTGTGGGTAAGTGAGAAGCCTATCTCTTTGCCTCAAAACACTCAATGGCTTTGGGTTGAGAAGTCAATAAGATCAATGAAAATTCAGATGTGCAGGCCATGGGAGGCCTGAGGTTGGATGCTCAGAGCAGGAGGGGGCCCTGGTGGCTATGGGTAGGACGTGTCCCCGTGAGCTCTGCTCTCTGCCTGGCTTTGAAGGGAGCAAGGCCAGGAGAGCCTGTTGGGGAATGTGGGCTGAGGGCTGGCCTGGCCTATGACTGCTATGTAGGCAAGAGCCTGGGTCTCAGCCAAGCCATGGATTCCAGACCTCGTGATGGGAGGAGACAAGGAGGGGTGTATGTGGGAAGCCAGGAAGGGGAGGTGTGAGCAGTTTGGGGCTGGCCTGGCACCTTCCAAGAGGTTCCAGGACAGGCTCTCAAGGCTGTGGGGAGACAGGTCTCTGGCTGTGGCTTGCTCTTCCTCACCTGTCCTTTCCTTGGGGGACCTAGCTCAGCAGCAGGAGGACTCATAATGCTGCAAAGTGGTGCTGGGCCCTAGGCGTGGGGTAGGGAGAGAGGAAAGACCTGCGGCTGGGCTCCACCTGGGTGTGAGAGATCTCACAGCTTCCCTCACCAACCTGCAAGGAGGCCATCCTCATCCCCATTTTACAGATGAGGAAACTGAGGCCCAGGGAGGGAAGGGGGGCTTGCCGCAGGGGGCACCAACCCCATGCATTCCCCTCCTGAGAGTGGGAGGCAGAGCTGGATCACCTGCAACAAGAGCCTTGTGGGCTAAATTCTTAGCGCCTCACCCAGGCCTGGCACAGAGCAGGTGCTCAGTTAAGACCTGAGGACTGCAAGGAGGACACTGCCAGCAGCAGGTGTGTGTAAGGCCAGGACAATGCAGGGCTCAAGGACCTGGGCAGGAATCACTCACTAGGGGGCTGACACTTGGAGGGAAGAAGACCAGCCCCTGGTGACCCTGGCAGGGGAGGATGGGGCGTGACTTTTGTGGACCAGAACGCCTGGTTGGAGCCCTGGACGAGTCAGAGCCATCTGTAATAGGACAGGCTGGCTCTGAGGACTAAATCACACGCTGACGAAACTCAGGGCTCATCTGCTCACATCTGGGTTCTTGTGAGAGCTTCCGAGTTCACCAGGGCAGGGCCCCCTCCTCCAGTCTCCCTCTGCCTGGCACCAGCTTCCCACAGTGCAAGTGTGGCTGCAGCTTCCTCGTCTCGCCGACCACCCCCTCAACCCCAACTTCTGCCACTCCAAACTTGGGCCTCTGGCCAGCCTGCCGTTCCCTGCATTTGTCCTTTGGCCTGATAAACAGCCATTCCAGCTGGTTTTAAGACTGAGGTTGGATGTTACCACCCCACACCACCCCCACTCCAGGAATCCTTCCTGGGCTGCCCAGTCCCTCCCACCAGGAGCATGGGCCACCCCTCTGGGCCTGTGGTCCCCTGCCTGCCCTTGGCATCAGTGTGAGCTGTTCTGGGTGCCACCTGCTTGCCCCTGTGACTCAGGCCTCACTCAAGTGGCCGTACCCGGCACAGGGTCTGTGCGCTGTGTGTCTCAGGCTGGCTGAGCCTCGGTGGGAAGGGGCTCAGGACTTAACCTGAGGGCTCATCGTGTGTGTGGGCTCCACAAAGCATCAAGGCAAAGGGGTAGGAAAATGAGCTTAACTGGGGTCCAGTTAGCGAGGAGGAGAGGCTGTTAGCTCTGCCGGGCCTGTTCTCGGGGAGCATGGAAACCCAAACAATGGCTCTCTGCCCCCATCCCCATTGCCTACTGCCTAAGGCCAGGGCTGGAGGTGGGGAATGAGGTGTCCCACAGAAGGGGCACTTCTTGGGTCTGCCTCCCCTGTCAGCCCCCCACACTGGCCCCGAGTGTCACCCATAGCTCTGGTCATGTCACTCGGTAGCTTGAAATCCCACAGGACTGCGACCTCACTCCAGAGCTGGACGGGTGAGGCTCCTGGATGCACCACTGCCCGCTGCACACACTCCACACCCTCCCTGCTAAGCCCCGACCCGCACGCCGGCCCATCTGCCTCCAGGGCTTTGCTTGTGCTGTGTCCCTTTCTGGGGGCGCCTGGGACGCCCTTCTCCTCTTCTCGTCCTGACCAGGTTTACATATCACCTTCCCCGAGGAGCCTCCCTGGGCAGCCACAGATCCCAGAACTCAGTGAGAGGTCACTGTGCTGCCCCCATCTCCATGGGGCTGTGTCTCCAGCTCAAGGGTGGGTGCTCAGGGAACGTGCCAACGAACGGACCAACGAATGAACCAACAGATGCACAAAGAAAACAATCACGGAATGTGAGGTCCGTGAGCTCTTCCATCATCTGGGATCCACTCTTTTCAAACCTTTCTCTGCTGGCGCCACTTGCCAGGCTGCCTCTGGGTCTGCCTGGGCTCAGATGCAGCGGCAGGGTCCTGCCCCCGCAAACCCACAGAGCACCCTGGGGCATTTTGGGGCGGCTTCTCTTTTTCTCACTCCCCCACCAAGTGATGAAGTCTGGTGAGGGTGGGCCTCCCAGGAAAGGCCTTGGTGTGTACACAGTGGGTCCTAGGTGTGGGAGTCCTGCCTCTCCTGGGGACCTGGGGTGGTGCACACAGAGTGGTGAGTTTCACCCTGGCCTCGGCTCACAGGCATGCAGCAGGGGCAATGGCAGGCCCCTCTCTGGGCCTCCATTGCCTCTGAGGCTGAGACTCGCTCCCCCTTCGAGTGACCCCGCCTGGCGCCCCAGCCTGGTCTCACCGCTGCTCCCATCCGTGCTGCGCTCGATCACGTGGTCCACCTGGCGCACCCACTCCCCGTTGCACTTGAAGAAGATTTGCGTGGCGGGCATGGCCTTGCACACCAGCAGCACCGGCTTGTTCTTGACGATGTACACGTCCTCGGGCTCCACCAGGAAGTCGGGAAGCAGGTCTGGGTTAGAGCCGGGCACCGGGTTGGCCACCGTGGCACTCTGCTGGGCCCCTGCAGCAGAAGCAAAGGGGGCAGGTGAGCTGGGGCCTCTGCTGGACTTGTGGGGTCCTCCCGGGGTTACCTGCCTGTTCAGGGGCTGGGACTGAGCCAAGAGGAGGCAGCCAGTGGGGCCAGGCTCTGCCGCTTCCAGCCCAGCAGGCTGGGTCCCCTTCCATAAAATAGGGGAAGAAGCAGCCCCCTGTGGAGACAAATACGGAAGTGCCAGCACACAGCAGCGGTCAGGGCTCATTACCACCCTGGTAGAAAGAAGTTCAGGTATCTGGTGAGGCAGCCCACTGCCCTGGAAGGCCCCGGGGGGAGAGAGGGAGGGAGGGAGAGGGCCCTGGGCAGCCTGGGGCTAGGGAGGGCAGGAGTCCCTTCCTCTGGTGCCCTGGCTGCCTCGGGGGCTACTTCCGGGTTGCTCCCCATTCCTGGCCCCTGCATGTAGTAGGTGCTGAGAAAATACCAAGTGAATGACGGAGGGGAAGAGGCTCTGGCGAGTGCACATGTGAGGGGTGTTGGTGGCAGTGCTACAGGAGAGGCCCCCGAGAGGGGCGACTTGGGGTGAGCCTGGGCTGCTGGGTGGGTCTCCGGGAGGGTGGGAGCCAGGAGGGTGTGTCTGGGAGCCTCAGGGGCCCCGGCCATGTCCCACCCTTCAAGGAGACCAGAATATGGGTTTCCTTCTAATTTTAACTGCAAACCACAGCCATCCCACAAGTCATTTGTTGCTAATTACACAGGTAATTGGCTCTGAGGCTTTGGTGGAGGTAACCCTCCACAGCAGTCTAACCGTCTGCTCGACCAGCAGGACCCTTGAGAGGGTGGGGAGGGGCGGGGGGGGGAGTGGGAGGATGGAGAGTGGGGGCACCCTCAGCCTCCACACCCACCAAACAGGCCCCTGACGGCCTGGCCTCTCTCGGGGCTGCAGTGATTTCCCCCAACACACACTCACAACCAACAGGGGGCTCTGGGCATAAAGAGGGAAAAGCTTGGGCTTCAGAGACCCATCTGCTCCCTGCTAGTGGTGACCTTAGGCGGGTTACCCATTTTGTTGCCTATGACACCTATGGAGGTCCTGTCTGCCCCGTGGGGGAGTCTGGAGCTGCCTCACGCAGTCGGCCTCCTGGCTCCACTACCTCCTTACGGGCAGCCCCAAACCCATGGAGGGCTTCTAACAGGGAGGCCTGGCTCCTCGGGCCCAGCGGGCATCCATGCTGCCCCTTCTCTCTTGCTTGCACAGGGACCCTCTCTTTCCAATGTGGGAGTTTGCCCTCTCCACCCCAAGACTGTGATTTTGGGGAGGGGATCTGTGCCTGGTCCTGTAGGCGCCGGGTGGGTGAGCTGGGAATGTCTGCAGAGGCTGAGAAACCTGGTGTGACTTCAGGTAACCCCTGCTTGTTTCCTTGCCTGCAAAATGGGGGATGGTACCCAATTCTTAGGGCTATCATGAGGATGAAGTGAAAAAAGGCACAGTGCTCGGTAAATGTTGGCTGCTAGCCGTACCCAGTGCTTTTGCACTGACAGTGGCAAAGGGCTCCATCTCCTTCAGTAACTCTCCTAGCAATCTCTTCAGGGGTGGGGACTGATGAGGAAACTGAGGCACAGAGCCAGCAGGTGTCTTGCCCTCAGTGTCTGCAGCAGTGGGCTCATCCACCCCTCCTCCTCCACATCCACCCCTCCTACTCCCACCCTGGCCTCTCCCCAGCCTGTCTCCCCCCTACCGCCTGCACTTTCTGCTGCTCCGTAATGAAGGCTAAGCTGCCAGGGAACCACGCTTGCAGTTGGGAAGACAAGCTCCCCTTGTCCCGCCCTGCCCCATCCTGAACCGCCTCCGTGGGGCTCTGCCACTCCTCAGGCCTCTGTTTTAGGTCTCGTGTTTTAGGCCACGGCATCTTTCCAGACCCCAGGGCTGCACAGAGGAGGGCTAAGCTTGACCCCTGAGCAGGGCCCACAGGGAGCTGGGGGCAGGCATCACAGGCTCCAGAAGGGCACGCGAGACCTCAGTGTCAGCTTCCAGGCCTGCCCACGCCTCGCCTCGCAGAGGCTCAGTTTGATGGCCTGTGTCTGCCTACTGGCTGGGAGCTGGGAAGGCAGGGGTCCCAGCTGGGGGTATGGGCAGGGAGAGGGCACATGGCCCCCCCCCGACTTCCCTATTGATCACCGCGCCAAGCACTGCTCGTGTCAGCCACCCGCTGAACCCAGCACAATCCCTCATGTCTGCATTTAACTGCTAATGAAAAATAAATGTACTGTGACCAATAAGGGACATAGCTCACTTCTCCTGGGCCTCCGCCACGCCACGCTGGCATGGTCTCCCCTCCCCATCCCCCTGGGGGGGCATTTATTGGGTGGACCCAGGGGCCCCCTCCAGGCTGCAGTTATCCCGCTGGCAAGGACACTCTAAGGCCATGGGTGGGGGTAAATTCAGCCCCTCTTGGGGCTGCTGGAAGCTTCCTGGGTGGCCAGAGCTGGCTTCCCCTCCCTCTGGCCCCTTTGCCCACTACATGACCTCCACCCTTGTGGTCGGCACCTGCAATCTGCCCACCCCCCTCACCGTCCCAGTTAGGTCTCTCACTTGGACTAAAGCACAGTGAGAGCCTTGGGTCTCTCCCTCTCCACGTCGCAGGCCACTAGCATGAGCTATCTTTCCCTTTGACATGAAAACCTGTTCTTGTCTATCAAAGATAACACCAAGCAGTGCATGCTCAGTGTCAAATGATATATGATGTTTTCAAAAGGGCACGGACTCTAGTTCACTGAAGTCACCACCACTCCCTAATGCCCCCTTTCTCCCTGCCGGCACTTTCCTACCTTCTCCTCAGGGCCCAGTTCTATCGTCACTTCTTCTGAAAGAGGACTCCCCCACCTCACTCTCTCAGGAAACCACACATGCCATTTTGCCCCCTCTGCATCTAGGACCTGTCCTCACTGGTTCTGTAGCTCTTATCACAGGTGAAGCAAGCGTGTGGCTGAGGGCTGCCTAGCGCTGGTGTTGGTGAATGGGGACTTGGATTTGGGTGCCTACTTCTGCTCCCTTCTGGCTGTGAGGTGATGAGCATGGGAGGAAGGCTTTGCAAAGCAGATGCACTGGGGCTGCGGGAGAGCAGGCAGGGGCAGGGCCTGCTGGCCACACAGGCCCTGCTGTATCCCGAACTCCACCCCTCAGCTCGCCAGAAGCTCCGTCCACCACACCCTCGCCAAGTCTCTCTTACTTGCCCAGCCACCCCTTTGGAATTCAGTTAGAAGACTTCTTTCATTTACTAGCAGATCCCTGAGAACTTGGTCACTGAGAACTGCCGATGGGGCTGTATGGACGCTCAGGGCTTGAAGTGGGAACCCCATTACCAGTGAGCCTTGGGGCTGGCCAGCTGGCTCCCACCTGTCTCAGGAGGGCACTGGCTGCCCGATCAGCCCCAGCCGGCACCCCTGCTCTGGCTGCCCATGAAGGGTGGGAGCCCCAATCCTAGCAGTCCCCACCTACAGTGTCTTCTTAGGGGTAGCAAGGGAGACCACGTCGTGTGTGAGAGGGGTGTGTGTGTGTGTGTGTGTGTGTGTGTGTGTGTAGGGAGGCTGGGGGCCAAAGGGGGATAAGAGACCCCTGGGTAATGGGTCTTGGCCAGAGCTGAGCCTGGGACAAATGCTACCTTCTCCCTCCCCTCCCATGGTGCTCTTATGACCTGAAATGTATTCATTCATTCATTCTTGCATTCATTCAGTGAATACTTATTGAGTGCCAGGAACTGTTCTGGGATTTTGCAGTGAGCAAGAGAGACACATCCTCTGCTCTCAGCCACTTTCATTCAAAATGGAGAAGCAAAAGAAAATAGAGGATTCAGAAGTTGCCTAGGGATCTGAAGCAGGTAAAAAGGGGGTGCTATTTTGTAAAGGGTGTGGGTGCAAGGGCTCTAGAGGGGAAGAGGGTTTGGGGTAGGTTCCTCTGTGGAGGTGATGTCTAAGTGGACCCCTGAGGGCCAAGGCCCTCCCTGGCCTGGAGAAAAGTGCTTTAGGAGAAGGGAACAGCAGAGGCCGTCCGACAGGAAGGAGCTGGGTTTGTTGTGAGGACAGCGAGGAGGGTGGCCAGGGCAGAGGGAGTGCAGGGGAGACAAGTAGGAGGTGAATCAGAGAGGGAGCAGCGGCCTGATTTGGAGTTTTATTGGGAAGGGGTGAGGAGCCTCTGGGGGGCTGTGTGCAGGGGAATGCTGAGATCTCCCTGCATGAGGAATGGGTGGAGGGAGGCAGGCGTGGCAGTGGAGAGTTGGATGGGGAGGCATTCTGTGGAGTGGACCATGGTAGGCCCGTCCCATGAGGTCTATCTGGGAACTCCCACCCAGACGTCCAGTCTCAGCCAACAAGCCACCTCCTCCAGGAGGCCTTCTTGGATCCATACTCTTTGTCACTTTGCCCCTGTGCCCACACTGTCCCCTAAGCCTCCCTCCAGGGTACATGCCATATTCAGGACTGGGCACGCTGCCTCCTCCACTAGACCGTGAACTCGCTCGGAGCAGGAGCCCAGGTCTGACCTGGATACTGATGGAGTGTTTGTTGAGTGACTGAATGACCGCCCCCTTTTTTCCCTTGAACTTCAGAAGGTTTGCCTAAGGGTGGGCCCCTTCACTCTTGTCCTGCAGGGAGACCCAGAGAGAGCTCAGAGCGGCCCACAGGCAGAGTTGTGGGCAGGGAGAGGCTCTGTGCTCCAGCCTGCCCTCCGCCATCCCCCAACATGCTGCTGCTCTGAGGTTGAGCCCCCCTTTTCTCACCAGCAGCCTGGGATGATAAGGCCTACTCGTGTAACACTGAGGCCCAGGGTGGGTATGAAAGTGCTTTCAAATGTTTTATTTTTCAAAGCACCATGAAAATATGAGGTGTGATTAATCAAGCTATTAATGAACTCGTGTTTTCTGAGTGAGGACTCAGTCTCACGGAGCAGGGTAGGAGGGCTGGGGGCAGGGTGTCATCTGGCCTCACTCATCTGGGAGTAGAGAGCACTGCTTCTCAAGAACAGCCCTGCTGAGCCCCTGTCCATAACTTGACAGGGGCTCCTTTTTATCCCTCCAACAGCCCCGGTCTGTGTCAATGGCAAAGGGGAGGGGCGGCAAGCCCCTGCTTTCGCTACTTCCCTGAGAAATGTTCTGGATTTGAAGTGGGGTGGAGGAGGGAGAGGGGGCTGGGGGCCTGGCAGCCTCTGTCTTTCTCTTCCTGGCTGTCCACCCAGCATTGCACCCCCTCACCCCTGGGCACCTATGCTCCCAGTCTCCCTGGCTCCCTGGCCTGGAGATATGCATTTGGTCCGTCCGCTTGGGGCCTGGGTGTCCTGCTCCACAGGCCCAGGCGGGGAGAGGAGAGTCCACAGGATGGCGCACCACGCCCTTCACCTGGCATTCGAGGCTCTACTGGCCCAGGGCCTGAGCTGTCACCTGGCCTTGACTTTAGGGCCTCCCTTCAAGTATGTAGGATGGCATCTAGACTACTTTCAATTCTGCAAAGGCTTGTGCATACTCTGTTTGGGACCCTGCCTCCCTCCCCTGTCTGCCTAACAGTACCCGCTTTTCTGCAGGGAATGCCTGGCCCTCACCCTACTCAGTCCATACAGTCATTCGGTCCCGGTGGGCTGACCCCATCTCTGGCCCCAGAGGTGGGTATACTACACTGACTAGTTCCCAGACAGGAAGGTCACCCCATCCCCATAGATGGGCCTTCAGGATTTGGGTTGGGCTGCTGGGAAGAGAGAACCTCTCTTTCTGCTGGGCCGGTCCCGCAGGCTTTGCAGGCCATAGGAGGCCAAGTGAAAGGGGAGGCCATCCACGGGTCTGAAGCAGGAGCTTGGAGAATGGAGACAACCAGGGAAGAAAGAGCTTGACTCCTCGCTGTGTTGAAAGCCTGGGATCCCAAGAAGCCAGAAGGCAGAGCTACCCCTGGATTCCTTTCTTTGCCTAAAGCTAGCTGGAATGAGGATCCTTTCATTGCGTTGATCTACCCCCCTTCTGCTCTCTGCCTGGGTGACTTCTACTCGTCCTTCAAGGCCTGCTCAAACATCCCCTCCCCCAGGAAGCCTTCCCTGACCCCCAGACAGAGCTGGCTACACCTCCCCTGAGCTCCCACAGCCCCTGGCCGAACTCGCCTCAGTACCTCCCACATCATATGGCCACCACTTATGAATCTGTCTCCCCATGCACACTGTCAGTGCCTTGAGTGCAGGGATTGAATGGTGACGTCCCTCCCAACCCTTGAGCATCCCCAGAGCCTAGCCAGGGACTGACACATAGTGAGTGCCCAGCGAGTGTTTGTTGAATGAATGTTGAATATCATTACCTTGACTGGGACCAGAGCCCAGAAAGGAGGGCTGAAAGAGGGGGACACACACTCAAATTTGGCTGGGAGCCAGCTCTGTTTACCTTCCAATCAATCAATCAATCAATTCTAGAAACACCCGTGCTGGACTGTGGGGAGATGGACCAAGGGGACTGTGGAGAGGCTCACGTGCAGGGTCCAGGGGAGACAGAGGGGGCTGGGAGCCATGGCCACAGTGGTGGGGGACAGAGGGGGTGCAGACACACAGAGGAATGGGGATTTGTGCCCTCCTGCCCATCTACACCCCTGTGGCCTGAGACGGCTTCGTTATTATTTTTTAAATGTGGGCCTTCCCTGGTGGCGCAGTGGTTAAGAATCCGCCTGCCAATGCAGGGGACACGGGTTCGAGCCCTGGTCTGGGAAGATCCCACATGCCGCGTAGCAACTAAGCCCTTGCACCACAACTACTGGGCCTGCGCTCTAGAGCCTGCAAGCCACAACTCCTGAAGCCTGTGCACCTAGAGCCCGTGCTCTGCAACAAGAGAAGCCACTGCAATGAGAAGCCCGCGCACCGCAACAAAGAGTAGCTCCCACTCGCCGCAACTAGAGAAAGCCCGCGCGCAGCAACGAAGACCCAGTGCAGCCAAAAAAAAAAATGATGAGGGAGCTTCACTAGGAGGCTCTGATAAGCAGGGTTGAAATCTGCATTTGCTGTTGGAGACACACAGACAGCGGCGGGGTGGAGGAATGGTGGGCAGGAGGCCCCAAGACGACAGATCTGGGGGGCACATGAAGAACCCTGAGGTTCCAGGTGGCAACTCAGAGGCGTGGACCTGCCTGCAGGTGACGACAGGGTGCCATGAGGCCAGAGCAAGCTGGGGGGTGCGGCCCAGAATTCTTCCAAATCCATCATGTAAAAAACTCTGCTCTGCCCACCAGCTGCTTCCGAGGCTCACCGACTGCTGCAGACCCCTGTGCCGCCCCCTGTTTCTTGAGCCTCAGTTTCCTCATATGGGGCAAATAGCACTGACCCAGCCCCAGGACGAGGTGGGTCAGGAACGACATCTTGCCCAGGGCCTCCAGGCGTCCACCAGTGCTTCTCTTCTTTCGCTTCCCGGCCCCATGGTCCATCCCTCAGTCATCTGTCTCCCTGGCTGTGGCTCCAAACGTCTCAGGACTTCCGGGAGGGAAGGGACGGGTCTGAGTGCAGGCTCTTCCGCCCCAGCGCACAGTCAGTGAACAAGGGAAAGGACGACTGCAGGACCTCCTGTCGGGGAGCACGCAGGAGGTGGAGGTGGCAAGGTGGGGTGACAGCCCCTCACGGTGTCCCTTGGAAGGGAGGGCTGCTCCCCTGACCCGTGCTCACACACAGGCGTGAGCGGCACTCCGGTTTCTATGGTAATGTGTGCACGAAAGCGTCACAGAAGCGGCAGCCACCTTCCCCAAGATCGGAGGAAAGTCACCCTCTTCCCCAGTGGGCTCCAGGGGCCTGGTCACAAGGACAGACACAGGCGTCACGAGGAGGACATGCAGACAGGCTGAACTGCAAAGAACAAGGTGGCTGGGGCTGGGCACGCTGCCACCTTACCCGTGTGGCTTGTCCTCTGGCATCTGCACTCAGGTGACTTCTACCCGCCCCTCATTTCACAGACAAGGAACATGAAGCTCACGACTTGCCTAAGGTCACACAGACACAGAGGGCAGGTGCGCTCTCCACGCCTCCCGGCCCAGGCCAGCCTAGGGCAGGAGTTATGGGCCTTTCCTGGACCAAGGTCTGGCCCCACCCACCACACCACCCCTTGCTCACTTGGCTTACCTGCTGACCCTTCTCTGCTTCTTAAACCCTCCGAGCTCATCCCACCCCAGGGCCTTTGCACTTGCTCTTTCCTCTGCCTGCAACACGCTGCCCCCCGCTCTTCCACAGCTGGCCCCCTCTAAACCCTCAGGTCTCAGCTTCAACTTTATTTCCTCCAACAGGCCCTCCTTGACTGCCGTGTCTGAAGTAGGCCCTTCTTTTGTGTTGTTGTTTTTTTTTTTTCTGACCATGCCAAGCGGCTTGCGGGATCTTATTTCCCCGACCAAGGATCAAACCCACGCCCCCTGCAGTGGAAGTGTGGAGTCTTAACCACTGGACCGCCAGGGAAGTCCCTGAAGTAGGCCCTTCTAACTCAGCAACGCCCCCCTTTCCCAGTCTATTTTCCTCATAGCTCTCACCGCTATCTGATGTCATCTTGTTTGTGTACTTGTTTGCTGGTTATTGTCTAGGTCCCCTTCCCCTGAAACGTGTCATGACAGCAGGGACCGTGCTTGTCTTGTTCACAGCTATAGTCCCAGGCCTGGCGCATAGTAGGTGTTTGATAAACATGTGCTGAATTCATGAATGAACAAACTCGGTCTTCCAACTCTACGCCCAGAGCCCACGCTGGGCGCCACACTCCTGCCACTGCTAAGAGTCCCTAAACCCACCAGTGAAGGGGACTTAGAAACTATCAGGATGCCCAGGGAGAGAGTGCTTGATGCGGGGGACAGGCCTCCAGGGAACCCCTCCCAGGGCCCCTTCTGGCCGCAGGGCCTTGCTTTGGACCAGAGAAATAGTTAATAAAGCTGAGGCTTAAATAAGCATTTGATTAACAAATGATAAAATAGCTATTGTGTCCCCAAATTAAGCTGTAATTGTGGCTGATAATTGGCTGGTTAGAATTTAATAAGCTGCAATTAAATAGAATGGAATCCAGGGTAATTATGTGGTCGCACAGCCCAGAGAGAACCAGGGAAGGAAAGCTTTTTCCTGCTTTGGAATCTTCTGCTGGTGCAGTGTGTGTGCTGTGGGTGTTTCTGGTGGTGGTGTGTGTGCACGGCAGGCCTCCTCCACTTTTCACCTGGAAGAGGCGGGCAGGTTGGTGCTGGCCCAGCCCCCTCACCACTGCTCGGCAGGAGATCGTCACGCAGGCTCTGAGCCCTGCCAGGGCCTGTGGCAGCTCCAGCTGAAAGAGACATAAAAGGATCCCTGGCACAGTTCCCTGCAGGGTGGGAGGCCGTGGGAGGGTGGCCAGAAGGGCACTGGGAACATGGGGGAGGCAGGCAGGCGGGGAGAGGGTCTGCCTTTCTTCCTAATGAGAAAACTGGGGCTCAGAGAGGGAAAGAACTTGCTCAAGGTCACACAGCGATCAGTGGCCGGGCTGGGCCAGATTTTCAGGTTGCCTTGTATCCAGGGTAATTCCGAGTGGCCAGGAGGCTGGAGGACACTCCCCTCTCCCCACCGCCCCTTGCCAGCTCCCGAGGCACCCCTCCCCATTTCCATCCGTGTCCTTCACCAGGTAAACACACAGGCTAAGTAAGGATGGTGCAACTGTTCCACACATGCACCCTTAAGACAAGCTGCCCCCCATGCCCCCATTTCCCTCTCCCGTGGCCGGCCTGCCCGCCGGAGGCCCTGGTGGCTGCAGAGCTCCCTGGTGCCTCAGCCTGGCACAGCTAACCCTGCTCCCAGCCCAGGTGTGGCCCCCACAAGTCCAAGGGGATGATGAACAGCACTGCTCAGGCACCATTTATGACCCCATCAGCATTTTTACAATGTTGCCAGCAATTAATTTAATTAAGGACCCTGTCCTGGATATGCTGGCATTTCATATCTCACTGGTTTAATGTGAGCCCGGCCTGAGCAGGGGCCAGGGGTGGTCCAGGAGCGGCAGCTCTGCTCTGCACCCTGGGCTCAGCTCAGGGTGCACAGGGCAAGGCAGTCGCACCCCTCCCCCCAACCCCGGGATGGAGCCCAGAGACAAAAGGGGGGCCACCCAGAGGGAGGCCACCCAGTGATCTGCCCTTGGCCGGTGGGAGACACTGCCCACAACCCCAGCCAGCACGAGCACGGGCACACAGGCTCACACACACATGTGCACGTGTGCACACATGCTCACACATGCATACACCCATACACAGTCATACCATGATAATAGTGGCGAACTTTACATGGATTGTCTCATTTGACCCTCATGACAATTCTAGGAGCCAAACTATTTTAAACCTCCAACTTCCAGGCGAAGAAACTGAGGTGGGGACAGGTGAAGTAAGTGGTGAGTGATAGATTCCTACCCAGGCTGGCTACTGTGTCCCATGCCCTTAACCAGGTCACACTGCTTCAGCAAATGTGCTGGACATGAGCCACAGAGCAGTGCCCAAGCCAGACTCATGTCCCTGCCCTATGGAGCGTCCAGTGGCCACAGCCCCACCTGGGAAGTCCTGGGCACAGTGTCCCAGAATTACGTTTGCCACGCCAGTGCTCGGGCATTTGTGGGCACACACACCAAGCCCCCTGGGGACACAAATGTGCACACCAGCACTGCCCACTGTCCTCCGGGCTAAATCTGACCAGGGCGGCTGATGCCCTCACTAGGATGGTGACCCTGTAGCCACAGGTCACCTACAGAACCTACAGGAAAACCCTGTACCAGATCCAGCTCCTACCAGCAGTGGCGGCGGCCGGGAGCAACCGCAGCTCCTCCTCTGTCCCTTGTCCATGCAGCAGCTTGGCTGTGCTCTGCCCTCTCCTGGGGCCCCTGTTTCCATAGCTCCTCACCCTCCCACAAGCTCCTGCTCTCCAGCTGGGACCCCTCATCCCCGCTCGCAGCTGAGCTGCATCCTGACATTTTCCCTGCCTCTGGATGCCCCACAACCTCACCCCGGGCACTTCCCAGGCTGGGCTCGGGGGCTCCCCCAAACTTCCTGCTCCCAGAGCTTGCACTCAGCCAGCAGGGCCACGCCCGCAAGGAGCCTCAGCAGGAGTCTCAGAGCTGCTGGGCCTTCTCACCTCCTCACCGGCCACTATTCTAGCCCCCCCAGCCTCTCTCCCACCCACTCCCTCCTCTCTTGCACTTTGGGGGTTACCCCCTACCTCCAGCCCCCAAAACTTATCCTCCTGGTACCACCTCCCGGCTTTGGTACCATCAACAATGCCACCACAGTGCTATTTCTAGAAAGAAAATCTGATCCCACCCTTCACGCCCTGCAACGGTTCCCACTGACCGCAGGGTAAGGGTCGGTTCCCCATACACCCCACATCCCCCAGCACCCCCGATGCAGCAGCCTCATCTCTTGGCACCAACCCATACCCAGCAGTCAGCTCAGCGCATCCACTAATCCCCTCTCCCAGCACGCCCAGACCCCGCCCCTCACCCCAACTTTCCCCTGCACCTGCAGGGCACCCCAGACACCCCAACGTCCCCCAGCCCTGTTAATTGATAACTCAAGGTGTCACCTCCTCCGGACACCCTCCGCAGCTCCTCTCTGCATAGGGGCTGCACCGCCCTCCTGCGGCTCCCCGGCTGAGAGAGCATTACCCACTGATGTAGGCCGCTGGTCGGGGGCTGCCGTGCGCCCTCACGGGCATGCAGCAGGCCCGAGCCACCTCTTCTCAGCAGTGTCCAGCTCAGGCACTGACAAGCTGGGGGTCTGGTACAGTTGAAATCTCCCCCGTCACTTGACAGCTCCTGGGCTGGGCCCTGGGCTGTGCCTGCCAGTGACAGGTCCAGGGCACGGACTCGCTGAGGGCAGAAGCAGAGCCTTTGGCTGGGCATCAGGGGACTGGGTCTCCAGTCCCCGCTCTGCCTCTACCTGGCTGTGTGGTCTTGAGTAAGTCATTGCCCTCTCTGGGCCGCAGAAGGGATGGGACTGCATCAGGGGTGGCGAACTCAGGTGTCTTCAGGGGCTGATGAAGCCCAGGAGAAGTGGAGAGTGAAGATGCCCGTCCAAGGGGCCAGCTCAGCTCAGCCAACCGCTGCCAGGTGGCAGGCCAGCCGGGAGGTGCTGGAGTTTATTTCTTCCAAGAGAAGCTAGAAATCATTTTTATTTGAAATTTCCTATTTTAAAATGTTGACAACTAATTTAAACATTTAAACACCGTGTGGGCCAAACAAGTTGGCAGGCCAAAGCCAGACTGGACAATGTCCAAGGTCTCCTCTGACTGTACAGATCTAAGAACTGGGGTCACAGCAGGGCGAGGTGGAGCCCCCCTCTCTGTCACTGCTCTGCTCTCCTGGTTTCCTCCCCTCCCCCACTCTTCCCACCCTGGCCAGCACCCACTCCATCATCCTGTCTTCTCCTTGGGACCCCTCTTCATCATGGCCTCCTGAAGGAGGTCCCCTGGGGCCTGGCAGAGGCCGGAGGGGTCATCTGTCCATCACCCCAGGTGACTTGGATTTAACTGTCATCACAAGAGTCCACCCTCAGCTGAGGCCTGAGGGCACTGCCCCTTGCCCAGAGGCTGAGGGTCTGAGAACTGGCAGTGAGCTGCTCCCGGCGCTGGATAGTGGTGGGGGCAGACAGCAGGCTGAGGGCTGCTCTGCCTTTCCTGCCTTTGCTCTGGGCCTCAGATCTTGAGCCGGGGAGCAGGGAGAACGCTGCTGGAGACCAGGCAGGTCAGGGGTGGGCACTCCATAGAGGAAATCCTCTACTACGATCCCCCCAAATCTGGGCCGGCAGGAGCTCAGGCCTGGCTGCGACCTTACAGCTGGAAGAGGGTGTCTGACCACGCCCGCCCATCATACCCCAACAAGACAGTAATGAGCCCTCACCCCATTTTAATTACCTGCTGTCCAAATAATTACCAGCTTGTTTATTTCACTTAATGGCAGCGGTACTTTTTCCTCCTGATATTGATTTCATGTTTTCCTGGTTTGTTCATTATCTTTCCTGCCCCTTTAATGGGCTCGGAGGTCTTGCGGGTGGAGGAGAGGGGGCTGGAGGAAGCAGGAGTATGAGGGAATATGGAGGAAGGAGAGATAACCTGGGCCTTGCTGTGCAGCCTGAGGTGAGCCGCTGCCCTCTCTGGGCCTTGAGTCCCAGAATCCCAGACCCCTGCACACCCTCTTGTCCTTGACGTAATTAGGGTGGAACATTTTAAAATGAAAGAAAGGAGGGAGAGGGCAGCAGGGGAGAGAGAAGCTGATGTACTTCCTCCCAAGGGCCCCTAAAGGAATGGGCAGAGACTCAGACAAGCGTGAAGGTAGGAGGGGTACTGAAAAGGGTGGGGTGGAGTGACACTAAGGCCAGAACGAGGTGGGCAGGGGGTGCTCCTGGAGACCAGCCTGGAGGAGGCTGCAGTGTGGAGGTCATTGGCCAGTGGGGGTGCAGAGGGGGCCGGTGGGTGGCCTCCTCATCCCTGTGTCCCCCAGGTCTGATGGAGGAAGGAACAGGAGCCTCTACCTTCAAGAAACCCAGCCCCTCCGTAGGCCTGACCTCTATCCTTGGCCTCCGCCTCACCTGCCTGCCATTGCCATGGAAACATCGGTGATGCTGTGATGTCATCCAGGCTGCGAAAGAGCAGCTCAGTTCTCTGATTTGGGTTGGGGTGGGGGGGCAGCAGTAAGGAGAGATGGGGGTGAAGGGGGAGGGGAAGGCCAGGGCTTCTTTGGGTGAAGATTTAGAGAGCCTCTTGAAGGGGTCATTAGCTCTTAATAAATCACTAATAATTGCAAGAATATTTAAATCTTAATAAAAAAAATACAGTAGGCCCAGTGAGTCTGCCTGTGTGGGTATTTATTGCTATCAGTCTGGAATATGTAAAAGTTGGTATTGGTCTGACTGAACTGCTGTTATCGCCACAGCTAAATGGGTAATTGGGAGTGAGAGACGCTATCAGCAGATATAAATTACATACAGTAAACTGAGGGCATTAAACGAGGGTTTATTATCAATTATCTCTGTGCTTGTTCCCCTTAAAACGAACTTTAAGAATATTAATGAGAAAACTTACAGGTCTTAATGAATTGAGGGAAGCGAGAGGGTGCAGAGGGCCCCCCATTTCGGCCCCCGTATGGTGCTCTCTCTGGGACCCTCTGGCTCTCTCTGGAACAGTGGCCTGTTCCTAGGGGGCGGTCCTCCCCCCAAGGGAAGCCCTGGAAGGAGGGCTCTTGGGTCAGCCCGCCAGGTCACAGACACCTGCTTTCCTGCTGGGACCAGCGGGGAGAGCCGGTCAGTCCCTGAGGCCGGCCCTGTCTCTCTCCAAACCCCCATCCCAGAGAGGGGCGCTGGGTGGGAATGGGGTGGCTTCATCCAGGCAGCCTTTCTTCCAACAAAGACCCCGCCAGGGCCTGATCCTGGCTGTTGGATGCGGAGAATCAGCTGGGGCCTGACTTCAGCTCGATATGGATGAGGCAGACCTTCATCTGCCCCCAAACCAGGACGTGGGCGTCACCATCAGAGCAACCCAAATGGAGTGTGAGGGGGGTGGGAGGCGGAGAGGGAATGTGAGTCTGGGTGGGGCTGGGGGTGCCCCTGTGGAAGCTCCGCGGGCAGAGTATCTGTGCAGCATCTGTGTCCACCCTGATCCGGAGCACGTCTGCCCCCTGCTGAAATGCTGGCTTACTTCAAGGTCGGCACGACCTCCTGGGCCAATTCACCACCCAGCAGCCTCGGCTCTCTCCAGGCCTCCCCGCCAGGGCTGTGCCGCTTTCCCTGGCATCCTCGGCCTCTCCCGCCAGGCCCCGGGTAACGACCTGGATTTTCCATGAAGGACAAAATCAGGCCCCTCTCTCAGGAGCTTACTCATGGGAGACAGACACTGGCTAGGTGTCAGGGCCATAAGTCCAAGGTTACAACCCATAAGTCAGAGTTCTGTCAGAGAAGCACTGGTGGCATGAGAGCACATAACTGGGCAGGGCGGGGCGGGGTGGCCAGTGCTGATCTGAGGTGTCCAACAGGGCTTCCTGGAGCTGGTGTCACTGAGCTACGTAAAATGCCTGGATGACCAAAGGGTGTCCAAGGATGCTCAACTCCTCTCCATCAAAGACAAGAAAACCATTTGTTTAACTCTTTTGCCCCTTTCCAGCACAGGTCCATTCTCTCTTTTCCCCTCTGGGCTCCCGTTCTGCTCTCCCTCACCCTGTTCCTGACTCAGCCCCTACAGTCGGGCTTTCACCTCCACTTCTCCCATCTGCCAAGGAACCCCTCTGTCTGACTTAAGAGCTCCTCCTGGCCTCTTCCTTGAGGGCTCTGCCCAGGCTCCTCCCTCCCTCCTGTTCCTCTCATCTGCTTTCTCCTCGTTCCCGGAGAACAGCAGGCTTCAACGAGGACGTCAGAGCAGAAGACTCCAAAATCCCCACTGTAGGACCTTCAGGCCCCACTCTGCAGGATGTTTCCTCTCAGCCATCCTGTGTGGCCCCCCGTAAACAGTCAGCTCCCCATGCAAACAGCACTGTCACTGCCCTGGCTGGAAACCTGCTGGCTCTGCCTCATCTCTCTGTTCCCTGTCCCTTCAGATGTCACAGGCCACTGTCCTCTCAACTCACCAACACCCGGCCTTTCATCTGTTCTTCTGCCCCTTCAGGCTCAGTCCTGCCTCAGAGCCATTGTGCCTGCTGTTCCCTCTCCCCTACAGCTGAGGGTGCTGTAGCTCACTTCCTCTTCATTGTCCTGGTCTCAGCTCACGGCACCTCCTCAGAGAGCCTTTCTCTGAGCGCCCCATCCATCCAAGAGAGCGCGCCTGTCATCCTCTAGTGCCCACCGTGGGTGGCCTCTGATGGGTTCCCTATTTGACTTGTTTCTTTGTTGTCTGTTTGCCTGGAACCAGAGGCCCTGTCACTACATATTTCTGAGTGAAGGAATGATTATGTTTCTGGAGAACCTGCTCTGTGCCAGGCCCTGAGCTCTGGGGCTGCAGAGGGTCTTTGGGGCGCACACCATCTGGCCGGGGTAGGCACAGAATGCAGTGTGCATGCCCTGCTGCAGGGTGGGTGGGCAAGGGAGGGGAAAAGGCAGCGGCCTGGAGGGAGCAGTAGGGAAAGGCATCCTAGGCTGGGGGAACAACAGGAGCAAGGAATTTCAGGCAGGACATATCTAGTGGCAGCATGGATTGGATTAGAAAGGGTTTGAATCTGTGCCAGGACACTGAGCATGGAAAAGCAGGGAAAGTTCTGGAGCAGGGCCGATGGGATCAGAGAGCTGTAGAGAGATGGCTCGTTGGGGAGGGAAAGGAGAGTGAAGGCCGTCACCACAGTACAAGGAGCTGTCTGACCCTGAACCGGCCTCTGGAGAGGAGGAGGATGTTAAAAGCCTCGCAGTGGGGCTGGGGGCAGGGTAAGGAGAGTCACCATGCCGGCTGGGAGGAAGGCAGGCGGGGAGCAGAAGACGACTCGGTCATTTCCTGCCTGGCTGACTGGGTAGATGGCGGTGCAGCCAGGCGTAAATACCTGGAAAAGCCTTGGCCCACCGCTCACACACGCGGGAGGGCAAGATCGCTGCCCTCTGGACAAGCTGAGAGCCACAAACCCGCCCTGCCGCAGACACAGGTGTGCGATGGTTGCTGTCTGTTGGGGGCACGGGGTGGGGGTCCGTGGCTGGACCGAGCCCTGCTCGCTGCGAGCAGGGCCAGCCGAGGGCTGAGTTGCTGAGCCTCAGCGCTGTTTGGGCCTCTGTCTTCCAGTTGGAACAACGGGAGGCCAGGCTGGCTTTCAGAGGCTGCAAACCGCTGGCCACAGGCCCCTAGGTGTGCCTTGTAGGTTTAAATCAACTTTTAGAGACTAGGAAGTTTCACATCAACGTTGGTATCTACCCCCACTGAAGAATAGGAAGCTAGGGCCACACCAGGCCTTTGTGTCCGTGAGCCACCATTGGCAACACTCTTCTGGTGTGGCACAGTTCACCGTGTCCCCTCTGGGCCTTCCCTGCCTGGCCTGCTAGAACCAGTGGGCGCCCACAATTGGCTCAGGTCATCCCCAGCATCCCTTCTAGCTCAGTCTGGACACCGCTGTCACCTCACACACACCTCACCCAGAGAAGCCTGGTGGCCTGCGGGATCCCGGTCCATCTCAAGGACATCATAAGGCCTGGGGCCTCTGATCTGTCTACTGAGACACTTCCATCAGCTTGGACCTGCGTTTAGTTACGGCTTTTATTAAAAACGTGCTTCTAGGGCTTCCCTGGTGGCGCAGTGGTTGAGAGTCTGCCTGCCAATGCAGGGGGCGCGGGTTCGAGCCCTGGTCTGGGAGGACCCCACGTGCCACGGAGCGGCTGGGCCCGTGAGCCACAGTTAATGAGCCTGCGCGTCTGGAGAGGCCGCGATAGTGAGAGGCCCGCGCACCGCGATGAAGAGTGGCCCCCGCTTGCCACAACTGGAGGGAGCCCTCGCACAGAAACGAAGACCCAACACAGCCATAAATAAATAAATAAACAAATACTTAAAAAACAAAACAAAACAAAAACGTGCTTCTACTCCCCCCAAACACCGCCCCATTTGCTTCACTCTCTCCAGCCCTCCACTTGTTTCCACGCCTCCGGGCCCCTCTCCCTCCCTGCTGCCTCCTGCCTCTGTAAATAATCCTCTCCTCTGTGCCTGTAATTAGCCCCAAGTAGAATAATTCATAACAAACTTTATTTCTTGTTGCATCTTTCTTGCTAACGTGTCATTGAGCACCTCCCAGGATCAGCAGGAGGGAAACCAGACTTCGGAAACAGCTGAGCACCCTCCCTGAGCTCCCCACCCGGCTGTCTGCACCCCTGGGAGCTGGGTCAGCAGGGAAGACCCAGTACGTCCTCCTCTGCCAACCTGAGCAGGAAGGTGGGGCAGGGCTAGGGTGGATCCAGGGTGTGGACGACCAATCCAGAGACTCTTCCCAGGGTAATCATAATTGTAACAGTAATAATAATAATAATAATAATAATAAAATGGCAGATAACAGTTATACAGCATTTACTATGCCCCTGGCTCTGCTTTTTAAAGAGCAGTGTTGTCTTTTTATTTTGACATATAAAGTAAAATTTACCCCCTCTAAATCTATAGTCTGGTGAGTTCTGACAAACGAATCCAACACCACAATCAAGATAGAGAACAGTTTCATCCCCCCAAAATGTTCCCTGCGTCCCTTTGCTATCAATCCCTCTGCCAACCTCAGCAACCACTGATCTGCTTTTTGTCGCAATAGTTTTGCCTTTTCTAGAATCTCATAGAAATAGAATTATACAGTATGCAGTCTTTTGTGTCTGCCTTCTTTCACTTAGCACAATGCCTTTGATGTTCATCAATGTTGTCGCCTGAATCGGTAGTTGGTTCCTTTGGATTGCTGAGCAGTATTCCATTTTATGAGTGGACTGCAGCTTGTTTATCCATTCACCGGTACTGTTTCTAGATTTTGGTGATGACAAAGCTGCCTTTGGTGGACACGTCTTCATTTCTCATGGGAGTGGGATTGCGAAGGCAAATGGTAAGCATGTATTTAACTTGATAAGAAATTCTCTCTTTGTTTCATATACTATACATATTTATATATAGCATCTCACTTAATTCTCACAACAACTTTATGAGTTAGGTACTATCATTATCCCCATTTTACAGGTGACAAACGGAGGCTCAGAGAGGTGAAGTAACTTGCCCAAGGGCACACTGCTAGACATGGCAGAGCCAGAAGTCTGGTTGCAGAGTCTGTGCCCTAAGGTCCCTGCTGTACTGCCGCTCACAGCTCTTCTGGGCTCAGCCCTGGGCAAGGCCCGGGGTGGTGGGCAGAGCTCTAACCTGGGAGCTGAAAGCCAGAATCTGAGCCCCAGCTCCACCTCTGGCTAGTAGTGCGCCCACGGGAGACCCTCTGCCTCTGGTGCATCCCTAACTGCAAGTGGCACCCACAACTGCCTACGTCACCGAGTACTCTGCGGTTCAAGGAAATAAATTGGAGCAGACATTTGGTGCCCCTACAACTTCAGCTCTGTGATAATTACCAGCCTGTCCTGACCCCAGGACCTTACAAGTTTAGCAGAAGGGACAGGAACGGTTCCTGACACACCCACTGCCTCCTCTGGCTTTCGACACATGACCAAGTCACACTGCATCCATTCAATGCCTAGTTGTTCATCCTCCTCTGCTATAGACTGAAAGTTTGTGTCCCCTCAAAATTTATATATTGAAATCCTAACCCCCAGCATGGTGGTATTAGTAGGTGGGCCTTTGGGAGGAGATTAGGTCATTAGTGTGGAGCCCTCAGGAATCAGATTAGTGCCCTTGTAAAAGAGACCCCACAGAGCTCCCTCGCCCCTTCCACCATGTGAGGACACCGAAAGAAGATGGTGTCTACGAAACAGGAAGCAGGCTCTCACCAGACACCAAATCTGCCAGTGCCTTGATCTTGGACTTCCCAGCCTCCAGAGCTATGAGAAATAAACTTCTGTTTACAAGCCATCCAGTGTGTGGTATTTTGTTATAGCAGCCCAAATGGACTGAGATGCCCTCCATCTGGTGGATGGAGTTTTCCAGTGAGGAAACCAAAGCCCATATACCCAGAGTGAGGGAGTCAGCGGGCAGCAGCCCTCCCGTCCTCAGCCCTCAAGGGTAGTGGGGGCACCCAAGAAGAGGGCAAAAGTGGAGAGGCAGGAAGCTCTCCCCAGCCCCATCCCCACCTGCCTTTTCAAGGCTGTCAATGTGGGGTCACCTAGGCAGGTCTCTCCAACATCTGGTCCCGTTTGTCCCACTGAAGAATGAGATTTCTCTGAAGTTGGCTTGGATGTAATACCTCCCCTTGGTTAGTGATTTAGAAGATGATCGACAGGGAGGCCTGGGACAAGAAGCCTCTCTCTTGTCCTGCCCCCTAGCTGTCTCTAGGAAGTGCTCACGGGGCTCACAGGGGACAGAGAATCCCCACTAGTCCCTCACACGAGCCCTCGGCTACCCTGAGCTCTGCTCCAGACCAGCAGCCCCTGGACAGGGTGAGGATCCCCATCAAATGGGGAAAGAGATCAGGAGATGCGGCCAGCCCCTTGCTGAGCCCAACTTGTTATTAAAACAAGAGCACGGAAAGGCAAAGTGCTGACGTGAGTGTCACATCACTGAGGGAAGCTGTAAGGCTCAGTGGTGGGAATGAATAGTGGCTCTGGCCCCTCCCCAGACTCACAGCCCAGCCCCTGTCACTGCACCCCCTCAGATTTACCCACCCCACCCCGTGCCTCTGAGTTTCTTCCCTCCTCCCTCCGACACTCAGCTCCAGTCTCCTCTCTTTTAAACCAGCAGGTGCCTTACAAGTCCTTCCTCTCCCCCAACAAGTCCCTCACCCCTGGCCAATGCCAGAGACGCCTGAAGAAGGTTAACACTTTGAAGAGGAGGCAGTGTAGCCACAGTGGGAAAAGGAATCCAGGGTGCTGCCAGCATCCTAGTGTCTGCTCTCTCGGGACCCCACTGACCATCCCCCAAGTGCCACTACTCTCAGGCGAGGCCACCTCCTCCATGCACATCCTCTGCCTTCTTGTCACATTTGGACTGGCCCTGCCAGGGCAGCTTCAGTGGCTAAGACTCTATCCACAGATCGGGCAAGTCCAAGCTTTCACTGGGGGTGACGACAGGGGACAGCCCAGGCTGTGTGGACCTGGGCACCAGGGACAGCCCAGGCTGCCCAGCCAGCCAGCTCTCCTGGCCTGCCTGTGGCTCAGTGGTGCTGTTATCTCACCCCACTGAGCCAACGTGACAGCGGCCATCCGTCACCCAGCTCCAGCACACGTGCCCTGGGATGCATGTCCACTCCCCTCACTGCCTGCGGATCAGGGAATGGTGAGCAGACAGAAGGGAGAAGTAAGCACAGTGCTGGGAGGGATCAGAAGAGTCAGAGACAGGAGTGGTGTCGGGAAGGCAGGAGCCCTTGAGAAGAGCCTTGAAGGTGGCACAGGGTATCAGTAGGTGGATTAAACAGGTGCAAAATCACAGAATCAGAAAAAAACCCAGCACGCTCAATAATTGGACACCTGTTAACTGCCCTTCCAGCCTCCATCTTTCCCATTTCCCCAATAGCAGCTCCATTTCTTTGGGGATCCCCTGTTGTTCCATATTCAGTCATGTGGTTTGGGTGGAAATGACCCCCACCCCACTTCCCAGCTCCAGAAGTGGGCCCTGATTGGCATAAGCCAATTGTCTTTCCTGCCCTGGCTGTGAGGGATGGTTTGGGAGAGGCATGGAAGCCAGTCAATGAGGTCCTTGGAGACATTTGCTCCCCTAAGTGGTGTGGGGCAAGGATGTAGGGATTAGGCTGCTGCAGTCATTCTGTTACCAAGACAGGGAGGCTACAGAGTTGCTGGGGGCAGCCCTGAGGAGGCCGAGGATGTAGCTGACACCAGAGAAGGCAGAGCAGAGAAACGGAGAGAGCAGTTCCAGAGTGACACTGCTTGAGCCAGTGGATCAAACCTTGCCCGAGGTCAGCCATACCTTTGGGCTTTCCAGTTACAAGAGTCAATAACATCCACTTCCTATTTAGGTCTGTTTGAGTTGAGTTTTCTGTCATGTTGCAACCAAAAGATTCTTTGAGAATCCAGTTTGGCTAGAGTGTAGGAAGCAGAAGAGAGTAAGAAGATAGAACTGGCAATATGGATCAGGAACATTTTACCAAGGGCTTGAATGACAGGTTGGGGAACTGCTATTTATTTCCATAGGCACCGGGGACTCATGGGGCATGAGTGGATCACACTGGGTTCCTAGAATCCTAAAATACCCTCTGAACTGGCCTCACCAATCCCTATTTCCTACCTCTCCAGCTCCCTTCCACCAGAGTTAAGCCGCAGAATCAGGTTTGCAGGAAGGCATAATCTGTTCACCCTCCATGGCCACCTTGCCTGGAACAAGCTCTGGGAATGTCAGTGGAAGCCTATGGGGTGGGAGTCCGTCCACACCTGGGAGAATGGAAGCTCCACAGGGCAAGTGTTCGCTTCATTCCGTAAAGTGCTGCCAACATCTAAAACAGTGACTGGCACACCATAGGTAGGTGCCCAATAATCTTGGCGAATGGATAAATGATTTCTCTGGAGATGGTGGCAGAGGTAGGTAGCCGAGGTTAGAGAGGCTCGGCTCCAAGAGCCAGCCGCGTTGGGCTGTCCATGGTGCTGAAATCCCTGTGGCGCCCAAGACCGCTATCCGTGGTGCTAAAACAGAGCTCACAGCTAGCTACACGGCCCATCCGTGGTGACTTGGAAAGGTCTCAAAGCATCTTAGGAACCACGGTGGGCAAGCAGACTCCATAACCTTGCCTCCCCTGCTAATCCCAGTCCCCCAAGACCTTCTGCACAAGACAGATAACCTGGCACAGACGCAAGCAAGCCTGTTTCCTGATGGCGACCCTTTCCCCAGTGCGGATATCAGTTCATCCTAACGTGCCCAAGCTCTCCAGGGTTGTGGGTCCCTGAAGGGCTTGAACATCAGCCTCTATTCAGCCAGCGTCTGCTGGGGACCCTGGGAGAGGCAGCCAGGCAGAGATGGACTCTGGGCAAGCAGCCGGAGAGAGAAGCTGCACGCCAACAGCATTAACCGGGGGGTCTGGCAGGAGATTCTGGTCCTCACCAGCTCATGCGCACTGCCAGGCAAGGCGCCTGTGCTAGAAGACAGCACACGGGGGGGGGTGGTGCTGCTCTGTGATGAGAGGTGAGCTGGCAGGGACAAGCTGGAGACAAAGGTTAGCACTGAGAGTGAAATTCTGGGAGTTGGGCTAGGGAACTCATGGAATGGAGTTTAAGGGGGATGTGGGAGCAGCAATGAGAGTGATGGACTGGGGAGGAAGAAAAGGGGGTTTCAGAAGAGGTGGACTGGTGAGAGGGGAGCTATCCCTATCAGATAGGAACAAGCTAGTCCTAAACACAGACTCACACACACACACACACACGCAGGGACAGCGCTGTTAGGTCTGGCCCAGGCGTTTGGCTCTGCTGGGGACTTCCTCTCTGACATCATCCCCACAGGGCAGAGGCCTCCTAACACGCTAATTCTGCCCAAGAACCACTCTGATTCTGATATCCATGAACTTATCTAAACCTTTCTGGAAGCAATTCCAGCCTGTATCACTTCTAGGGGAAATGATTTTCAAAGTTTATTCCCTGCTGAGTGCAGCAGGATTTCTGGTTATTGGTTTTAAACTTCCCTCTCCTGAGTTTTGGTGGGGGCCAGGAGTGGGGAGGGGTTCATTCTGTGAGGCTGGGATTTAGTGAAGGAGCCGTGTTCCCTTCTCTATGCCCTTTCTGATTTTATAGATTTCTACCATATTCCCTCTTAGCCTCTCTCTGCACAGTGAAGTTGTCCCAGGTGGGCTAGAATGACTTTATATGACAGTTTCCTTCTCATCACAACTCTCTGGATAACATCCACTCACAGCTGCACTGAACTTTACAGTTACCTACACATTGTCATCTGAGTGAGATCTCAGTCTCTGCCTCTCTGTGAAGCAGGTCCCCAGGGATCATTACCTCCATTTCACAGATGTACAAACTGAGGGTCAAGGAAGGGAAATGAATTACCCAGACCATGTGAGTCTGTAATAAAACCCAGGTTTCCCCAATCTTGGGCTGGTGCTCCCCTAAGGAGACATGACCACAAGCATGCCAGAGCGTTGGATGCAGGTATACCTCACTTGTGTGTTGGGAGGAGAATATTTTTGGCTCACTTCAAACTCCCTTCCCAACCATGCCCAGCCTTCGATTGCCCTTCTGGGTCCCTCTTTAGGAAAGAAGCTCCAAACACCCTCCCCGAGACACCATCCACATCACTTCTCCCGAACTGAAACTTGCTGGCCATTCTCTGCCCAGCCCATTGCCTGTCAAGATAAGAGTTTCCTAAAGCGTATCCCACACCAGCCTGGCATTTTACTACCACCCAGGAGAGTTCAGATTTAACTGCAAACTTGGTGATTTCACTATACACATTCTCTTCTAGATCTTTTATTTAAATGTTAAAAAAATAAAAATAAAAAAGATAAGCTCCAATTCTTGGCCGAGCTCACATCTTACACTTCTCTACCCAGAAGACTGTTTATTCATTCAGACCTTTTGTTTCCTTTCTTTGTCAGCTCCTTATCAATGATAAAACAGTTGCTACAAATTCCAGGTGAATCCATTTCTAAGACATACTTATACATGGAACCCACACCCCAGAACACTTAGGATACACTCAGAGGACACACACACACACACACACACACACACACACACACACAGACATACACCCTTTATCAAGGCACCTATTTATATTGGTGCTGGTGCCTCTACGCCCATGCTCAGGCACACAAGTGTCTGTCTACCCCCCACCCCTGCCACACTTCCCTCCACACTCACTCGCACACCTGCATGTTGAGGAGGAACTTGGCGCTGCTCTTTGAGGAATCCAGTGATTTCATATGTTTGACAGGAGGGAAGGGGATGGAGTTAGGCAGGGAAATGCCAGCACGTGAGAGAAATGGATCAGAGGCTCTGGAGCATCTGGAACTGTTGGGAGGGGATCAGGGAATTTCCTGAAATTTGGACCAGGGTGGTTAGAGAATCCTGGATGAGGACCTCTCTCAGGCATGGGCAGGGCGCCCAGCTGCCTCCACCTCGGGGCATTCATGTGAGTCTCATACGCTGAGCACACACCAGACCAGGCAGGCAGCCTCTGTTCACATTTTGAAGAGCAGGTGGCCCTAAGCCCCCAGGGGCTGGCCTTGTGGGGCAGTCATCCCTGCTTTCCAAGCATGCAGTGAGGTCACCTCCACCCACGAGCACATACTTCCTGGGTCACATCAATACTGATGTCTACCTCCAGGTGTACAAGCCAGCCCCTGGCCAGAGGCCCCATTCCCAGGCTCATGTGATGCATGAGAACATCCGTCACACCACCAAGCCACCCTGAGACCACCTCTCTCCCTGGCCATGCTGCCTGCTGAGTGCAGGGGTTGCCCACAGTGCCAGGCGGGGACCTGGAACTACCCAATGTTTTCATGAGAAGCAGCTGCTGCCCGAAATCCCAAACGGGTGATGACTTCCAGCCTAGACAGTCATATGAGCACCAACCAGGGCCCAGAGCACTGCCATCGACCTCTCATACTCCATTCTGTCTTGGGGCTGCCACCTGGCACAGGGTGGGCCCAGCCTGCCAGCCACTCTGGCTCAGCTACAGGAATGGAGCACAGCGAGTCTGGCCCGCACCGGAGCCCTCACAGCGCTCATGTGGCTCCTCAGAGAACTGGCAGAGACGAGGGAGAGACACCGGCAAATTGAATTGTCATTAGGGAACCATCTCCCAGCACCTGGGGACAGCTTCTCCCCGGGAAGGCAGGGTGGCGGAGCTCAGACTCCTGCAGGGGCGCAGGCAGAGGGTGAGAGGGAGGGTGGGAGGCACTTACACCGCGGGATAGATAGTTCTCTGAGCAAGCAGGGCCCTGCTCCCTTCTGCATCTGTTCTGCTGCTTGGGAGTTCTGAAATCAGATCTCCCTTGCTCTCTTTTTCGTCCTCTCCTGGCATTTTTCTTCCCCTCAGGGTCCTCAGAGGAGAAGACTCCATAGAAAGATCTTTAAATGAATGGCCCCTCCCGGGCCCTGGGGAATATATTAGAGTTCTGAAGTGATGGCCAAAATGGGGGAAGTAATCCAGGGAAGACAGGGAGACGTATAGGGCAGGCCAGGCTGCTAATGCCAACGATGTATCTTGGCAGGGCTGGGGAGCCGTGGGCACTTCTCATAGGCAGATAGGACAGGGCCTGAGAGGAGGAGGGAGGAAGGGGGACCCGTCTCATCTCCTTCTTTGTTCTCCTCCGCACTCCTGAAAACATGCAATTATTTCATTTCTTCATTTGTTCACTGGCTCGTTGCCCGTCTCCTCCACTAGAACATCAGCTCTGGGAGCGTGTGTGTACCGCTCCGTACTACTTCCTGGCACACTCAGGGTCCAGCTCAGACCCATCCCCACCCCCCAGTAGAGATGGTGCTCAACAATTATTTGTTGAAGACATGAGTTGAGAAATGAACAAATGAGTGGGTGAGTGAATGAATGAATGAGCAAATCCACCCAGGGCAGACTCACAGCCTGCACCTGAGCCCATCCAGAGACAAAGCCAGGTCCCTGAGGTCGCTCAGAGAAGCCCCACCCAAGTCCCCAGCAATGGCCTGAAGATTCTCTCAAGTTGGGCTCCTCCCTACTCAGACTTGGCCCCAGCCCCAGATGTGTCCACTGCTCCCTGGGCTTTAGCCAATTACCCATGTCCTGGAGGCGGGAGCAGCCACCGCTTGTGCTGGCCCCGTGCTTGGCACCAGGCAGGGAAGATCTAAAAAAGCATGAGTCTCCACAGAGGCCAGTCCCGTGCAGACCCTTGACGCTCCTCTCACTCCTCCTCTGTCCAAGTCATGACAAGCCCTGCCTGTTCACCTTCACCACGGCTGGAACTGTCTCTGCACAGTTGGGGTGCAGGCCTCGTCAGCCCTCATCTGGATCATTTTGGTACTGAGCTTTGCTCCCTCACCCATCGATCTGCCACTGGGCCACCATGATCCTTCTAAAACCCAGATCTGATCACATGGTTTTCTGGATTTAAAATCTTCAGCAGCTTCCCCACTATCTCTGGAATGGCTTGAAACTCCTTGATGTGGCATTAAGGGCCTTGCATAATGTGGACTCAACTTCTCTTCACAGCCTTAACTTCCACCACTATTACCGTGGAAACAGCAAGGACTGCAGCTAATGGGTCCAAGCTCTCACCATGCACCCTGCCCTGAGCCGCGCACGTGGCTTATTTGATCCTCTCATGCTATAGGATAGGCAATGGCTGTCCCCATTGTACAGATGAGGAAAGTGAGGTGTAACTAAAGCAGCGAAGTGATTTGCTCCAGGTTGAACAGCAATAACAAGAATTATTATTAGAGCTAAAATGTTTGGGGCATGAACTCTATTCCTGGCACTGTTCCAAACATTTCACAGCTGTTACTCCATGTAGTCTTCAGACCAGCCCTCTGAAATCAGACTGCCAGCCAAACGCTTGACTTGTCCATGCTTTGGTTTCCATGTCTGTAAAACGGGGAGCATGATGACAGCACCTCCTCAAAGCTCTGTCATGAAGCTTCAATGAGAGAATGTGTGAAAGAGCTTAGCACAAAACAGGCTGGTTCCTGAGCGGGGGTGTGCCATGATGGGCTTTGGGAAGATGCAGGCACAGCAGTGGGGCTGGGTTGGTTGAGGGCAGGACAGGTGAGGACCTCTGCCAGGAGGTGGCATTCAGGCTCTGAGAGGTATTGGGGGGCAGAGGAGGAGGAGACAGGTGCGAGGTTACAGGGCTTGTGGGGAGGGCTGGCTCTGGGCAGTGCAGAAATCCAAGATGGCAGCCAGGGCGCTGATCCTGTGTGGCTGGAGGATGGGGGGCCACAGCAGAGCAGGGTCGTGGGGAGAGGGCCTATTTAGGGAGACAGGCCCACCCACGTGCCAGCCCCAGCCCAAGACCGGCATGGCTTCTATGGAGTGGAAAGAGGGCCCGATCCAAGGTTCACCCTGCAGGGGATGCAGCCTCTAGGACACTCCTTGGTATGTGCTGTCTTGAGCGCTCCTGGGCTCTGAGGCAAGGACCCCTGCTGTGTCGCAGTAGAAGGTGATGGACAATGTCCCCTGGCATTGGAGACCTGGCCCCAGGGATGGGGAGAGGGGCCCGGGGGCCTCCATACCAGCTGACTGGAGTTGCCGGCTGCAGTCCCATAAATCGCACCCTGGCCCAAGCTGGCAGTCCATTAACATGAAAGATTTTATCACACTTTACAACCTCCCTGTCTTGTACGGCGACAGCAGGTAATTAAAACAATAATTGTTTTCTGATGTTGCTTCTGCTGAACGATAAAAGCTTCATTTTCCTTTTGCTGGGGTAGGTGGGGGAGGGGTCTGATCTGGGGGTGCAGGGTTGGGGTGCAGGGCCACAGAAGTTTGGGAGGCGCAGAAGGGTGACGCAGGGCCTCCTGTGTGACCCCCATGGAGCGAGGCCTGAAGGAGCCTGATTTCCAATCGGCCAAGCTCTGAGCATGTCCTGTCACACACACATGCCAGTGCACACCATACGTGTCCCCTGCAGGCCCGTCCTTCATGCCCAGACCTCAGCTGCCTTGGAGAGGGCCACCCTGCTTGGGAGCCCCCGGGAGGGAAGGAGAGGGTCCCTGGCTAAGAAGGCTGGCAGCGGCTGGGTCCTGGAGGAGCCGGTCTGTCCAGCGCCCTAGGGAACCCTCAATGGCTCCCATCCACTCGGAGAGGCAGGTACGGATAGGCTCTAAAGAGTGGGAGTGATGAGGAAGAGTGCGGGGGTCGGAGGCTTGTGAGTACCAGCCCTAGTGCTAATGAACTTGTACTTCCCAGGTGCCTGGAAGCCTGGTACATTAGAGGTGGCTTGCCTGAGAGGGCTGGTGTCCCTCAAGTCCCAGAGAGAGCTTGACTCAAGGATAACAGGATTCACGGTACAGCGAGGGGTCTTCTGTGCCCCCTGAACAATCATCTATCCTCCCCACTCCCATCCATCCACACACCCACCTACCCGTCCACCCACCCATTTACCCACTCATCCATCCAGCTACCCATCTATCCACTCTCCCGCCTGTCTGCCCATCTATCCAACAAATCCTGAGCTTCTACTTACTGCCAGGTATTGTTCTGGGCTCAGGGGACTCAGTGAGCAGTGAGCAGGCCACAGCCCCTCAAGAACCTTATGTCCTAATGTGGAGGGAAGTAGAAAATAAGTACACAAGTCAATAAAGAAGGTCATCTCTGATGCTGATAAGTGACACAAAGAAGCTAAGACAGAGTGACAGGCTGCTACTTGAGGTTAGGGGGGAGTCTCCACCTCTTGGTCCTGAGACTTGCCCACCCTTTGCCACCTGCAGCCTCATGCCCAGGAAGCCCGAGGTGGGCACGGGTGCGTGAGGGATGGTGACCGCTGTGATCTCTGCGCATGCTGGTACCTACAAATGACATCACACCTGGGGGCTCCTCCACCCCCTCCACAGCCCCCTAGGCCTGCAGTAAATCATCCTGATGCTTTAAAACAAATACTTCTTAATCACTAAAAATTGAAATGATTTCATGTGAAAATGTTAATGTATTCGGAATCACAACCGCGCATTGCGTCTGACAAATTAGCACCCAGCCCGCCGCATTGTTTGTAGCTACATTTATCCTGGTGACGAGACACACACACAAAACGGAGCAGAGGGGCGGCGAGGGCAGTTCCTGGCTGGGGGCGTGTGCGGAGGAAGAAGGGAGGGGTTGAGGGGAACAGAGTTCCAGAGGGCAGAAAGAGGCCTGACCTTTCCCTGACAGCCAGCCTGACCCACTGCAGGGCCACGTGCCCCCAGCTGCCCCTGTGCCCCCAACCTGCCCTTTGATGCCAATCCTGGGCCATGTAACCCACACCAGGCAGGGCTGGCTGGCCTGCTGGTGGCCTCCACATGAACTCAGGCACTAGCAAAGCTGGAGCACCAAGAGAGGAAAAAAACAATTTTTGCAAGAATTTAATGATTTCAAAAATAAGCATGAGGATGTGGAAAACTGGAACCCTCACACATTGCTGGTGGGAACATAAAATGGTGCAGTTGCCGAGGAAAACAGTCTGGTGATTTCTCAAGAAATTAGACCTAGAATTACCATATCACCCAGCAATTCCACTCCTGGGTAACAAACACTTGCACACAAATGTTCAGAGCAGCATTATTTACAACAGCCCCAACACTGGAAACAACCAATTGTCCATCAACCGATGATAATGGATAAACCAAATGTGGTCTACCCATACAACAGAACATTACTTGGCCATAAAAAGGAACGAAGCACTGATATGTGCTACAACATGGATGGACCTCGAAAACATGCTAAGTCAGAGAAGCCAGACGCTAAAGGTCACACACTGTATGATTCCATTCACATGAAATACCCAGAATAGACAAATCCGTAGTGACAGAAAGCAGGCTGGTGTTTGCCAGGGGCTGGGGAGAGGCGGGGGATTGGGGAGTGACAGCTAATGGGGTCTCCTTTGGGGCTGATGAAAGTGCTTTGGAACTAGATAGAGGTGATGGTTGCACAACATTGTGAACGTGCTAAATGCCACTAAATTGTGCACTTTAAAATGGTTAATTTTAGGGTATATGAATTTCACCTCAATTATATATATAATAACATACTTGAGAAGGGTGTGAATCTCAGCTGCATTGGACTCCCCTAGCTCATTTTACAGGGTCATACCTGATACTGGGAGGAGGTGGGGACAACAGGCACTGAGACTGCAGGCTGGTGCTGAAGGGGCCTGTCTTGGCTTCTCCCCACACCCTCCCTTCTCCCCGCCCTTAGCCCGCCCCTTTCCATTCTAAGGCCTCAGGACCAGCGCCATGACAGCCCAGGCCCTGGTCATCCTCTCCATTTCTCAAATGAGGCAGAGGAGTGTGTCTGGTCTGGGGCCACCCTCTGAACTCAGTGCAGGCCTGGGACCCAGGGCTCCTGACCCCCAGTCCAGGGTGACATGCAACCACCCCAGGCCTGGGCTCTCTTGCGTAATACCCACACCTCTGAGCCACCTTCCTCACCCCTGTGGATCCTATCGGATCTGCCTTCAGAGGGACTTCTAATCACTCAGCTCCTCTGACTGTGCCTTTCAGGAAGCTGAGGGGCACATAGCATACATGGACACACAGACAAATCACGCTTTCTCTCCACCCAACTCTACACTTCCCTGCGCCCAGACCACAGTGGACCTCCACGAACCATGCTCCTTCCCACCCCCAGGCTGCTGCCCCCACGGCTGGCTCCTTCCTGTCATTCGGGTCTCAGCTCACATGGCACCTCCTCAGAGAGGCCTGACCATCCAGGCTAACGTGCCAGCCAACACGCCTGCATCTGCTCACCCGGGGTCACAGGTCACGCGTCCCTCTCTGCCTGCCTTCCAAGTCGTGAAGAGCATTCCTCATTATCTGAATCTGTCTGCTTGTTTACGGTCATCTCCCCCCACCAGAATGTGAGTTCCTCAAGGGTGGGGACGGTGCTGGCCTGGCTCACTGTGTATCCGCAGTGCCTAATGCAGGGCCGGGCACACAGTAGGTCCTCATCAATGCTTATTTAATGACTGATGTGTCCCCATCTTCACTCGGCTTTCTCCCCCAGTCCATCCTTTTGGCTTCCCTCAAAAGCTCACTGGGGACCTGGGCCTTCTGCCCCACCGCCTTGCACAGACCTGTGCTCAGAGGGGCTGGGCCTGGGACCTGGCCTGCAGTGGCTGCCATTTGACTCGGGAAGTCACTTCCCCTCTGAGGCTGCCTGCAGAGAGCTGTGTGCAAGGGCTTTGCAAGCGCCGAGCAATCACACCTGTCCTGCCCCTGCTCCCTTTGCGCGGGCTCCTGCTCTGAAGCCCTCAAGGATCCCTTTCTGGCTCTAATATCTTTCCCTCACAGCACTTCAAATTCCGAGTGGCCCCTACGCCCTGCCCACTCGCTTCATCCCCGATCTCTGAGACTGGTTTCATGCTGCCGAGCACAGGCTCTCAGGTGGCAATTCCTGGTCCCGTCCCAGCACGTGCACCCTCCAGGCCTCGTCGGCGGGGCCCTTCCCTGCAGCCCTCCCGTGGCTGCCTCCCTGTCCTTCTCAAAACTTCAAACTCCTCCCCAGGCTCCCAGGCTCTCTCTTTGGCCTCCTTCTGGCTTCCTCGGAATCACTCCCCAAATCCTCCTTTTCCATCCCGGCCGCAGCCATCCCCCAGTCACTCCTTAAAACGGGACTTGAGCTCACAGTGCCCGTGACCAGCTCCTTCTGAATGGGCCTCTCATCTCTACTTCCCGCCCTCCCTGCCCCTCAAAGTGCCAGTCCCAGGTTTCCAGTAAGCTTTCAGACTTTCCACCTGACTAGCTGTTGCCTCCTCAACTGAACAGGTGAAATCTAAGGCCCCAAATGCAGTCTCTAGAGCCAGAAGGGAGGGGAGAAAAGGCTTCCATACAAGTTCTCAGTGTTGTGCTCAGGTTAGAATGCAGCCTCAGTGTGCCTGGGCAGTGGGGGTGTATGGGAGACGGGTGTACGCCTGCCAAGGTGGCAGCCAGGTCCCAGCCCCTACCTGCCCAGGAAAACAGGCTCTCAGTGCCCAGATCTAACTTTTCAAGGGAAGCCCCAAATCTGGACTTTTACGTGAACTCTCTATTGTCTAGAATGTTCTGTCTGCCACCTGGGGGTTGCAGGCCCTGCACACTGCCACCCAGCCACCTCTGGGTGGGTGCTTTACCCATATCGTCATATCTTCCTCCTGGGATCCTGCGCCAGGCCCCGTTCAGGTGCAGGGCACTGAAACCCAACCAAACTGGCATAAGCCTAAAGCGGGATGTTCTTGGCTCAAGTGCCGGGAAGGCTAGGGGACAGCCCACAGGATTGAGAGAAGAGCTGCGGGCTCCTGAGCCTCCAGGGCCTCGGGGCCACCAGACATTCCCCCCCTTCCGCTTGTCTCTGTGTGTTGGCCTCACTCCCCTCTGCAGCCTGGCTCTCTCCATACAAGGGGGAAATGGCTGCCACTGGCCCAACATCTCTGCCTGCATCTTCATAGCTGCCAACCCCAGGGGCAGAGAGGGCAACTCCTCCACCTCCAGGTGGTAAAAGCCATGGGAAGGATCCTGATTTGCTCAGCCCAGGTCACGTGGCCACCCTGGACCAATCACTGTGCCTAAGATCTCCACTAGGATTTGCCAGCCTGGTCAGGTGTTTTCTAGGGGCAGGATGGGGCCCCATGATTGACCACATGGTATTGGAGAGGACGTCACCTAAGGAAGTGTGCTGTGCTGGTGAGAACGTGTGTTGAGCAGTCAAAGCAACAAGCACTAAAGAAACTACATAATCCCACGAGATGGGAGCCCTCCAGATAGCCCAGTTCCCAATGGGTAAGAAACTTCTCAAGGCCAACCAGTAAGAGTGGGCTGAGAGTGGAGCCGAAGTCATTTCCAAAGCTCCATCCTTTCCCCTTTACCATGGAGCCTCACCAAGGCCACCTGCCACCAGTCCACAGTCTCCCTGACAGGTCCTGACAGGGTCTGTTTCAATAGCCCCACAGACGGGGAGCTCCCTGCCTGCCAAGGCCACCGGTGTCACTGCTTGTTAGGAAGGTCTTTCTCAGCCTCCGGTGTCTCTGACCTGCTGGTCCTGACCCTACCCTCTAAGGCTACACAGAACAAAGCAAATCCACTTTCCCCTCCTGCCTTCGGTGCCTTGAATTACACAGGACAGCCCCATCGTCACACTGACCTTTTGAGAACTTCTCTCCTAGGACATGACTTTGCCTGTCCCTTGGTTACCCACTGAACCTGACCACCCTTGTTACATTCCCTTTGCTTCACTTGACCAGAGCCAGTTTCTGCTACTTGTGGCCAAAGTGCCTGACTGATGTCCACCCTCTAGGTAGGGCCTGGCAGGGTGAAGCTCCCTCTGGGTGAAGCGCACAGCTCTTGGAGCCCTGTTGCTCTTTAAGCTTCTTCCCCGCTGAGGCTCCCCGTCCATTTTCTGTTTCTGACATCACTTCCCCAGGCTTGAAAGCTCTGAATCATGTTTGCCTCTTTCCCGTCCCTCGCCCCCCACATGCAACATCCAGAGGCTCCTCCCTTCAAATGTCTCCCACATCCATCTCTCTGACTCCATCCCCGCTGCCTGCTCCCTGAGAAGGGAGGCCTCGTCATTTCTTGCCTGGATGACCGCTGCAGCCTCCTGCCTGCTCTCCTTGCCTCCAGCCTCTCCCTGCTCTCATCCATCCTCCACGCGCTGCCAGATTAATCTTCCTTAAATACCGCTCACTGCCTGTCACTCCCCAGCTCAACGATGTAGCCAGCGCTGTCGCTCACTGGTCCCCCACAGGCACTGTCTGCTTCAGCCGGGCTGCGCCTCCCAGCTCCCCTGTACACACGCTGTCACCAGGGAATGCCTGTGTGCTCTTCCCCTTCCCTTCACTGTCTGGCCAATGCCACCACATGCTAAGGTGCTAGGCAGAGTCCCTCTCCTCCTCTGGCCTTGGGACACCCAGAGTTGGGAGTAGAAGAAGAGGCGTGGCCAGGGACCAGCCCTGAAGCCACGATCCAGTCTGCAGGTCAGCAGATGGATTGTCCTTGCCTGGCCTGTCTGGGCTCTTGAATGTTGCTGTGACCCCTGTCACCTCTCTACTCTGCATGTCCTGGGAACCCACCCCAGCTTCCAGGCTGTCAGGAGTCATACCTGGTCAAGTCCTCTGGATGAGTCATCTTTCACTACATCAACCTTCCTTCTCAAGCCCTCTCATGAATGCTCATCACCCCAGCATAAGCACCTTCCCGAGATTCTAGATCTGCAGGGTCCTGCCTTGATGCTCTCTGCCAGTGCTGTCAACCAAGAACCCTGCTCCCCCCACCACTTCAGGGGGTGTCACAGAGGGAGGCCAAGAGTGAGCGTCCACACAGCATCTGCAGCGGTCCCATTTATGGAGCGTTCACCCTGGGTTTGGCATTGGGCTAAGTGTTCCACACAGAGTAACTCATTTAATCCTCACAATCTTACGAGGTAGGAGCCTTTCATTATCCAGATTTTCTGGATGAGGAAATCAAGGCACAGAGAGCTGAAATCACCTGTCTTAGGTCACCCAGCTTAGGATTCTAACTGTTCCAGGGCCCCAACTCTTAACCACAATCCTCTAGTGCCTGACTGCCCACCCCATAGCTCACCAAAGAGCTGGGGAGGTCAGTGGGTCCTGCAGGGAGAGGCCTAAGGAGACTTTGTCACTCCCTTCCTGTGACCACTTCTTCAGAGGGCTGGGGTGACCAGGGAACAGCGATGTGCTGCGGCCAGCTCATCCTGGCTTAGGAGAGCCTGTTGTTAAAATTTCTGGAATTTTGCAAGCTGGTCAACATCACACTGGTAGCTTGAAATAGGCCATCGTGGGAGTATTTACACCATGGAAATCGGCAAATCTGTCCTGCAGCTCTCCCAGAGAGCCAACTGTTAAACATTTACCAGCACATCACTGCTGGGGAGGGGACGCTGACCACCCTCAGAAGGGCATCCTAGCCTATGGGTGCCAGGCTTCAGGCAACTCACACTAAGGACAAGCTCCCCAATGGAGCCAGGAGTCTTAAAAGAAAGGGGTCTTGAGAGGATCGGGTGGGTCTCAAAGACGGACCTCTGGCTGTGTGATCCCAAAAGATCTGGAGGAAAAAGGACTCTCAAAAATTGTCAGGGCAGCTGCAAGACATCTAGGTAGGCTCATATTCTAACCAGACATGCCCAACATGGAAAGATGGCCCCAAACCAAGGACAAAGCCACCGATGAGAGGCATGGACTGGAGAACCATGCAGGGAAGGGTAAGCTCAGGTCCAGCTGAAGCTTGTGGGAAATGCCAAAGTAACATGGGGCAGGAGGGACTTGGAGGAGGAGGACCAGGAAAGGGTGGGCCTTCTGACTGGTTGGGGGGGCAGGTACTGGAAAGCTGGCCTCCCCACCCCACCATGTTACACCTGAGAATATTGAAGTGCAGAGGCAGGACAAACACTAGTAAGAAAGCACTGAAGGCCAGGCGAGATCAGGACAGGCCGAGTGTTTGTTGCGAATGAGTTCAGGTCTCTTGGTCCTAATAAATTACACCTCAGGTCCTGGCACAGGGACCTGCTGAACCCTGCTGCTGACCTCTGAGAAAGGAGGGGGAGCAGTCTTGGGGCAGGAGATGTGTGAGCTGTGGCGTAATTTTCAAAAAAGGAAGAAAGTTGTATTTGGTGAATGCATCAGTTAAGTTCTTTGAGTGCAAGCAACAGAAAATGATTCTCACAAATTTAAGCAAAAAGGGGGAAGTACTGGCGAGAAATTGGGTTGCTGAGAGAAGGGAAAAGAGGCTTAAAAAGCAAGCTCTGAAGCAGGAAAGGAACCAGGATAGGGAAATTACTAACCTGTCACACTTGGGCCCTGCTGCCAAGATGAAGGGGCCTGTCGAACACTGACTAAGGCTATACCAGGGGAGAGGTCAGGGAGTTCTGATGGGACTGGGAATGGAAGCTGGACAGATACAAAACCCAACAAATGTCCACTGGAAAAAACAGAACCTGGTGAACCCGATGCAGACCCCAGGAACGATTCTGGTATTGCTTCTCAGTCAGCTGCAGATGCCCAAGGGGAGCAGGGACACCGAGAGACATGCTAGGACCCCCAAGGACCTGTCACACCAGACCAGCTTCCCTTATCATAAGGTTACTGTTCTGATAGGTCAGGGCCGGACTGGAAACGGACTGGAAACGGTGTGTCTGGATTTAATATTTCAAGATCAGCAAATGGAGATGTATGAACCAGGTGACAGCACATTTAAGGGAAGGCAAAACCTTCTGAATGGCCAGCACTGTTTTCTTTTGTTTTATTTTTGGCTGCATTGGGTCTTCACTGCTGCACGTGGGCTTTCTCTGGTTGCGGCGAGCGGGGGCTGCTCTTCGTTGTGGTGCACGGGCTTCTCATTGCGGTGGCTTCTCTTGTTGAGGAGCTTGGCTCTAGGCGCGCAGGCTTCAGTAGTTGTGGCACTCCTCGGGCTCAGTATTGTGGCTCGTGGGCTCTAGAGTGCAGGCTCAGTAGTTGTGGCGCATGGGCTTAGTTGCTCCACAGCATGTGGGATCTTCCCAGACCAGGGCTCGAAACTGTGTCCCCTGTATTGGCAGGCGGATTCTTTTTTTTTTTTTTTTTTAATTTTATTTATTTATTTATTTATTTATGGCTGTGTTGGGTCTTAGTTCCTGTGCGAGGGCTTTCTCCAGTTGTGGCAAGTGGGGGCCACTCTTCATCGCAGTGCGCGGGCCTCTCATTATCGGGGCCTCTCTTGTTGCGGAGCACAGGCTCCAGATGCGCAGGCTCAGTAACTGTGGCTCACGGGCCCAGCTGCTCCACGGCACGTGGGATCTTCCGGGACCAGGGCTCGAACCCGTGTCCCCTGCATTGGCAGGCGGATTCTTAACCACTGAGCCACCAAGGAAGTCTGGCCAGCATTGTTTTCTAACACAGCCGATCAATTGGCTAATGTTGATCCAGACGTGGGTCTTTACCTTTCAGCCTCAGGCTGTGTCCTTGGTGCTAGTCAGCATTTTTATTAAATACTTGGGTAAAATGTACTGATGACATACTGGTTAAATCTGAGGATCATGTGCCCATCCCTTCTCCATGAACAAGAAAGCTGTAAGTGGTGGCAAACAGCCTGGGTAACAGGACAGTGACATAGGTGGCTTGGGCCCAGCTAACCTGTACAACCATAACCCCTGGCTGTGGGGACTGGCTCAGACAGCACTTGAATTGGACCAATGAGGAAAGACCAGGACATTTGTTGGATGGCTAAGGGAAGAGAGATTCTCTCTTTCCCCCTGGATTGGGCCTGCAAGGATGTAGCCCTGGTAACTCTGGCAACTACCTTGGTATTGTGAGGGGAAAGGCTGTTGGAAAGTGGCACCAACACCCCCCATCCCCTGCCAGAGCAGAGATGAGGGATGTATCCTGGTCACACTGTTCTCCCTGGATCCAACCATGCCTGAAGCCAGAGCTACCCCTGGCCTTTCAGTTACGCATGGCAATAAATCTCCTTTTATTTATTTATTTATTTTTTTTGCTTAAGCCAGTTTGGGTTGGGTTTTCCAATATTTGCAACAGACACACTTAGTATGCTATGCTAGTCCACACCAGGGCACTGTGTCACAGTGGGATGCCCTCCTGGGACTGACATCCAGAGGCAGCTAACAAAGATGTTGGGGATAGAGAAGGGGGCTTGGAACCTGCTACATGAGGAACACCTGAGTGGATGGGAGGTGCCTGGCCTGGCAAAGGGCAGATAGGGCCCTGTCTTAAATAACTGAAAAGAGAAAAGCTACCCTTGTGTGGCCCCAGAAGGAAAAGTCGAGAACTATCTGGGGGAGCTTACTGGGAAGGATTCCACCTCCCATAAGAAAGTTGCTCTGAACAGCCCGAGCCACCTGAAGATGTGTGGCCCTGGAAAAGTTGGAAAGCAGACCCCCGGGGGTTTTATAATCAAAATCCTGTGGCCTGGACATCCCAGCCCAGGATTAGAAAGTACCTGCACCCTGGTGGCGGGGTGGTGTGAAGAGGCAGGATACAGGGGGGAAATGGGCTCTGGGAGATGAGGGGATTAGCCCAAGATCAGGCCGAGGAGCAAGGTCCCCTGACTCTCTCCAGTGGGCTTTCAAGTCCATGGGACACCAGACAAGGTCCTGACAGTAAATGGACACATGGGGCTTGGTTCTGCTCCCCGCTGGTATGGGTGGGGGAGGTGAGGCTGAGCAGTAACAAGGTCCCAGCTCTGCCACTTCTCTGAGCCTCAGTGTCCTCATCTAATAAATGGGACTAACCTCACCTACCTCCTGGGTTGTCCTGAGGTTCTGATCAGATGATGCAGGTAGCGCCCAGCACCGGCCACGGTTCCTACCATCACCAAGGTAATTAAGAATATAAGGTACGACAGTTTCAGCCACCAAAGCCTCCTCCTTTCCCCGCCGCAGGCTTCAATCCTCTTAGTAGAGGAGAATGAGTTTGGATGTCAAAGACCTGGGTTGGAACCCCAGGCTTGCTCACAATGCCCATGCGGGACCTCGGGAAGCCATGCCCTCCCATTTCTGTAAAATGGGACGGACCACAGCGGCGCACTGGAAGCCTACAGAAGGTGCCCCAGAAATCTCCTCCTTTCCGCCGCGAGCTCAGCCTGGGAGTTGGAACCGCTACACACACCAGACCGCCAGAGGGGCCCACCGCCCAGCCACGTCTCCGGGGTCTGAGGAAAGGCGGCGCCAGTGGGGGCTGCAGCCAGGCGGGCGCGGGAACCGAAGAGCGGCGGAGGCCGCCGAGCCGCCGTGCCCGGAGGCTGGACGCCTGCTCCCCCCGCGGCAGCCGAGCACTCAGCCAGCAACTTGTTAACAGGCCCCGAACAAAGAGCCGCTAATCCAGCGGGCGGCCGCGGGCGGGCTGGCGGGCGGAGGGATCCTGCCCCTCTTCCGCGCGGCCGCCGAGTTTACTGCGCGCTCATTACCCGGCGCCGGGCGGGGGCGGGGCCGCGGGCCAGGACGCGCTGCGCCCCTTCTCCTTGGACGGCCCCGAGGCGCGCCCCTCCCCAGAGCCCCGGCGGGCGGGCGCAGCGGCTAATTGCTAATCCCCTGGGCTCGGGCTCCCATGGGCTCGGGCACCTGCCGCCCCACGGCTGCTCACGTGCTGTGCAGCTCGCCCGCAGGAGGCTTGCCTCTAGCCTGCGACCCCCACCCGCCAAGCTACCCGGACAACGTGGTGGGGGATGTTTTGGGGAGAGGGGAAGGCTCCGGTCACGCCTGTCACGCCGGGACCATAAGGAATCACTCCTACCTGCCAGTGCCTGGCATCCTTTTTTTTTTTTTCTTTTTTTGTTGGGGGGTGGGGCGAGAAGGGCTGGAAAGATGCAGATACGGGAAAAGGCAGAAGCCCCTCAACTCCATCTGGTCTCTGCTCCAGTAAGGAGGGGGTAGGGTCTAAATCGGGGTGTACCTCCCTGCAGGCTCTGAGCTGGACACGCTGGGGTGGGGCACGGGGAGTCCCACCTGCCACCCTGGCTGGGGAGGTATACTGCAGAGGTGGGATACAGGGACCAGAGCTCCCTCTCCAAGGATCAATCTAGACTGACTCCCCCTCCCCAAACCTCAGCCATGTATTTGCCTTGAGCTCAAGGTGACCCTGAGCCTTCTAGAGGGACACAGCTCTGACACCCAGGCGTGGGGAGGGGCCTGAATCTGGGGGACTCACCCATCAGGGCACTGGCCCTTGGTGCTCTCACCATGGCCCACTCATAGGTGGGGAGTTCAGGGTCCCCTCCCCCATCTAAGCGGGACCTAAAATTTGCCCTTTGTGGCCTACTCTGGGGAGCAGCTGCCACTTAGGCCTCTCCTGATGGCTATGAATCTCCCTGTCTCCATCTCAAACAGGGCTGGGATGGCGCAGCCAACAACCACACCTGGAGAGCAGGAGGGGCAGGGGACTTCTATATGCCCTGCCCCTGGGTGTCAAAGCGGGCAGAGAAAAGACACAAGGCCTGTCCCCCATCCCCAAATGGAGACTTCCCCTCAGGCCTCTGCCCTTTTGCCTGGACCCCTAGCTGCACCCTCTCCCACAAAGAGGGCACCAAGGACTCCCCCACTCCCCATAGGAGAGGATGGAACAGTGCCCTCTGCCATATCCCTCACCAGCAATTGCTAACATTTATTGAGTGCCTACTGTGTGCCAAGATTGACATGCCATCAGTCTGCCTAATCCACACATCAACACTGTGAGTTAGGTCCTCTTATGACTATTTTAGAGACAAGGAAATAAAGAAGTACAGGGAGGAGCTGGATCCACAGCCAGGACGAGGGTGAGGCAGGGGGTGCCAAGGGTACAAAATGTAAGGAGGCACTCACTCTCAGGGGCTGACCCTGTACTAGCACGACTTAAAGTTTGTGCCCTAGGCCCCTCCCTTGCTTCACCCTAGTCGGAGCCCTGGTCCAAACCCTGAGCCCAGAGCCTGCCAACTCAACCATCCTACCACCTCCACGTGCCTGGGGTTCTGGCTCACAGGGGACCAAAGACTGCCTGCGGCATCTGACATCAGTCCCTGGGAAGAGGGTGGGCCTTAGGCACTGGCACTCTGACCTTCTGGGTGTCCTGAGAAGGCCTGTTTTTGCCACTGAGGGAGTTCACCAGCTAAAGCATGACCCTGCTTCCTTGCCTGGGCACTGGGACTCACAACTCCCACCTCTGTCTCACAGTCACCTTCGGCCCTGCTGCAACAGCCACATAGCTCCAAGGCAACACAGGCAGCTGCTGCCAGTGTGGTTGGTGGCTTTGGCAGGTGCTGGGCAGGTGTGAACAGTTCCTGGGGGAACCTGCTGCTGAGTGCACAGTCCACCCCAGGCTCACAAGGCAGCCTCTCTGGGCACAGCCCCCAGTAGTCATCAAGCCCAACCCTTTAGTATACAAAGAGGAAAACAGCCCAGAGAGGTTAAGTGATTTGTCCAAGATCACACAGCAATCAAACAGCAGAGCCCGAACCAGAATTGATTCCACCCAGGGCCCCTACCCCTGCTTTGCTGCCATGTTCTGTGTGAGAGCTGATCATCAGCACACAGTTCCAGGACAAGCTGAGCCCAAATCATCATGTTCACAGAACCCCCAAACAAAGCTCTTTGCACACTGCAGCAACCGGTGTCTGAATCAGGCCCTGCAGGGGGTGATGTGTGTACAGATGGGGGGTGAGTAGGGGGCTTCTTCCAACTAGAAGCAATGATTCCTCCTGAGGGCTCCTGCCCGGGGCTGGAGCAACAAGAGGTGAAGCAGCTTATACAGAGACCATCTTCTCTCCTACATATGAGCTTGAGGCCTGATGCATCTTAAGACCCCACCCTGTCCTAACTCATGTCCCTTCAAGAGCCAGGGAAAATGGAGGAAGGAGGCAAACGCGTGCCTGCTCCATGTCGGGGTCCACCCTGGGTGCTCTATGTTGCCCATCAACTCGTAACTATAACCTCAGGAAGCAGACGTGACCCCATTCTACAAAGGTGGAAACAGGCTGGGGAGTAAAAGTTACTCATCCTAGGTCAGGTGGCTTAGACTGAAACTGGGCCTGTCTGCCTCGTAAGCCCTGCCCTTTCTACTAGACCTGACAGGAGGAGGGGGCCAAGGTTCCCCAGAAGGCAGGACGACACTTCAATGCCACTCTCATGGGAGCAGACAAGAGGAACGGAGAGCTGAGCCAGCAGAATTGACTGCAGGAAGCTGGGCGTCCATCTGGGTGGTGAGGATGGCCGGGGCCCAGGGGCTGGGCTCCGCTGGGGCTGAGACTCAGGAGCTAGGAGCCCTGCGTAGGTGCCCACAGAGCCGCCGGTCTTGGTGTCAACTCCAGCCCTGAGGATGGGGGTGGGGCCCGAGGAAGGGCCACACAGACAGACTGTCAGGGTCAGGATGGGTAATGCCACAGCTGGGTGCCCCTCAGCCCTACCTTCCAGGGGCTTCAGTCTGCAGGTCTGGGGGCCAGAATGACATTATTTGCACGAGAAGACACCCACCTGGGAACATCTATGCCTGGGAGGGCTGGGGGTGGGCAGGGAGGTTCCTATTCCACATACATGGGCAAAACCGTGTGAGGGACTCACAGACAAACACAGGCTCCCGTGAGCTGGTTTGCGATCTGTGTGTGGGGCATCAGCTAGCTGGTCCCCGCCCTGGACAGGAGCCATCTCCAGCCTCCCTGGAGCAGGGCAGTCTGTGTACAGGCACAAGGATGAGGAGGGATGAGGAGGGCTGCGGAGGGGACAGAGCAAACTTCTCTCCCCCTCCCCAGCCGCAGCAGCCCTCCCTGCCTAGCCAAAGAACCCGAACTCAAGCAGAGGAAATAAAGAGAAAAAATAAGCACTTGACTGGCTGTGACTTGGAGCACACCGGGGGCTGAGAACCGGGTCGCAGTGCCGTAGACAGTGGCAATATTTGTGGGAAGCACTGGCGTGAATGAGGAGGTGGCTTGGGCCAGATGCCTCTGGCAGCTGCCCCAGGCCCCACGTGCCTCCCCAGGGCTGAAGAATCAGTACCTCTGTCCTGTAGCCCACTCAGAGCTCATCAGTGTGCCGTGGCCCCTGCATGGGTCTTAGGAGGAGCTGGGGAGGCCTCTTGGAGGGGGCTGGATTGAAGCTGGGTGCTGAGATAAGCAGAACAGTGGGGACTGGAGGCAGCAGGGGGGCTTAGCCTGGATCTGGACAGAGCTGAGGATGTTGGGGTATAGGATGGGGAGCGTGGCTGGCTGGCTGGGGGGCACCAGGTTCTGCAAGGCAAGGGAAGTACAGTGTGTGGAAGCAAGAGCTTGTCTGGGTGTGTGGATGCCCAGCCCACCGGCAGTCAGAGCCAGGGAGGACGCCCAACCTGCCAACACATCAGCCCAGCGATGTGTGGTGATGCAGGTGTTTCCCTAAGGGCTTCTGGGCTCAGGGTTCAGACTTTACCTGCTGGCACTGGGGCGCCACAGAAGGCTTTCTAGTGGGTTCTAGCCTGGGTACCAGGGGCATTAGTCTAAGTGGAGGAGGCACAGGAGGGGGATGAGTGGCGGGTGGCCACTGCACTGGTCCAGGTGAGAAAGGTGAGGAAGAAAGGGCTGGGGGAGGAGGGGACAAAGGAGGAGAGGGACATGAGCACAGTCACAAGTAGGGCTGAGCTGGAGGACTTGGTGACAGATTAGACATGAAGCGTGAAGGAGAAGATTAGAGCCAAGAGAGACTCTAAGGTTTCCAGCCCCAGGCTGGGGGAAAAGGGGGAGGGGGGACGGCAGGGCCCCTGGGAGGAGGAGACTGCAAGAGAGGGTTGGCCTGGAATGAGCAGGTCTGGGTACGTTCATGAGACAGTGCGCACGTGTGCACGCCTGTGTGTGTGTGTGTATACACGTGTCTCTGGTGGCAGCCAAGCCCAGCATTGGGGCCTTTACCTGGAAAAGTCCTCCAGCCCTGGCTGAGGGCAGCTTCTGCCTCTGAGACTTCATGGCTTGAGTCTGCAGCTCTGGGGCCCAGAGCAGCACGAGGCAGGAGGAAGGGGTATAAGACAGGGGGTCCTGGCCCCTGGCTGAGGCCAAAGTTGGCTGCTCAGGAACCAGGAACCAGGCCAGGCAGTGCCTCTTGGCTGGGGGGGGTCCGGTACCTGGATCAATGCCAATCCCAGTCTCCTAAGGGAAGCCCCTCCCAGCACAGGCAAGGAGAGGCAGGCGGGCCAGTCAGAGAGCCAGCCCTCTTCTGGGGTGCCTGGGGGGGACCCCAAAGAGCAGACCCCCATCCCAAGGCAAGGTGAGTGAGAGCAGTGTATCTCTTAGCCTTGAAGAATTAAGACACCCTCCCAGCAACCAACTGCTCCAGCCTGGGGGTGGGGGGTGGAAAGAGGGGTCCAGAATCAGCCCTGAAGGTGGGGGAGGGGCCTGAGGAAGCGGCCACCGGCACAGACTGTTGGGGTCAGGATGGGCAATGCCACGACTCAGTGATGCCCCTCAGCCCCACCTTCCAGGAGATCCAGCTCCCCGTGGGCCCCGCCCCCTCAGGAGCGCAGAGATCTGAGACAGGGAAACACAGGTGTGTGCAGCTCACAGGGGCGGGGAGGCAGGTGCCAGCTGTGTGACTGGGTATGAATGGGAAAAGCCTGTGAGACACGTGGGTCCCTGTGTGTGCGGGCACAGAGAGGGCCCACGCAGGTAAGTGTGCTGAAGGGACAGGCTTTTGTGTGATATCAGGAGACAGAGGGTGGGCACTTGGCCTGGAGAGCAGGAGGCTTCAGAAGTGCTGGCCCCCGGCACCCCCTGCCGCCTGGCCAGCTGTCCCTCCCTCAGCCACTCACAGATACATTTCACTGGTTGCTGTTGCCAAGGAGCTAAATGGGCGGTGTGGGAGGAACTGGGGTCAGCACAGGGCCAGCCTGCTGGGCACATGTGCCCGGAGCCTGTGGGGTCCAGCAGTAAGGGGCCCCAGATGACAAGAAGGGCCCCATGCCCTTCAGCAGCCCCTCACATGGGCCTGAGAGTTGATGCCCAGAGGCAGGCTCTGCTCCAGGGCAGCCCCGTGGCACGGGTGCCCACCGGCCAGCTCCCTGGGCAACCTTGCACGAGGCCCCAAAAGGTGCCTCGAGACCCAGGGATGCGGTTCCCCCACTCTACAGCCTCCCAAGGAATCCACGCAGCACCCCCGGGGCTGTGGCACCCTGACTCACCAGTACCCATCACCGTCTCATCTACACACCCTCACCTGTGCCACTGCTCACAACCGTCACACACGTGCGGTAGGCCTACCGTCACACACGCTCATCTGGCCACACGCATACCAAGGCTGCACACACTGCCAACCCCCGTCATCGCCAGGGCACACATGGCAACCCATGGCCCTCACACGTGCTCACGTGGGCAACATGCAGATATGACCACACAGCCCTCTCACATGCATCTGACTCAGTAAACATGTCCTGGCCTCTACTGGGTATCTAGCAACACCTCCCTTGTGTGTGGAGCTCGAACACCCCCAGCTCACCACGGTCAGTGGTGCAACCCGTACCCCTAAGCGATGCACACACTCCTAACACACGTGTGTGCAATATGAAGACGCACCCAGTGGCAGTGCAGCCTCCCAGCTCAGTCCGGATGAGGAGGGGAGGTCATGGGGCAGAGGGGTTTGGTAAAGTGAGGATTTGGTGGGGGGATGATGGGGTGATGGAAAGGGAGAGAGAGTGGATGGGATGGGGTGGAGGGAGGACTGAGAGGGGCAGGATGCAGAGGGTGGCCAGGCAGTGGTGGATGCAGGATGCACTATGCAGAAACCCTTTAAGGAAACAGCCATCAGCCTCAATCATCAGGCTGGTTTCTGAGCTTTCACTCATTCATCTCCAGTCAGTCTGGCTTCCCATCTCAGGAAACCCAATGCTCCCTTCTGACACACCTGGGATTAACAATGGCCTGGCCAGGCTCAGCGGCACCCCCCAGGGTCTCAGGGCAGCAAGAATCAAGAATTGCTAGGGCAAACTCCATGCCCCCTTGATCACACGAATGACACCCTCCCCCGCCCCCCGCCATACACATAGACACTCAGCTCTGCTAAGTGCATGGGGGTCGGGCACAGACCAGGAGGCCCCCAAAAACTCAGCCTAGATGGAAGCTCAGGGAGAGCAAACAAAGGATGCAGGGGGACTCCCCCCAACCCCAGGAGGTGGGCTGAAGGCTGAGTTATGGGGCAGGAGAGTGTGGCCAAAGGGACACGAAGGGAGGGAGAGTGTTGTTCAGAGAAAGGGAGGGGAGGACGCGGTAGTAGATCCACAGCATACACCTCTGGCCCCCACACACCAGGAAGGCCAAGAGCCACAGCGCGGGCCAGGGGCCCTGGCGCTCTGATTGTGCCGGCTACAGGGGCTGGGGGGCTAGTGTATGCGCCTCCACGCCTGGGTGTGTGCGTGTGCGAGCGTGTGTGGCGAGGACAGAGGAGGACACTGTGTTCCGGACGTGGGCAGAGGCCAGGTGCCAAGCTGGGAATTGAGTAGCTGTTTGGGGCAGATGCTGCCGGGAAGAGGTATCTTAACCCCATTCCTCAATTTCCTGGGCACTTGGGATGTGGTCAAAACCCTCTAATCTGCTAACCGGCAAAGTCAGACTCCCCGGGGCGTTGATCTAAACCCCCGACCCTGCTCTGGGGCCGGGCAACCAGCAAACTTCCCCCGCCTGAAGGCGTGGGGCGTCTACACTCGCCAGCCCCACGCGCTGACAGCTGCTCCTGTACTTGGCAGAACCCAGGCTTCCGGGCAAGCGCGCGGGGAAGCTGCGCAGCAGCAAGAGGCGGCCCCCGCGTCCCGCCTCGCAAAGTTTGGCCCCCGGGGGCTCCCGACCCGGTCAGGCAGCGCGGGTCAGGGACCCCCAGAGCAGCTAGCGTTCGCGCGCACGGTCCCCCGCAAGCCTCCCCAGAGCGCGCGCGTGACTCACCCGAGCCGCGGAGCCAGGCGGCGAGGACTATGCCCAGGAACGCTGGCCACAGGCCGGACCGGACGGCCATGGCCGCGGGCGGGCAGGCGGGTGGGCGGGCTGGGCGCGGGGCCCCGCGGACGAGAGGGCGCCTTTCAGCGCCTCAGCCCAGAGCCCCAGCCCCGGGCACCCCCGGGGCCCATGCCAGCGGTCTGCGCTGCCTCCGGGCGGCCGGCTGCGGGGCGCACGCGGCGCGTGGCTCCCCTGGGCACCGGGAGTGCAGCAATGCAGCCGGGGCGGAGCGCAGCGCCAGCCGCGCCGCGCACCGAGCCAGCCGCCGCGCGGAGCCCGCAGCCGGGGAGCCGGCCGGCGGGCGCCGCAAAATCCGGACTGGAGCACCGGAGCGGGGAGGCAGCAGGGCGGGGAGGGGGAAGGAAGGAGGGGCCCCGCCACCCCGCGCCGCGCAAGCGGGCCACCCTCCAGCTCCGGGGATCCCTCCAGGCGATGCCCGAGGCTCCCCCGGGGAGGGGCTGGGGTGGTGGGCGGGGAGGCCTCCCACCGCCCCACGCGATCTCCAGGGACCAGCCAGGAGTCTGAAACCCGGAGCGGATCGGTTCTCCGGATCCGGGCTCTCCCGGGCCCGCCAGCCTGCGCACAGGTGGCCTGGGAGGGGCTCAGGGCTGCGGCGACCCCGGCCCGGCGCCAGGTTGCAGACAGAGGCCCGGGGCAGGGGTGCCCGGGGTAGGTTCCGCTGCAGTTCTCTACCCCCAGCCCACCCCAGTCCCCGCCTCCCGGCCGCGCTCCGAGGCTGTCAGCGTGCCGCGGTACGCCACCCAGCCCGTAGCTTGGATAGAAGACTGCGGGAGAGCTCCCGGGCCCTGGCCCGCTAGCAGAGGTACGCGGGTAGGCTAGACTAGGCGCCACCCGCAGTCCCAGCCACGTAGCCTGGTGGACCTTAGAGTGACCCCAGGTCTCTCTAACCCCACGGCACCGTTCACCTAAGGAAAACAATCCTAGGACGCAGCGCAACCGACAGGGCGCGCGGTGTTTGCGCCCGGAGTGCGCACCGCGCCGGAGACGTGGTAATGAAGGAACCAACTGGGCTTTGGGAGCTAGAGACATCTAGGGTAGGGTCTAGGAGCCTCCGCCTTCTAGCTCTGTGACCTTGGGCAAGTCATGTTGTCTCCCGGAGCCTCCAGCAACGACCGCTGCAGGAGCCTCCTGTTCCCCACCCCCCATTCCCTAATCTGGTTAAAATAAACAGAGGGTTGCCTTGAAGGAGAAAAGAAATGACAAACACGCACCATGTGCACGGGGAGAGTGGTTAGAAAAAGAAAGGTTCCTACTCTGGGTCGGCAGAAAAATGAGAAGGGTGAGGGCACGGTCGCAAACTAAAATGTCTACAGGGGCCAGTCAATAATATAAATTGATGCTGCATGCTGGGCGATATAAGAAGGGTCTTCGCTTCCACAAAGAGATATGAGCTCTCCTATATTTCTTGAAACACGAGGCCCTCTCTCGGTCTGTCTTTTGTTTCCCACTTTTGATAGAGAAGGGTTGTGAGAAATGTTTTGCTTTCCTCTTACCTCTACTGTGAAAAACACCTGCCAATGTCCAGATACATATCTATAGATGCTGGGCTTCAGTGCCAAGGAGGCAATGGCAGCGCTGGGGACTGGGCACAGGGTCCCATCTCCTGGCACAGCTGGCTCTTCTCCAGGTGCCAGCTTGGGGGTGGGGGTGAGGTGGGGCCCAGTAGGGCCACATCTTCCAAGTTTTCAATAGAAGCCATTGTATCAGTATATGAAATTTTCTGATTTAAAAATTTTAACTAAAAAAAAAAATTTTTTTTTAATTAACTTCATGTGAGCCCAGATGAAGATGTCCACAAATATCCACCAGCTCTGGGTTTTGAACTCTGCTTTGGGGATTGCTTGTGCATAGACAGTGTCAAGGGGCCCTGATCTACCCAACAAGAGAGTGTGTGTGTGTTTGTGTGTGTGTGTGTGTGCGTGCACGCGTGCGTGTATGTGTGTGTTGGGGGGAGCAGTGTACCTAGGCTGCTCCCTCTGACATTATGCCCCACCCCCCTCCCAGGGAAGAGGTGGGTGAGAGAGGTGAAACAGTAGCAGGACCTGCCTTTGGGGCCTCCAATATGGGGGAGATGATTAGGAACTGGGATTTGGGCACTGGAGGGAAGTAGTTGAGGGTGAAAGACTGGGAATGGGGCTGGGGTATAAGATGATATCATAATGGTGTGTCCTGGACTCTGCTGTCTGCCTACATTTATAATTTGGTTTGATACTCACAGGAAATCCTGTTAAATAAACATTGTTATCTCCATTTTATCAGTGAGGTAACTGAGGCTTGGGGAAGGAAAGTACCTTATGCCCAGGGCCCACCTTATTCAATGATTGCAAGGTTAGTTGAGATGACTCTGTGCAAGGTTTGATTTCAATGTCCATGCTCCGTACATTTTCCCCTGCAGTTCTTGCTCTGGGATTAGAATTTGGGAATGAGGTTTGGGGTACGGGAAAGAAAAGGTTCTCCTCTGTTCAGTTTGGTTGCTTTGGTCCTTTCTCTGGCCCTCTCTCTTCAGCCAGAATAAGATGGTTTGTGTAGCAGTCAAGATAGACTAGATTATGTTGTGGTAGCAGTCCCCAAGTCTCTGTGGCTTAAGTAAACAAAAATTTATTTCTCATTTATCCATCATGGGTCTACTGCTCCAGATCTTTGTTACTTGAGTACAAAGCAGCCACTCTCAGGTGGGGGAGAGGAAACGGGAGCTCTGGAAGTACATCCGCCAGCAATCAATGGCTCATCCCAGACATGACACTTCCACTCACAATTCAATGGCCATAACTGGCCCTACGGGCCCACCCAAGAGGACAAGAAAGTATATTCCTACCACATGCCTGGAAGGCAGCCACTGAAATATGTGGAAAGCAGCAGTGGTGATGACCACAGCCTCTAGGCCCAGCATGACCTGCCCCCTACCTACTCTGCAACTCTGCTTGTGCCCTAGCCGTGGTGGCTTCCCTTCTGTTTCTTCAGCATCCAGATTCATCCTCACCTCCAGGCCTTCCTGTTTGCTTTCCTGTCCCCAGATCTTCACATGGATGATTCCTTTTAGTCACTCAGGTCTCAGGTTAGCTGTCCCCTTCCAAGTGGCACTCAGGGCCATGTCAGGAAAAAGAGCAGGGATACCTTGTGGAGACAGGGGAGTAGACGTCTCACCTGAATTCTGCTTAAGAATCCAGGTTGGAGGGCTGCCAGGAAGGGCTTATCTCAGACCCAAAGGTTGATGGCCAGATAGGAGGGCTCCTGACATCTCCAACCTCCTTTGCTCTTGAGCCCCAGACTCAAGGGGAAGGAGGAGCCAGATCCTGCCTAGGGGGGACCCTCCTGCAAGTGTCTGTAGCCCCCTTGCAATGTCCCAGTGACAGAGCACAGGTTTCACCACCAACTGCTCTGCTGGCTGGAAATGTCTCCTCTCAAGAGAGCAGATATCTGCCCCTCATTGAGTTCATCTTCTGGGGCCACATCAAGCATGTCTGCCCCCTCTTTTCTTCTGTTATTTTAGAAGAGTTTCATTTCTTTTACTTCAGAACACAAAGTCTGGGTCTACCCTGGATTTTCTCCCTCCAGTGCTACTGTTGCTGGCACCCTTGACACACTGGCCCCCACTGTGGGAGCTCTCCAACGGGACCACTCCTCTGAAGGCATCTCCTGAAGGGAGCTGGCACATTTCTTGCCCACATGACCTTGTGCACTGCATGAGCAGAGGCCCAGTCAGCTGTTGATCAGTGACATCGTACTGTTAATGCCCACCAGACTGAGGGACCTCAGAGCTCGTGGTGAGGCCTTCGCTGACTTGGAGATGTGCCAGAAGCTCCTGTGATGATGATTAAAATGCAAATCTCCAGGCCCTGCCCTATCCTGGTTCTGATTCAGTATGTCTGGGGAGGTGTCTAGGAATCTGTGCTTTTACCAAACCCCTACCATCCCCTACTAGCTATTTTTACTGGTGCCGGTGGTCTGAAAACCTCACTTTGAGGAACACTGCCTTAGGTCTTTGCCATGGGTGCTGCCAACACCAGGGTGTTACCCATCTACCCTGGGTCACTGGCTTTCTGAATTTAAATTCAGAGACTTCAATTCATCCCAGTTCCATTCCACTGTATTACATCGAATCCCTCTTTCCCATATGGAGCCATCTCAGGATGTGGAGGCTGTCAGGCAGGGGACTTGATATTTTCTTCAGCTTCCTGTCATTCCCAGATGAGAGCGAGAAGTCATATATACTTTCAATCAAGTCCTTACGAAACAGGTGGCTCAGAGCAGAACCAAGGACAGGTGTCAGTGGTTCCCCACTCTACACTACCTGCAAGTTGCACTGGGACAATAAGTCAGCTTCTCTTTCATCCACTTGGGAAGCCTCTGATCACACCATCCTTCAGCTCACATATACCTGCCGCGTCCACAGAAATAAATGGAAATACCCTGCAGAACCCCAGACTCATGAGCCTCCTGCTTTGCTTTGATCTACCAGGCCAATAACCCAATCAAAGGAAATTAGTTCGGCAGGAACGACTTGTTCTTGGTGATCCCAGATTGGCTCTTGATGATCCCTGCCATGATTCCAGCATTCATATCTGCCCACTGCTCAGCATCTAGTTTCTGTCTTCTGAAAGCAGCATCTCCCCGTCTTTCCTTTGAGGGATCACCCCTCCCCACCATCAGTGCATGAGATTCATGTGGGGCCACCCCACCCCAGTTCCAGAGGATGGCACAATGCTTCAGGACCCAAAGCATCCACTATTCCCTGAACAATGTGATTCATTTGAGGATGCACGTATGACCCAAGCCAAGCCACTGAGTCTCAATTCTAGGACTTTTGTTGGAACTAAGGTGAGAAAGAATTTCTTCCTTACTGGACTTGAAGAAGGAAAGAGGTGATCCTGGGACTGCCATCATGTGAGGAGCATATGCCTGAGACTAAATCTTGGGCAGAGAAGAGCAGAGCCTGGAGAAGGGAGAAGGGCTGAATCCTGGTTCTTTGTTCAAGCCCCCTGAATCCAGCTGCTCCTGAAGCTACCAGATACACCCCTGGTTTTTCAGTTACATGAGCCCTTTTTTGTTGTTGCTGTTTAAGCCCATTTGGGTTTCTGTCATTTTCACTTGAAAGAATGGTACAGAATCATCCTTTATAAAAATCTGTTCTAGAGCCTTGCATAGGATAGGGCAAGCATTTATTAGTGCCTAGTGTTTGCAAGTCTCAATGTTGCCCATTGGGGGAAACTGCGGCCTATGGGAGAAGACATAAATATCCTGCTAGTTGTACATTAGAGTGTAATGACAGCCCGGTTATAAGACAAGTGAAGAATGTGTAGGAGTTGAGAGGGGAAAGAGAACTAGAAACACACCCCTTCACAGGACCCCCAGCAATATCTGGACCAGTCCCTTCCACACACAGAATACCAACATCCACCCACGCCTTGAATCCAACACAGACACACACACACACACACACACACACACACACACACACAGCATGCAAACACCCACTCACTCTCTGCTCCTAACACAAATACACTTCCCACACCCAACTCAAATCACACAGAGGCACACAATCAATAATACAATCAATCAATACTGAATCAATATTGGGCACAGTCAATAAAAACACATACTTTCTCTGTATATATTTACATACATATAAAAACACTTCCATATATCCCCACTTCTTTCCTGCACAGACTGTTTTCGTGTCCATTCTCCATGCAGCCCCATGCTGCTGAGAATTTTGTGCCTGGGACTCTCCTGTGCCTCAGCGCATGAAGTAAGATCTTTTCACCGTGGATCCTTCAGGACCAAGGACAGCACCTGGAATTTCTTGAGACTCACCACGGGCCCAGCACAGGACTAAGCTCCTTACCTGGTTTATCTCTATCAATCTCACAACCCCTTAGGAAGTAGATGCTATTATCAGCCCCATTGTAGATACAAAAACTGAGGCACAGAGAGGGGACATAACTTGCCTAAAGCCACTCAGCTTGTAAGGGATGGGACAAGGATTTAAACTCAGATGCTGCTCCAAAAATGTTTGCTGAGTGATTGAAAGAAGCTTCAGTCTAACAAATGGTTTTATTAGAGACACATGCTCCTATGATATATGTGCTATCACACACACACACACACACACACACACAATCAGATACACACATCCAGAGATAACCTTTCCAGCTCCACGAACTCCATGGTATCTCAGACTTGGAGGTTTCCCTGGTTACATGGCCCCCATTTCTAGTGTCCCTACTGGGCACTCTCAGGCAGGTTTGAAGGTGAGGTGTTCCCTGATGAGGGAGCTGTGTGAAAAGGAGGGGGTGGGGAATCATCAGGAATGGGCAGGAGGAGCTGAGGAGGAGGAGGAGGAGGACGGGATTGGACCAAGTGGAAACCTGGCACCATGCCCTCTGCAGATGACCTGATGAGCATTTTGCAGAGTTAATTTCATTAGCGTCTCTGGGAGATGAACAATTAGCAAGATGCTCTGATGCCTTTAAAAGATTAAGAGAGGGAGAAGGATGCCTTTCTGGCTTCCCCACCCGACCGCAGTGTTCCCCCCTCCCCGTTCTTTCTCTGTGCTTCCTCCATCTCCATCTCCATCTCCCATCCATTCTCATTCCATCTTCCCCTCCCCTGCCATCATGCCCTCACAGAGTCACTTATACCCCCCACCCTACCCCACCCCACCCTGCTCCTCGGCCACCACGACGGCCCCTCCCTCCCTCTTCCAGGCTCCCATCTGCCCCTTGGCAGCCCCATGTTGGACCACTGCCCACAGAGCACCAGTTGGTCCCCCATGTTCTGATCACTCAGACACCCAGGGCTGGGGCTTGGCACTGGTCCAGTCCTGCAAAGAGGCAGAGCTTTCCTTCGGCACTCACAAAGGGCAAGGTCAGGTAGGGAGTCTCTGTTTTTTATTGATTTTGCCACCAGGTCCTTGGCAACTCCCAGAGTGGGTTACAGTCGCTGACAACTTGGGGCTCCCATTGCAATCCCAGGGCAGGTCTGGTGGGCAGGGCCGGGGTAACCTTCTCCCTCCTCCCTGGGACTGGGAGGAGGTTGGAGCTCCCTGAAGGGAGGCCCAGGTCAGTGTGGCTCTACTGAACAGATGGAAAAGGGGGCTCCAGACACTTGGGTCCGTGTTTGTTTCAGTCTCCAGCTGCACGGTTCTTGTGTTAGGCTCACACTCCTCATTGCGTCTTCTCTAAGTCCCAGTCGGTTGGAGGGGTTCTGGTCCAGCAATCAGACTCTTCCCAGTCTCTTCGGAGTGCCCTGGGGCAGCTCTGATACAGGGAGGCCCTGCTGGCCAGGGCCCAGTCTTTGTGGGTTGAGATTCCATGTTCTCGGCTCCAGGCAGACCCTCTCCTTTCAGATCAGATGATCCCCGATGGTTCTAAGCTCCCTTCCACCTCAGAGGCCTCCCTCAGTCAGGGCATCAGAATACCTGGGAGCCTGCTAAAACCCAGATTTCTGGACTCCTCCTCAGGCTTATACTTGTTCTCCAGGTGGCACCCAGGGATCTGCATTTTAAGAGGTTTCCATCTGGGCCCTCTAGACTGGGAACCACGGCACACGATGTCATGGGTCATAGGCCGCTGGAGACAGAAACTCTCGCTCTACATCATGAATTCTCAGCGGGGGCAGTATCGCCCCTGAGGGGGCGGGAGTTGGTTCTTTGCAGGTGGGGTTGGGTGAAAACAATCTGACTCTTTCTCTATATGAAGAACAGATCTATATACGGTACAAAAACAGATAGTGTATCTGCGGTATTAAAATTTCAGAGAGGGGGAGATTAGGGAAAAAAATGTCTCCTAGGATCCTTATGGGGGCGATAGTGAAAAATAGGTTGAAAACCACTGCTCACTACTGAAAGGTCCTAAGAAGCATGAGAGCATAACACAAACACTCCACACTGGGACACATGCACACACACACCCGGGTGCACACACACACTCACACTCACACACGTCAGCGCACTCTACACACAACGCATTGAGAGGCTTCTCCTCACACGTATGCAAATACACACGCTCCCATCTTCACCCTCCCACACAGACACCAGGAGGCTCCAATAACACTGCATTAGTGAAGAGAAGCCTAGGTTAGGATTTTAATAAGCTTTTAAATAAATAAATATTATAAATCCCCCTTTACAAGGGCCTCTGTGCTTCTTATTAATGTGACATCCCTGGCCTCACACTTCTTGAGAGCAGAGTTGTCGCCATGCATGCAGGCATGTTTCTGAGACTGTGCGTGTTTTGTGCATGGCTGTGAAGGAGCATGTGTGTGCCCATGTGTCGTGTACATGTGTCTGTGAGGTGTGTGCTGGGGCAAGGTGCTGTGGGCGACAGGTCAGGAAGGAGTGTGTGTGTGTGTGTGTGTGTGTGTGTGTGTGTGTGCGCGCTCCCATGCATATACACTTGGTGGTGACTCTGGGGTTCTTAGCCAGACACTGGCCAATTTCCAGGGAACTTGGTCTCCAAATTCTTCCTGTTCATCATTGTTTTGCTTACTTTTGTCAACTTATAGTGCATGCTCCATAAATATGTGCTGAATGTGTGAGTGAATAAATGAATGTAATTTACAAGGCATCTTGACCTCTGTTCTCTGAATTAAACTTCATAAGTTGCCCCATGTCCTAGGTCTCACTGTGCTCATTTTGCAGGTGAGAAAACTGAGGCTCGGGGAATTGAAGACAGCACTCACACCATCACCATTCAGTAAGTGGTAGTTGAAAACAAATCTTCTGGTTCTCAGGCTTTACTCAGGGCCCATTGCTACCCTGCAGGCACTGGGGAGACCCAAATAGGGTGGTCCAGGATCACTTCCAGAAGGGCTGCTAAAGAGGTGGTCATATTGGAATCCAGCATCCACAGCAAGATCTTCCTGAGAGGTTCAGGACAACCCCCATCCACCTTTTCCTCTGCTCCTCCCTGGTACCACCAGACCTTTGGTCCTCAGAGCCTGCTGTCCTGGTCCCTGGAGGGCCAGCCGAAGCTAGGCAGAGCAGATGGGCGATGTTCACCCAGCGAGGCAATTTTGACTCAGTCCCTCGGGGGGTGGTACATACTGTGTGCCAAGGTTAATTAAACTGGTAATTAGAAGGAGAGATGCTTAATCTATCTGGTTAATAAAATAACCCCCTTGCATGAGCACGCAGACGCTGTCACTCGGCCGGGCGGAAGCCGAGAGGCTGCAGCCCTGGCATTATGGGATCAGTAGAGCAGAACGCTCCCCGCTCCCTTGGGCATTGGCTTCCTGCCCTCTCTGCTCCCCAAGTCCTGGAACCAATTCCTGGGTCTGCCTCTGTCACCTTAGGGTAGGATCTTGGAGGGAGCTGTGAGGAGGGTCAGGTGCGGGGAGGCAGCCAGGGGTGCCCTGTCCCGGGGAAACTCCAAGGTGAAAGGCAGCACTCACAGGGCTTGCCAGCCATTGGCCCAGCTTGCCATGGGTTGTGGGGCTCCTATGCCGGCTGGGACCCTCTCGTGCCCTTCCGTGACTCTTCATGCCACTTCCTTCAAGGGCTAAGTCTGACCATCACACTCTAAATAACATCCTTGGTGAATATCTTTACAAATTAATTTTTAATTTCCCATATAAAACATGAATACCTTATTTTTCTAAAAAATATAAAGACTACAAATACCACCTCTCCACCATCCCCAATCTCAGGTTTTTTCAGGGAAGAGACCACTGGTGAAAGTCTGGTGTGTCACCTTCAGGGCCTTTCTCTGCTTATATACAGGTATAATATGTTGAGGTAGCTAGATGTAGTTTTGCTCGATGTTAGATTTTTATAATACGGTACCTTACTGTATGCTTCATTCTGCTCTGTGTGTGTGTGTGTTTCCCCCACTCAACAATGATGTGGAGAACTGATGTTTTCTTCAATCAGATTTCACTGAGATGGAATTTTCCAGTTAGGGAGAGGAGTCTTCCTCGCCCTCAGGACCTCAAGCTAAGAATGGCCTGGGTCTTGTATCGAGGCATCGCCTGGATGTGGACTCACAGCCCTGTGGGTCCACCCTGCACTCCCCAGGCTCACTGCCTGCTGACCCATCTGCCTGAAAGCTCCCCTGGACCCTGCTACTCCTCAGCGACTGGAGCGAGCCAAGGTCGCAACAGTGCCCCTTCCCTCCTCCAGCCTCTGTTGCGAGACACCAGGGCTGCTCACAGAAGGCTATCTGTGTGTGAGGCTGCCACAGCCCCACTGCAGCGGCCACCCCCTGTCAACCTCACAGGCTCCCTACTAGCTCAGGTGGGTGGGGTCCTCAAAGAGACCAGCTGTCTCCCACTTCCCACCTCCTAGAACAGACATGGAGGGGCAGGGACTGAGTGACACCCTCCCTGGGAGCTGCTGTGAGGACAAAGGCGCTCAGCTCACCTGTATGGCTTGCCAGGCAAGAGGGGCAGCTGAGCTCTCTCCCAGCTCCTGGCAACAGTGACAGGCAGGCTCAGCTGATGGGCAGAAGGCAGCAGGCAGCAGGCAAGGGAAGAAGTGTGCCCATGCAGGGGAAAGGGTTTTATTAACCTCCTAATGATTGGTTTAATGGGCTTTGAAGTCAGGTGAATTCAGCAACTGGAGCAGGTGGCACTGAGGCTGCAGTACCTGAGCTGATGTGAAGTGGGGAGCCTGGAGGGGCTTCAGCTACCAGAGCCCCAAGTTAGCTCCTAATCTAAAGGGGGTAACAGGACACACTTTTTTAAAGGGCAAGAAGCAGGTTAGAGAGTGAAGGCAGAGCTAGACAGGTCATGGGCTCAGCCTACCCATCCATCCACCCATCCACTCACCCATCTAGCCATCCACCCATCTACCCACCTACCCAACTATCTACCTATCCACTCACTCATCTACTCACCCATCCACCCATCTATCCAGCCACGTACTTACCCATTTCCTCACTGACCCATCCACCCATCTACCCACCAACCCATCCATCCACCCATCCACTCACTCATCCACCCATCCACCAACCCACCCATCTATCTACTCACCCGCTCACCTATCCTCCCACCCACCCATCCACCATCCACCAATCATCTCTCCAACCATATACTCATTCATTTAGCAAGTATTTATTGACCCCCATGCTTTATGCCAGACCCTGTGCTATGTGTAGATCCTGTTTTCTTGGATCTGATTATTCCAGCAAGAGTGTCAGGAAGGAGAGAGACTGGCAATAAATAAACCAACAAGATAATTACAGATGGTGAAAAATATAAAATGGTGAAGTGAGAGAGAGTGGAGGATAGAAGGCATGGAGGGCAGGGAAACTCTCTGAGAAAGTGGTGTTTCAGCTGAGACCCGAGTGAGGAGAATGTGGCAGCTGCTTGAAGATCTGGGGGAAAAGTGTTTCCAGCAGAGGGAACAGCAAGTGTGCAGCATCTGAGAAGGAAATGAGCTTGGTGTGTTTGTGCTACTACAGGAAAGGCAGTGTGGCTGGGGCACAAGGGGATGGCAGAAGAGGATATGGGGGATGGTGTCTGAGAGATGGGCAGGGACCAGATCCCAAGGACCCTTGAGGTGGAAGGAGGGGAAACCGGACTATTCCAAGAGCAAAGGGAAGCCAGTGGAGAGTTTAGACAGAGGAGTGATATGATGTGATCTGCCTCGGAAACTCATTCTTCTTGATGCCTTAAAGTGATGACTATAATAAAAGGGGGGAGGAGGGTGGTGGCCAGAGATTTCTAAGTCCCTTTTGGTTCCAAAATCCTGTAGTTCCTCACCCCTCTCCAATTCTAAAACAACATGAAGGATAATCTCTAACATTTGAAGGGTGTTTTCACCGTTTACAATTCACATTCACGGAATGATTCTGTTTAATGCTCACAGTAGCTCCATTCAATATCAAGGAAGTGGCCTCCTCTGAGCCCCTGCAGGGCAGCCCCAGAGTGGGGCCTCCCAGCCTGGAGCCCTAAAGAGCGCTGCTCCACAGTGCCAGCTGGAAGGGTGAGAATGCCGCTGTTGGTCTTGCTGTGAACGTCTGTTATTTGCAGCTGGGCCCCCAGACCCTTGCAGCACTCCCTTGTTCCTTTGGAGAACCTCCTCCACCACCGCTCACAGTCCTTGCGGTTCAGATGGAGCCAGTCCCACTTCCTGGCTCCAGGGGTGGCCAATCAGAATTCCCGCTCTCCTGGCTTCCCGCTCTCCTGGCTTCCCGCTATCCTGGTGGTTGGTTCAGGTTAGGCCCCCAGTTTGTGCCAGTGAGAATCGATCCTGGGACTTAAACTGGGACTTGAGCTTGTACAGGAGATGCTCCCTTTCAAGTGGGGTTGGTCACCTGTCAGCACGGTAGCCTGATATGAATGGCTGATGCCATTCATTGCCATCCATTGGCAAGATCCTGCCTAAGAAGGGAACCACCACAGAGGAGCGCTAACAAAGAAACAAAGAGAGAGGCTTGTTTTGTTAGAGCACCCTGACCCAGCCACGCCTGAAGCCAAACCTCTCCCACCTTTCTAACTTTTCAATTACAAGAATCCATGAATTCCCTTTTGAGCTTGAGCCAATCTGAGATGGGTTTCTGACTCTTGAAGCCAAATGGGTCCTCACCAGTGCGCACTTGTACAACCCTTGAAGGTTTATAAAAACACTCTTACACACAAGGCTGGGTTCATTCTTAGAGCAACTCTGGGAGTTAGGCATTATTACTTCTGTTCCACAGAGGGGGACAGCTAGGCCAAAAGTCAAGGTGTGTTGCCAGGTACAGGGCTGGAGCTTGGATCCAAGCCTTTAGTCATTCTCATCCTGGAGGACGAGTGCATCCTCCTGGTACAGCGCTCCTCCAGGAACCTCTTTTCAGTCATGAGCCAGACCTCTGTTCACCCTTCCTTTGCCCCCCAAGGAGCAGGCCCCACTCTCCTGGCTTCTCTTTCCTAGCCACTGCTCCAGCCAGCGTGGGGTCCTTGTAAGCCTGCTGCCCGTGGCTCCCTTCCGCTGATATTTCAAGCAGGCAAAGCCCTTTTAGGAATGTGACTGTGAGTGACTCTAGGGAGACAGACAAGGCCCCTAAGACCTTTCTCCAATCTGCTGGGAAGCCACAAGCCACAGAGGAGAAGTGGAATGTAGAGTCCCAGCCCTACTCTTTTTTATAAGCAGTGTGACTTTGGACATGTGATTTAAACTCTCAACTGCCTCATCTGAAAGTGGAACTAGTAGTACACCAGCTTCAGGTGACAAACATTAAATGAAGCAAACTGAGTAAAACCCATGGTAAAATAAGCATTGGCATCATCAGCTCCATTGGCTTCATGGGGTCTCTCTGGTCCTGGCCCCTCAAAGTCATGCGTGTCCTCCAGCTGCATTCCCCTCTGTCCCGTGCAGTTTCTTGGATGTGTGCTCCCCACTCTGGGGACACTTGGCCTCTTCTGGGATTCACTCCTTCACTGAGGGAATATTTATTAAATGCCTATTGTGTTCCAGGCTCTGCTCCAGACGGTGGGAAACAACAGTGAACAAGACAAGAGCTTGCATTCTACAGAGCAGGGACAGACTACAACCACGCACGTTTCACACACGTGCTACGCAGAAAACAAATAAGCAAAACCCAGGGAGACGTGACAGTGTTCAGAGGAAGGAGGGGGGCGCTAATTGGCGAGGGAGGCTTAGCCACTGAGACCTAAATGATGAGAGAAGGCAACCAAGGCAAGAACTGATGGTTTGAGCGTCCCAGGCAGAGAGCACAGCAAGTACAAAGGCCCTGAGGTGGGACTAGGTTGGAGGAACAATAGGCTGGTGTGGATAGAGAGCTGAAGGAGGAAGAGGTAGGATATGAGGTTGGAGAGGAAGGCAGCGCAGACCCTGGGGCCCTTGTAAGCCATGGGTAGGATCTGAGCTTTATTACATGTGCAATGGGAAACCATGGGAAGGGGAGGTAGGCAGGGGAGGGACGGATCCTACACTCATTCTAGAAAGAGCAGTCTGGCAGCTGTGGGAGGAGGCATGGCAGGGACAAAGAGCAAACAGCGCTGCTAGCCTGAACCCCTGCCTCGTCCATGCCCTTCCGGAGCTAGTGCCCCCAGCCCAGCCCACCCCCGCCGAGCAGATGGTGTCGGGAGCCCTTAGAACTTTCTGCTTATCTGCAGGTCCCTGTGACCAGCTCTGTGCACCCAGAAAAAGATGCGCGTTGATAAACTTGAGCAGGCACTATGGTTTCTCCACCAACCTCAGCTTCTCTTTGATGACTCATCCCCAGGGATTAGCACCGCGCACCCCCCCACACCCCGCCCTCTCATTGGAAATGGTCTGAGGTTTCCTATTACTATCACTGACAAAGGCACGGCTCCTCCCAGGTAATTTGCACCAAAGGAAGATCGCTTCCCCCTAAAGGCAGGGACTATTTCCCTTCTCAGTAGCATCTCAGGATTTGGAGGGTCCATGGTCCCCCTCCATCTCTGGCTGCAGGGGGCAGCCATTTGAGCAGCAGCGTGTGCCTGTGTGGACGCTGTACCCGGGTGCCCTCGAGGCCAAGTCTGTGAGAGCTGATGACCGAGGGCAGGAGGCAGGCAAGGATCCTGCTGGAGCGGAGAGAGGCCCCGGCCTGTGGTAACCCAGCCACCACTGCTTGTCTGCTCTGTGTTTATTTATCTGTCTGCCTGTGTCTTGCTCTGTCTTCTGATGTGGCTTCTCTCAGTCTTCAGATGCCCCCTCAGCTGGAGCCAGTATTTCTGAAGACAGACACAGCCTGCATCTTTCTCCCGGGGGCCGGGCGTGCACGCGTTCTGGCCACGGGGTCTGGCCGCCTCTCTGGGAGCCGGTCCACGCCCTGTGAGAAAGAGCAAAAACAGCTCCTCGGGCTGCACAGTACTTTACAGTTTGCATTTCTCTGTCCCACGCGTGTGTTTAATTATATCCTTGCCTTGTTCCCAAAGGAGTTCAAGGCACTAGTCCTCTGTTCTTCCCAGTGGCACTACAGGGTGGGCAGGCACCAACCTAGCCCCTTGGTAGGCAAGGAAACCGAGGTTCAGAGCGGCTTTGAAGATCACGGAGCAATGTCAAGGTCATGGAGCAAGCATTCAGGCCAGGACTGGGACTTGAGCCTCTGGCGTGGGTTGGATTGCTCTTGCAGGAAGTTTCCAGAGCCCTCCTTCTCCTGGAGGTTTGGAGCTTGTTCTGCCTGGGGGGTGTCCCTGGCCACCTGCTCTGTCACAGGTTAGGTGGGTAAAGCTGGATGCCTCCTGGCTTGTTCAGGCCCCCGGTATTAGCCTCAGCCCTTCTGGCTGGAGCTCTGGGGAGCAGTAAATTGGGGAATCCCACAGGAAGTGGGGGAGGGAAAGGGGATTGAGACTCTGGGCTGGGGGCTGGAGGCAGCACGGTGGTGAGGGCAGCTGTGAACGCCCCTGCCTGTGCCCTGTTCGGCAGCCTGGTCATGAGGGGCTGAGGCCTGGGGAAGGCTGGAGGGGTCTGGCGGGGGCATGGTGGGGGAAAGAAGGGGCTGCCCAGATGACAGCAGGTGACAGGATGACTTGGAGCCCAAGCTGCTGCCGCTGCAACAAAGGAGGGGAGCGAGGGGGAAGACGAGGCTTGGCAACGGCTCTCCCAGCTGCTCTGGGTTTGAAGCTGAGCCACTTTGCTGGCTCCAGCACAGCGCGAACAGGTGGCAGCAAGATTGGCACAGCCAGGAAAATCCATCTTGCGGAGGCCAGCGTGCAGCAGAGCGGGAGAGGAGCAGCCAGACGGAGGGGGAGGATGGAGGGGGGAGGGGCTGCGGGGAGGAGACCCTCCACTCCCTCCACTGGCCCAGCCACCCCTGGGGACAGATCCTCTCCACCCCTCCCCCAGATGTCTACATAACGCCCACGCAGCCACCTCTGCACACCCAGGCCAAGGCACTCAAGAGCCCTCAAGGACACTCAGGGCTCATGGGCTGGCCAGGTCTCCTCCCCAAAGGCTCTCGTAGGAACCTGCCTTCTCCTTTCGCCCCGCTGCCCACAGCTCCCAGCCAGCTCACCTCTCTGGCTTCTGCCAGCTGGGCTGTCTGGCACTGGGGACACCTGAGCACCTGGGGGGGACAGAGGCACCTGGGCCTCCCAGATGGGCTCCCAACTCCAGGAGTGGCAAGTCAAGATTTCTTGCCTGGTTTCTGCTCTGTCAGGATGGGGAGCCCCCAGCACATGCAGAGGTGTCTGGTGATTTCCCTGGGAACGAGCCCACCCCTCAGTGTCCTAACTCCTGACTGCAGGGCTCTACCAGCACCTCGTGAATTCTGCCTTAGTGAGGCGATGTTTTCCTCTGAGCAGTTGCAAGGCTGTGCATGGTGCTACCTATATACTTAGTTGACGACCAAATAAACCAGGTGGCCCTGCTTTCAGTCAGTCCTCATTCAGGAGATGGCTATGAAGGGTCTCCTCTGGGCCGAGCACTGTTCCAGGTGTTCCAGGTGGAGGACACAGCAGGAAAGAGGGCAGACAAGGTCCAGGGCTCATGGTGCTTACATGATAGAGGGACGAGGCAAACCAACAAACGAGGTAATTTTAGATAGTGACAGGTGTATATCGAAATAGAGCAGTGTCAGAAGGAAATGGAGAGGTGGTCTTCTAGATGGGGTGGCCAGGGAGGGCTTCTCTGAGGAGGTGGCATTTGAGTTGAGACCTGGTTGAAGAGCCGATTATAGAAAGCGCTGAGGAAGTGTTCCTGGCAGAGGGAATTGTGTGTGCAAAGGCCCTGAGGCAGAATGACCATGACCAGTTGAGGAACAGAAGAAAGACCAGTGATTTTGGGAACAGTTAGGACCTGGATCATGCAGGTCCTGAAGGCCATAGGGAGGAGCTCAGCTTTTATCCTGAGATGAAAAGCCTTTGGGAGAGAGATCCATCTGATGGCTGTGGGGAGGTCAGATTGGACCAGGTTGAGGTGAGGAGAAAGGCATCTGGAGACAAGGCAAGAGGCAGCTGCTGGTCAGGTGAGAGGGGGAGCTGAACTGGAGTGGAGATGGGGAAGAGGAGAGAAGCAGCTGGATTGGGGAGTGTTTTTGAGGCTGACACTACAGGACTGCTCTAGAGTTGGATACAGAAGAATTAAAATAGGTTTGGGGTTGAGCTGGGGGGAGGGAGCATTCCCTGGGTTGGAGAGGACTGGGGACTCCCACATGATTAGGGAGGGGACATAGAGGAATTCTTTCTCCTCTTCTAGAAGTAGAACCCAATGGGAATTCCCACACTCTGCAAGGCCCAGAGCAGTACGTGCTCCTGCCCCTGGTCCCCACCTGAGAAGCGAGTTTCCATCATTACCCAACGGACATATCCTTCAAGACCCCAGCTCTCCTGTACATTCTGAGCAAGTCATGTCCCTTCTTGAAGATGGACGGTGCTTTACAAACTCCATATGCTCAGTTTTCTTTTATTATTTTAATTTCTAAATACTTGGGAAGGTTTCCAGCATTGACTTCTGCTATGATTCTGGTGCCAACAAACACACTTTGCTCTCTCCCCCTCCACCTCACCCCTTCCTTCATCCAAACCACACAGATTTCTTCCAACCTGAAGGGAATTCAGGAAGGGAAATTCAGCCAGCACGTGGGTGCCCCGTGGGTCTGGTCAAAGATGAAACTGACTCCAGAGGCTGTGGGGGACAGCAGACAGGGCCCGGCCTAGTGGGCGGGAGTCCAGGGTCTCGCTCAAGTTGGGGGTTTCTAGAGATGCTGTCAAAGGGACCATGGCATGGGATGAGAACTGCAGGCTTCCTTTCACCACTCAGTCCACCCAGGCATCCTCTCAGCCTTCTCTCCTTCCTGAGTCCCCAGGGTCTGACATCCCCCCTCCTCTCGTACTAAATTCCCCAGCACCCACTTCCTCCAGCAACTGGGCTTTTCTATGGCTCAGACAACTCCCAGGGTCTTTGCTCTTCCCTCTGCCTGGAGTGCTTTCCCCGCAAACCTTTACAGAGCTCACCCTTTCTCACCCCGGTGTCACGTCTTCCACAAAGCCTTCCCTGGACACCCAATCTGAGCTGGCTCCCCTGAACAGTCCTTGTGACTTGTGCTGAAATCTCATGTATTTCTTTGATGACACGTTCCCATGGAAGCAAGACCTTATCCATCTTTGTTTGGTTTGCTGCTGTACCTCCAGTGACTGGAACAGTGCCTGGAGTGGAGCAATAAATACTTGTTGAATGAATGAATGAATGGGTTTTCTGCCATCTCCTCATCCTGCCAGCTCCCATTTGTGGAAGGGAGATGGAGTGTTCTGGGCAACTCAGACTTAGGTATATGGAGGACCAGGACAACGTTTATTGACTGACCACAGGTGCCAAGAACAGTACAAGTGACCTCATTCAATGTGTTACCCCCATTCTATATGCAAGAAAATGAAAGCTCAAAAGAATAAAAGAACCTGCCCAGAAGCAGACGGATCATAAGTAGAGGAGCCACGGCTGGGATTCTCAGCTTTCCTACTCACCACGCTGCAGATGGACCGCAGATAGATGACCAATTTTCAATGAAGCGGAGTAATAAAGTGCACTTACATCCCTACAATTATGGACCATAAGTCAATGGCACTTTGATGACTCAGAAGGGGATGATTTTGGAGCCCTGCGGGCCCCTGTCCTGCTGGGTCTTGATCTCACATGTGGCGCCCGCAACCTATGCACAGCGTGCGGTCATGAGCCCTGCAGGGACCCCGGGGGCTGCTTTCCAGGCTACACCTCTTATCTCTGCAGATCATCCTTTGCTTTTTTATACCAAAGAAAGAAAAACAGTCCATTGATGTGGGCTTTCCTGTGGCGTGTCCTCTTGACCAGCGACCAGCGGGAGTCTCCAAATCCAGCCTCGACAAGGAGGGGACGGCAACACGATGGGTCCTTCTGTTTCTCCTGCCTGCTGTGCCCCTTCCCAGGGCATCTGTGAAGCCTTGGCTCACCTCCTCCAGGACTGCACTCACTGCCAGGTTTTCAGTGAAGCTTGACCTGGCAGATTTGCAGGCACTGCCACACCGTTCCCTGCTTTGAATTCATGCAGGTCACCCACCACCATCTAACACACCGGCATTGTATCTACATCACCCATTAGACTGTAAGTTCCATGAGGGCAGTGTTTTTGCCAGCTGTGTTCCCTGTTGTGCTCCCAGCACCTGGCACACAATAGGTAAGTAGTCTGTGTTTGTGCAATGAATATTTCCCCAACTTCGGTCATTCACATCCCACTTACACACTTTTGGTCATACCTGTGTCCCCCTTGTCCTAGCTCATATTTTTCTTTCCAACAGCCCCCCTGTAAAAGACTTACAGAAATGAAATATAAGGAAACTTGTTTTTATCACTGCCATAAATGGAAAGCCAATATCACTTGCCATAAATAGAAGACAACTGTTAAAATAAATGCCACGAAAACAAAATAGCGTGAGGAAATTTGAGCAAGAGCCTGTTGCCTGCAGAAGGCAATAGGCGGAGGCCTGCTCTCTCTTTCTCTCTGCTAGAAGGAGGGGTCAGGGAGTGCTGGAGAGGTGTTAGAGATGGGCTAGCAGCAAAACGAGACTTTGTCCTCGATGGGAGGTTTTAGAGAGAACCGCATAGGGAGCAGCTTTCTCACCATCTGGGCGAGACAGTGTGACTTGACTCCACTCTCGGCACCTCCTAAAATCCAACCCCTGTCATGGTCCTCATCGCACACTTTGGGGAACACAGAATCTGGACAACTCAGTAAGGCTAGGTGTGGAGGGACTGCTTCTCAAACGCACCTGGCATTTGGGACCATGCTAGCCCCTGACGTGTCTTTGTGGGGGTTGGGAAAAGGCGCTCCCTCAGGGCAGAGGTGGCACCATGCCTTTGTGGGCAGAGAAAGTCACCATATCACCTGGCTTCTGCCTTCCTGCAGCCTCCTCCTGCTGGGCTCCCAGGGCCAATCAGTCTGTATCTCTATCTTAGCACATATCCCAGTCCTGCTTGCTATCAGGTGAGCTTGGGCTGAGCCTGTCTTCCTCACCTGACTGGGAGCTCCCCGCTGGGGGGTCTGTCCCGTTCGTGTGTGCATCTTCCATCACTTGGCAGAGTGTCCCGCACATGACTGGCTTTCAGGAAACATTTGTGGACTTGAAAGGAATTGGTGATTAATCAAACTCCCAGTAGGCAATATTTCCTCCTGTCCAGTCAGATAATATCAAAAATTCATCTACTCTCTCAAGTCTGGCTTTTTTTCTGAAGTTTTCCCAGGACCAGGTGGGTAGATGAAGATTCTGATCTCCCATATCCTTGGGAAGAATTTCGTTTTCCTGATTCCTGAGCTCTCCTTCCTGATCTTTTCTCTGTCTGGCCCAGCTGGCAGGGAGTTTCAATTAGGATGCTTTGTGTTGCAAGTGACAGGAAAACTCAGGTCTAATGGTTACATCATGGAGGAGTTTATTGAGCTATAGAGTTTTAGAGTCTGGAGGTAGTGTTAGCATCAGGTGAGGCTTGGTCCAGCAGCTCCAAAGATGTCACCATAGACCTTGCTTCTCTCCTTCTCACTTGTCTAACTCCCCTGTTTCACCTTCAGGCTCTGCATGGAGCTTCTCCCTACACCCCACCTTGGGCAACTCCTGGCTATCCCCTCCTGGTAGCATAATAGCTGCAGCCATCCTAATCTTACACCACATCCTTCAGGGGAACAATGAAGACCTCTCCCAGGCTTCCTTGTAAGACAAAGAAGACCTTGCTTTCCCAGAAGCTCTAGGAATATTCTCATGTCTCATTGATTCTGACTTGGTGAACTGACCATCTCTGAACCAACAGACACAGCCAGGAGGAGGGAATATGCTGAGTGGCCAATCGGGGTCTGCTCCTGAAGGTGGGCATGGAATCAGTCCACCGATCATAGGCTGAGATATGACAGGGGTATTCTCAAGGGGAGTTCGGAGGACTGTTTCCTAAAGGAAGAAGGGATGGATACTTGGCAAAGCACAGATGTCCTGAACTGTGGGAGAGGTGAGCCAAGCGAGCCAGCTACTGTGGGGCTTGTTGGACTTTTTAATAACAGCTTCTCTTCCTCCCCAGCATGTGGGACTGTTGGCTGGGACCAACCCCTGAATCGAGGTGCTGCTGGGTCTGAAAAGGACACAAGTAAACCATGCGGAACCTGTCTCCAGTCCCCCCACAAACACATAGATGGCTAGGACTGGAGCAACCATCAGCTCAGAAGTCTTAACCTAGGATCCGCAGACAGATTTCAGGAGGTACAGAAACCTCTGAAGTCACTTGGCAAATCGGTGGGGTCCTGTGTGTGCACATTTCTGGGCAGAGGATCCACAACTTAATGAAGTCTCACAGGGGTCCGCAGCCTAAAAGAGGTTCACTGAGAGGGGCAGGTACATCCAAGGTTGAACAAGAGCTGGAAGCAGAATCCAGAAGAGAGGTTGGGTCTCCCAGTTCCCTGCCCCTGTGCATCTGGGTGGGATATCACCGCGATGCTCTCATCGTGTGCACGGCAGTCCACACGCCTCTTCTCACTTAATTTAATCCTCTGCATGTGCCCTCAGAAGTAGCTGCTGACCCCATTTTGTGGTTGAGAGAACCCATGATGTGCTCGAGGTTACAAGTGGCATAGTGGGTTCAAGCCCAGGTCTGACTCCACAGAGCCCTTCTTCACAGCACACCAAGTCCCCATGGGTCCTCCTTGTGACAATGCCGTGTGTGTTGCCAGGCCTGAGGCAGGCAAGAGGCTGCTCTTGGTCTTGGCGGGCCCACAATGTCTTTTTTTTTAAATATCTAAATTTATTCATTTATTTATTTATGGCTGCGTTGGGTCTTCATTGCTGGGCGCGGGCTCTCTCTAGTTGCGGTGAGCAGGTGTGCAGGCCTCTCACTGCAGTGGTTTCTCTTGTGTGGAGCACAGGCTCTAGGTGTGCGGGCTTCAGTAGTTGTAGCTTGCGGGCTCTAGAGCGCAGGCTCAGTAGTTGTGGCGCATGGGCTTAGTTGCTCGGTGGCACGTGGGATCCTCCTGGACCAGGGCTCAAACCCGTGTCCCCTGCATTGGCAGGCGGATTCTTAACCACTGCACCACCAGGGAAGTCCCCCACAATGTCTTTTAGAGGTTGTCTTGTTGCTCCTAGCAACCCTGCTTCTCCCCAGGTGGGGATGATTTCCCCACAGCCCACAGAGGAAGCTGGAGAACCATTCAGAGCAACAACTCCACTCAGGACAGCAAGCTAACATTTGGAGACCAGAGTCTCCGTTCCAGGTGCTTTTCATATATGATCACTCTCTGTCCCCTCAGCGCCACTTGGCAGGTGGCATCGACATCCCCATTCTGCAGGCAAGGAAATGGTAGCCCAGGGGGTGAAGTCACTTGGCCTAGGTGACACAGCAGTGGTACGGCCGGGATTTGAACCCAGGTCTGTCTGAGGCTAGAGCTGGTGCATTTCCCCCCACCTTGCTCACTGTGAGCAAGAGGGCAAAGTCTTCCACTGTTTATTTGAGGTGCCCGGGACAGCTGCAAGGCTGGCCTGAGTGTCATTTAATTTAGATTCGTTCCCTGCAAATTGTCAGGGAAGTGCCAGGGGCCACAGCCTGGCTGGGGACAGCCTGGCCCAGCCTCATTGCTCCTCCCACCCTCCCAGCCTGCCAGTCTCATCCAGCACAGAGGTCACCGGCCCCACTGCCCGCCACAGCGCCCAGCCACCTGTGGGCTCCGGCACGGGGGTGGGGTGCGTGGGCGCTTTCTGCTCCAGTGTGCAAAGCCACCGCCACCACACAGCGCTCTGAACGGCTCCGAAAGCCATAAAGCAGCCGAGAAAAAATGACGGCGGGTGAGGAAACGGGCCACGGAGGAAATTAACTCGCACCCAGGGAACCGCGCGGCTTTCTGCTGACAGAGAGGCCCGGCTACCTCATAAAACTAAACACTTAAACTCTCCTCTTTACAATAATTACAGCGCCTGAGTGCCTCTTTCCCCTGCCCTGGTTGGCCCAGGCTGGCTCTGCGCAGGGTACCAAGGGGAGAAGTGTTGAAGCGAGTGTGGCTGCCAGGCCAAGGGTCCCCGCGGCAGGAGGACCGGCCAGAGGAGGTTAGAGCTGACCGGGGACTTGGGGACTGACTATTTCAACCCCCTCATTTGACAGATGAGGAACCTGGAAGCCCAGAGAGGGTTTGTGACTAAGCGAAGGTCACCCAGCCAGTTATAGGTAGAACGGACTCAGAGCAGCTCCTCTCCCCATGGGCAGTGAGAGCCATCTCCACTGAATCACTGCCCTAATTCCACAGACATTTCTGAAGCCCATCCGTAAGCCAGACTCTGTGCCGGAGCCCAGGGAAAAGACCAAGGGGCTGTCTTGGCTCCAATTAGAATGTCAGCTCCTGAACACCAGGGCCACATCTGTCCCCTTCACACTGCATCCCAGCCCCCAGAGCAAGGCCAGACTCACAGGAATCCATCTGGGGGCACTTTCAGAGCAGCAGCCCTGAACCCCCTTCAGGAACACAAGTGTCCTTCTCATTCCCTGGACATCTGAGGCAACTCCAGGAAGACAAGGTAGCCAACTAGAAGCTTCTCAGCAGCAAAGAGCCCCAGGAGCCAGGGTGTGCCTGCCAACAGGGGCAGGTGTCAGACTGCAAGCCAAGACGACAAGGCTTCCCCTTGCCAGCTGCACCAAACTGCTCTCTGGGCCTTTGACCCCAGCTTCCGCCTCCTCTGCTCTGCCCTCAGGGCTGCCCATCGGCTGTGCTGCGGAGGACTCCTGCCGTCTGTGACCCTACACCTGCTCCTCAGCCTCCTCCACCTCATCCCTCACTCAGACTCCTCCCCCCAGGAGCAGCCTTTCTCTCCTGCCTGGCACATGGCTGTCTTCTGTACTTCAAACACTCCCTCACCAGCCCCCTCCCCGAGTGAGGGACAGCTGTTGTTTTTTCCTGCAGGTATCCTTCCCCTCTGTGGGACCACCCTTCCCTCTCCTTCAGTCCTGGAGGTTTGGAAGAATGTGATCACTCGGGAGGGGTGGGAGTGGGTGTGGTACATGCCCCTGGCCTGGCCAGTCAGTGTATTGCATCACCCTGGTTACAGAGGGCAGTCTGGAGATGGACAGAGAACCTGAAATCTAATCCAGGTGAATCCTGCGATGGGGGGAAGGGGTTATCTCTTTCTGCTGGGACTGCTGAGCTGAAAGTGTAAGCCTGAGGCTGTAGAGGACTTGAGAATAAAGCCAATGCAGAGGAGAGCAACCTGAGATGGGAACTTACAGCTTCCTGATGACTTGTTGAGCACCTGGATCCACCCATGCCTGAAGTTATGTGAGCCAGGAAATAATATTAATAATTATTCTATTATATACAATTATATATTTATGTGATGATATAATTATATATTAATTAATAATATTTATTATTGTGATTTTTATATTGTGAATAATAATTTTATTATTACTATTTTCTTTAGCCGGTCTGAATTTAGTTTCTGTCACTTGCAACCAAAAAATTCTAAGTAATGTGGCAAGACCCCTGTTTAAGGACCCAGTTAACAGTGTAGTGGCCCCTCCCCTGTTCCTTCCCATGGAGTAGCCTCAGGACCTGCCTGAGCCCGAGGTCTTGGCTCCGTTATTTTACTACCTCTACAAGGAAAGACTCTGCTGTCCATCACTCTGGGGACATCCGCATTAAGCAGAAGCATCCAGCTGTTCTGACCCAGGCCTCTGAAGGTCCATATCATGACTCCTTCCCAGAACCTGGCTCCCAAGAAGGTGAGCAAGAATCCAGCCAATATAGCCAGATCTAGAGTTTTATATTTTCTGTGATGAATCATCGTACATGTAGATTTGTTAGCATATGCATTTTTGTATTAGAACGTACACTGGGTTATTGAAAATGAAGGAGAAAATGAGGAATGAACATATGGTGGCCCCTGCTCTACTGGCCAGCCCAGCATCCGCCCTCCACCTCACTCTTTGTGCACAGATACTTTCCCTCTGGAGCCACCCTTCTCAGGGAGTGGGCACTTAGGACAGGCGCCCAGAGCCTACCATCCCTGACATGATGTCAGGGTGAAAACATGACCCTGGACAAGCCAAGAAGGTTCCATTCCATGAAGAATAAAGTATTCTCTTTCCTCTGGGGTATTTGGCCTGTAGAATATAAATCTGAAGCTGCTGGGGACCACCGTGGAGAAAGAAGCTGCCAAAGAATGAAGCCAATGCAGAGGAACCAGACCTGGGTGGGGGAGAGGGAGCAGAGTCCTGATGACAGTATTTTTACACCTGGATCCAGCCATGCCTGATGCTGCAGCTCATACCCTTGGACTTCTCATTTCTCTTATTTTCTTGAGCCAATTTGAGTTGGGTTTCTGACTCTTGAAAGCAAAAAAGTACTGACTAATATAGAAAAGTATTCCAAATAAGTCATTTTAAGGAAATAACAATGACATTTTACAAGATGCCAAAGTCATAAATGACTGTTCTGGTAGAGATGATAAATAACAGGAATAATGCACTATGAGAGCAGACTGGCTCCTCTGTGTGGGCCAGGCTCTGAGTAGCCAGATGAATAGAATGGTGCTTTTTTTTTTTTTTTTATAAATTTATTTATTTTGTTTATTTTATTTTTGGCTGCATTGGGTCTTCGTTGCTGCATGCAGGCTTTTCTCTAGTTGTGGAGAGCAGGGGCTACTCTTCGTTGCGGTGTCCGGGTTTCTCGTTGCAGTGGCTTTTCTTGTTGCAGAGCACGGGCTCTAGGTGCGCAGGCTTCAGCAGTTGTGGCTCGCGGGCTCTAGAGCGCAGGCTCAGTAGTTGTGGCACACGGCCTTAGTTGCTCCGCGGCATATGGGATCTTCCCGGACCAGGGCTTGAACCCGTGTCCCCTGCATTGGCAGGCGGATTCTTAACCACTGCGCCACCAGGGAAGCCCTAGAATGGTGCTTTTTATCTTGCCCCTTTGGTGTATGTCGTGACTCTTGAGGGACGGGATGGTTTCCACCAGCCTCATTTACCAGATGGTTCTTGTGTAACTTTGTAGACTGACTCAGTTTTTCCTCCCTTTCCTGTCAGAGGGGAACACAGGAGGCCCCATTAGATAGCAGGAGCCTGAAGGCTGGCCTCCCACCCCATTTCCGGCCCAGAGGGGAAGAGGGTGGTGGCTCCAGGCAGAGCAGGGGCCGTGAGTCAGTCTCCCCCATGAGTCCTGCTCCTGGTACAGGCTGTGGCCTGCACAATGCGGGGGGTACCAGCCCAAAGACCATGATGGGCGAGTCTCCCCACCCTCCACCCGACAAGAGCACCCCACATGGTCCTGCCTGTTCCCCGTCGGCTCCTGAACGCTAGCTTGGCAAAGACTTCTAGCTGGAAGACATATTACCCAGGAAAAAAAATTGCTCTCAGGGCCCTGTTGTCAGTAATTTGCTTCTGGAGTTCTATTTACCTGTATTTCCCCTTTTTGCACAAAGGAAACAAGACACAGATGTCTTTGCAAAATTCTCCAAAGGAAGTTGCCAAAGACCTTTAACCTCCTAAGTTCTCTCTTTCTCTTTTTCTTTCTCTCTCTCTCTCTGTCTCTCTCTCTCTCCATCCTGAATCACTCGGACCACATGTTACTCCCCTACTCAAAAACCCTCATGGCAGCCCACTGCCAACTGAATTGAATCCAAATTTTTGCGTTGATTCTAAATGCCTTCTGGGCCCTGCTCCCCACATACCTTTCCAGAAACAGCTCTTACTATTGCAGGCACTCTGGCTGCTTGCTGCGCCCCCTTTCCCTGAACACAGCCGTGATTGCCTGTTGAGCTCTGGCCGCTCTGCCCCTGGAATGCCCCCGCGGGCTTGATCACGCTCCTACACGTGCAGCCACTTCACTCCCTGGTCAGCCTGAGAGGTGTACACATCGCCACCCGTTCTAAGAGGCAAACAAGCAGGCAAACAAGCTCTCTGAGAGGTCGGAAGAGCCACTTAAGCCCACATATTTATGGGAAGAGGGTCGAGAATCCAGGCCTCCTGTGTCTGGCTCCAAGCCCAGACCCCTTTCCCAGTTCCAGGATCCCCGTTCTCATTCCTACCTTTGGAGACACCGTGAAGGCCACACCAAATGCCCTCCTTTCTGTGCTCCCCCAAGCGCCCTGAAGAAATTGGTTGGATCTTCTAGATGGTCACACCCCATGATATCAGGCAGGTTTCCAGCAGGAGACAGAAGGCCACTCAGCTGGGACTCTGAGGAGAATTTAATGAGGGCTCGTGCAGGCAGGGTGATAAGGGAAACCGCAGTGGGAGTGGAAGCATCAGGGACAAGCCCCACGGGAGGGAGCAATGTGACCAGAGTTGGGGAGGGCTGTCCATAGGAACCCAGGACGCAGCCACTGACAGGACCACCACCCAGGCAGGTGGGGAGGAGGGAAGAAATACCCTGGCCTCTCTCTCTGCCCACCCTCCAGTTTCCCACAGGGGCCGCTCATTGGCTGCACCCAACTGTTAGCTGGAGGGCCAGGGAGCCTGGGTGTGTGGTCATTAGCTGGTCACAAAGCTCCAGGCTCACAGCTGAGAGAGCTGGGTGTGGGGAGGGTGTCCTATTGGTTTCTGATTGCTACTGTAACAAATCACCACCAACTTCGTGTCTTAGAACAACACATCTTTCTCCTCTTACAGTTCTGAAGGTCAGAGGTCCAAGATGAGTCTCACTGGCTAAAATCAAGGTGTCAGCAGGGCTGCATCCCTTTCTGGGGGCTGTAAGGGAGAATCTCTTTCCCTGTCTTTTCCTGCTTCGAGAGGCTGCCTGCACTCCTTAGCTTGTGGTCCCTTCCTCCACCTTCAAAGCTAGAAACAGCCAGTCCAGCCTCACATAGCCATCTCTCTGGTTCTGACCCTTCTGACTCTCTCTGCCCTACAGGAACCCTGTGTGCCTCTCAGTTACCATTTCCCTCCAACTGTGCTAATATTTTAGTCCCCCCCGCCCCTGGGCCCCACCACTGTATTAGTTTCCTAGGGCTGCTCAGTAGCAAAGTATTCCAAACCGGGTGGCTTAAACAACAGGAATTTATTGTCTCCCAGTCCAGAGGCCGCATGTCCAAGATCAAGGTGTCAGCAGGGTAGGTTCCTTCTGAGGGCCATGAAAGACAACCTGTTCCATGCCTCTCTCCTCACTTCTCGGGGCCTCAGGCATTCTTGCAGATGGTGTTCTATCTGTGTCTTCACGTCGTCTGCCCCCTGCGTGTGTATGTCTGTGTCCAAATTTCTCCTTTTTATAAAGACACAGTCATATTGGATTAAAGCCCACCCTAATGACCTCATTGCAACGTGATTGCCTCCAAATAAGCTCACATCACAAGGTACTGGGGGTTAGGACTCCAGCATATTTGGATGAAGGAGACACAGTCCTACCCGTAACACCCACCCCGTGCCTTCATGGCCTCATGTATGTATCCTGCCTTGCTGCCCCTGCTGTTAGCAGTGAGGACCCAGGTGTTCTTGGCACGGTCAGATCTGCCCGTTACAAAGATCTCACAGGTGACAGCATGAGGGATGGCTTTGGAGGAGGCATGGACTCAACTTAGGGCACAGGAGGCAGCCTGGGCCAGAGCAGAGTGGGTGGGCCTGGGAGGAGGTGGCAGGGTCAGGAGGGAGCTAAGAGGTGAAATTCACAGGCTCGATGAGACCCTGGAGGGGCGGAGAGGGAGGCTCATGTCAAGTTTCAGGTTCGAGAGAACCAATGGCCTGTTGTGCTTTTGCTGAAGGAGGGAGATTTTGGCTGAGGTTTTGTACAGGGTGAAAACTGCAGGCTGAGATGGGGAGAAGAAAGAATTGTTCGCACAGAATTTCCACCGGAAGAGACCTGGGCCCAGGTTGGCAGAAAGAAGCAGGGGGAGTTCACCAGGCGGGAGGACACAAGGGGACACAGAGCAGAGGAAGAACAGAGTGGGTCATCTCGGAGGATTGCAGCCTGCCAGCCCTGCAGGGTGGACTGGTTTGTGGATCCTGATTTTTTTCACCCTCTCTGTATCCCATTCTCATGTGATTTTGAAGTTTCTCCCCCACTCCACCCCTGGAGTTGAGTGTGTCCTTCTGCTCTCTAACTTTGGGTTCAGCCATATGACAAGCTTTGGCCAATGGGAAGTGGGCAGCCGTGCCCGTTCTGAGCCTCTTCATGCTTGCACGAGTCCTCTTGTGCCTCTGCCATCACCATTGGAGGACGTGCCCCAGCTACCCCACAGGCCCAAGGAAGATGAGAAATTTATCGAGCAGAGCTAGACCCAGCCAGCCACCTCGTGGAGCCCAGGCTGACACAACTGCGAATGCATGAGCCGCAAAGTGCTTATTGCCGTAAGTTACTCAGAGACTATGGTTGTTTGTTATGTAGCAACAGCTGACTGATGTATAGTCAAATCACGCCCTTCTACAGAGGAGGAAACTGAGGTCTCAAGAAGGCAAGAGACTTGCCCCATGGTATGTAAATAATAAATAGCAAAGATCTCCTGACACCTAGCTCAAGATTCTTTCTATTCCATTGCAGTGACTGTCACCTAGCTTCTGGTTTGTTCATTCGCTTATTCAACAAACATAGAGCTCATTTGCTCTATGTGTTGGAGATACATTGACTTGGGTTTTTTTCTTAGCCCTCCAAGAGCTCTGTGTGGTGGTGGTGGGGAGACAGACCCCAGACAGATCATGATAACTGTGGTGAGTGAAGCCATAGTGATGTGCTCAGGAACCAGGAAGAGGTACCCAACACAGCTAGGGAAAAATCAGGGCGGGCTTACTGGAGAAGGGGATGTCTGAGCTGAGTCGTAAAAAAGTGAGATGGAATTGACCAGGCAAAACCGAGGAGGGAAGGGGTTGGAATGAGCATGGGTTGGAGGCGAGACATAGTCTGGGGCTGGCGGATGGGGGGTGGGCCAGGGAGGGCCGCAGCAGATGAACTTCAAATTCCTTTGAGCTATTCAAGCCATTTCAGGTGAGGAAGGGAGTGGTAGGAGATGGGGTTGGAAATGAAGGTAGGGCCCACATCCAGGCCCTTAATCCCACGGATGGCACTCAAACCTTTCACGAGCAGGTGATTGGGGGCCTCTGCAGGTGTGGCCTTGGACCAATCAACTCATACCATGGGCCTTGGTTTGTCCATCCCTAAAATGAGGGACTGGACAAGATGGTCTTGGGGGTCTCTTTAAATCCAAAACCATTGTAGAGGACTGACGGCGGGGTGGGCACGCCGCAGAGGAGACCATTTGTCCTGGCAGCCGACAGGCCAAGAGCGGAGGAGAGAGAGCCCCCTCTGCTTGCAGAATGGGGTTTGGGTGGCACCTCAGGGAATCAGGCCCTCCTTCTCTCCGCATTGGTGAGGAGCAGGGAACTTTCTTCTGAGCCAAAGTCTGGTCCAGGAACGCAAGGACAAATTGGACATTCAAAATTGCATACAGGACTATCCAGATGGGGAGAGTGATTGTCTTGTTTCCCTTCCTCCTCTTCTCATAAAGGGAACATGGGGTTGGGAGATGGGGGAGGTTGGAATTAGTCACTGATGGCAGGGGAGGGGGCCTTTCTGACAGTCGTCCAGGCTTGAAGAGCCATGTCCTCGCACCCTGCCTCAGAGCCCCCGACAGAGGCCACCTGGAGGAAAAACAGACACCTAACGCAAGAAGCCCTATTTAGCAGAAGAGGGCCAATCCAGCCAGGCTGGTAAGAAAATTTCAGGTAATTGATGTTATTTTCCCATTGACTATGTTCTGCTAGAAAAGATTTTGGTTACAGGGTGTAATCAAATCACACTTAAGAATTCTACTAAAAGATTACTTTTGTAATGAGAAAAAAAATGTACTTTTAAAAAGGAATCTGTGGTATAACCTCCTTGGAGGGCAATTTGGCAATACCGATGAAAATGGGAAATGCACACACTCTCGGATACAGCAATTCTACTTGTGGGAATTGGTCTTCCAGGTGTTTCACTCACATACCCACCTGTGTGGGAAAAGATGCCTTTGCAGTGTTGTTTATGGGGATAAAAGATTGGAAACAACCTCAGTTTATCAGTAAGGGATGGGATCAATCAACAGTACATCCATCCATACAATGGAATACCATGCAAGCATAAATAAGACCATGGCAGCTGTCTGTGAGAGAGATTTTCAAGCAACACTTAAATGAAAAAGGCAGAAGGAAGTACACTGAGCATGATATTCTCCTCCCATTTGGAAAATGAGGAGGAGGAGGACGGGGGGTGGGGGAGGAGGACGGGGGGGGAGGAGGAGGAGGAGAGAGGCAGGAACTCTATATTAGTTTTCTGTGGCTGCCATAACAAATTACCACAAACACGGTGGCTTAAAACAACAGGGGTTAATTCCGTCACCATTTACCATGTCTGAAATCCATGTGTCAGCAGGGCAATGCTCCCTCCTAAGGCTTTGGGGGAGAATCCATTCCATGCCCCTTGCAGCTTCTGGTGACTGCCTGCGTCCCTTGGCTCGTGGCCACATCACTCCAGTTTCTGCCTCTGAGGCCACACTGGCTCCTCCTCTGCGCTGTGTCTATATTTTTTTTTAAAATTATACACTTCAGTGATTGATGGATACGATTTATTTATTTATTTATTTTTAAATTTAATTAATTAATTTATTTATTTATTTTTGGCTGTGTTGGGTCTTCGTTTCCTTGCGAGGGCTTTCTCTAGTTGTGGCAAGCGGGGGCCACTTTTCATCGCGGTGTGTGGGCCTCTCACTATCGCGGCCTCTCTTGTTGCGGAGCACAGGCTCCAGACGCGCAGGCTCAGTAGTTGTGGCTCACGGGCCTAGTTGCTCCGCGGCATGTGGGATCTTCCCAGACCAGGGCTCAAACCCACGTCCCCTGCATTAGCAGGCAGATTCTCAACCACTGCGCCACCAGGGAAGCCCCCTGTGTCTATTTTTAAGGATACTTTCATTGGATTTAGGGCCCACCTGGATAATCCAGCATAATTTCCTTATCTCCAGATCCTTATTTAATTACATCTGCAAAGACCTGTTTTCCAAATAAGGTCACATTCACAGGTACCAGAGATTAAGGCATGGGCATATCTTTTTGGGAACCACCATTCAACCCACTTCAGATTCCAGCTCCATGGGAAAGCGGAGGCCTCTGGGAAGGGAAACCCATAGACTGGGGGGTCTGGGTGAGCAGAAACTTGCTTTTCATGATAACTTTTTTGGAGGGCTTGACTTCTTTCCCATGAGCATACGTTACCTATTTTTACAAACTTCAAATAGTAAGAAGTAATCCAGCTAGTCAACATTTTGAGCACTTAAAAAGGTCTTTTTCACACATCAACTCACTAGAATCCTGACTGCCTTTATGCATCCCCCTGACCAGAGTGGCCAGCTCCTCAAGGCAGCAGTTGCCCCTAAAATGTCTTTGGTGGGTTCCATGGTTACACCCACAGAAGCTGGTCAGGAAGGATCGGCTTATGGGTTTTGAAATCAGTATTTAAATGAAAAATGGTAACTTTCAGTTTCACCAAGAATATAACTCAAGATATTCATAATATTGCAGCAGGCTCAAAGCAAGTCACACACTCAAATTCCCAATAGTGAAAACTTCACTTCTGGTGTTGCCCGGGCAGTAGCAATAGCCCCCGGTGTAGAAATGACAATCCACCAAGCAGGGTCAAAGGCTACTTCAATGCTGCGGGGGCCAGACCAACATGCAGTGGGATGAGGTGGGGATTGTTTCCCAAGGCATTTTATTGGATTCTTTGGAAGCAGACACACTTTACTTGCACATTAAACATGTAGGAATTGTCTCCACGTCCTCAAGAAATAGTCTCTCCCCTACATTTTCTCTATCTGTGTTTTGTTTGCCTACTTTTGATGGAAGAATTTTGAGAAATATATTCCTTCTTTCTTAAATCCCCAAAGAGAAAATCAACCGGGCAAACCTGATGATAAATGGCAACTGACACTTGGTCTCAGGGTGGGGAGACCTTGGGGCCTGGTGGGGGCTGTGGCAAAGAGGACAGAACCTGCCCCCTCTCTAAGGGACAGCAATTACTCAGCCCCAGCCCAGTGCTGCCACACTGGAATGCAGGGCCCAGGGATGCCAGAGTTTCTGGCTTTTCAGGAGAAGCTGAACATCCAAAGTTTTCGTAAATTCTCCCCATAATTTAATGTAGGAAACATTTACATTTTTTGTAACCACTTTGTAGGCCAAATAAAACATACTCGTGTCAGATTTAGCCTGCAGCCCTCGTTTTAGAACCTCTGCCCTAATATATTAGCACTTCAAGTTCTGACCGGCCCCAAGCTATGTCTTCATTTCCACTTTTATATTCAAGCAAATCCTTATATATATATATATATATTTTTTTTCTTTTCATTTTTCTCAGTTCTTAGACTAATAGCTTCATGGGGTAGTAAAAAAACCAGTCTGGGATAGTGTGCTGGGATGGGGAATCACAGCCCAAGGAGATACAGGCAGACAAATGGGCCCCTGCTTTTTGGGGAAGGGGGCAGTCTGCCCCGCACAGGCTGGAAGGGGGCAGTGTCTGCTCCCTGGCTAATCGCCTGGTTGTTTTGGACATTAGATTGTGTAGACTGTTCTGTTCTCAACCTAATGATGCCATTTTTAGTGACTCATTAGGATCCTCATTAAGAGTTGTTAGCACATCAAAACAGTGTTGGTGAGGGCTGGCAGAGGGCGGCTTCCTGGACATTAGCAGTTGTCTGAATTTCCCTGGCAGCAGGGAAGGGACAAAATGGCAGCAAACGGATGCCCAGATGCTAGCGGTTCAGAGGGTGCTGTTTCTGCAGCCAGCCCTTATTGAGCACCTACTGTGTGTATGCATGAGCACAGTGCTTTCCCTGGCACCAGAATGAAATGCAAAGTCATCAACTCCCACCCTCTCTCTGGCTCAGTCACTCCAGCTACACCCACCTTTCTCCTCTGCAGACAAGTTGTCTGGTCCCTGCCTCAGGGCCTTTTCACCTGTCTTGCCCCCTGCTTGGTGTTCTCTTCCCAGACCTCAGCCCCAAATAACCCCTTTCTGGAGAGATCCTCCCTGAATCCCTGTCTAGTCTTGCAAACCCTCACCCATCACTCTCCAAGCTATTGCCCTATTTTATGTACCACACAGCACTTATCACCACTTGAACTTATAATTATTTGCTTACTGTTTTATTGTCTGTGTCCCTTACCTCCCTACTAGAATGTCAGCTCTGTGAGGGCAGGGACTGGCTCTGCTGTGTCCCTGGCTCCCACAAGTTGCCTGGCACACAGTAGGTGTTCAATTAGGATTTGCTTAACAAATGGGAAATGATGAGGAAGACACAGCCCCTATCCCCTCAGCCCAGGGTTGCAAATGATCTGGCATGTCCTGTGGACACCTCCAACTCCACGCACGCACACACACACATACACACACACACACACACACACACACACACAGACACACACACACACGGCACATTACTGAGGAATAAATCTCTCTTTATTAAAGAAATCTGAGATCGGGCTGAAGGAAAGATAAGGCATTACTTTCGACAGTTCCTAATTCTCTTCAGCAAGGGTACCTGTGCAGGAGCACCAGCCCGGCCCCTCCTCTCCCCATTCTGGTCAGTGCCTGGAGTGAGCCTCAGGTGCTGGTGGCAGCAGGCAAAGATCAGGCAGGGGCACCCTAGGGCCAGGCTGTGCCAATAGATTATTTCTCCGAGTAATTAAGATGGAATTAAAAATTAATTCTTTCCTTCAGCTTGATTGTATTTCAAGGGATAAACCGAGTGTTATGGCTTTTGTGCTTGTTCTCCCTAAATTAAATTGGATCTTGTTTTCAGAGGTGGGGGAAGTGAGATGCTATGATTAATCCAGCAGCTAAAAAATCCTTGGGGAAGGAACCAGGTAATTCTGCCTTGGGAGTGGATGAGCTTGAAGGTGCAGCTACTCTGGGCTGTACAGTGAACTTCGCTCCCTGGGGAGAAACTTGAGTCTGATTGGAGACCCAGGGATTCTGATCTGCTCTTGTCACTGCAGCCCAGGAAGTCAAGCTCCCTTGTCTACTCCTTACCGGGGAATGAGCTGGATCAGACAGGGTCAGACCCAGGCTCCCAGCCGGCTCTGCCACTTAACGATGGTAGTTCATCTTGGGCAAACTCCTTCTGTCTCTGAGCCCCAGCTTTCTCATCTGTGAAATGGGTGTAAATCACCTACCTCCCAGGGCCTTGGGAGCATTATATGAGAAATAGGGTAGCCCAGTGCCATAAGTATTCAATAAATGTGTGGGTCTCCCCATCAATCATCTCCCTATCCTCTAAACTGCAGGAGGAGTTTCCTTCCTTTCTTTTAAATTTCATTCATTCATTCATTCACTAGGGTAATACATTCCCACGATTAGAAAATCAAAAGGTAGAAAAGAGTATACAGTGAGAATCTCCCTCACACCACTGTTCCCAGGGCACCACCTCCTCTCTGCAAGGGCAACCAGTGTCATCTGTGTCTTATTTATCCTTCTAGAGATATTTTATGCACCCATGAGAAAATATCACCCCTCCCCTTTTTGTTACACAGTGGCAGTGTACTAGATGCATCCTTTGGTCCCTTGTTTTGTTTTATTTTTTTCCTCACTTAGCAATATATTTTGGAGAATATTCCGTATTGATGCATAACATGGTTCCTTGGTCCACTTCTAAGTGTGGATTGTCCTCCATTGCATGATGTTCCATGGTGGACTTAACCAGTCCCCTGTTGATGTACATTCACATTGTTTCCGCCTCTTCCTATCCAAACAAGTATGTAGCAAATAATTTTGGACAAGTCATTTTGGTCATATGCATATATATCTCTGAAACAAATTCCTAGAAGTGATATTGCTGGTCAGAGGAAACAAACTACATTTGTTAAAGATAAAAAAAAATGTGTGTATGAGAGACGGAATGGATGAAACAAGAGCTGCAGAATGTAAAAGCTGAAGCTGATGGGTACATGGGAGTTCATCATACGGTCCTTTACTACTCTTACAGGTGCTTGAAAACGTCCATAATAAAACATTGCAAAGATATGGGACTTTGGCCCCGTATCTTCCAGTAAGGAGCTTGGAAGTCATCTCTCCCATCCACACAAGAAAAAAGCTGAACAAATTAAAAATCAATAACTCTTCTTAAACCCAGCAGAGAACTGAGGTCACAGGACAGATTTCTGTCCCCCAAATTGGAGAGACAGAGAGGCAGATATAGAGGATCACAACTTATTGGAGCAGAAACCTACATGCAGAAACCTCCAGGACAACCAGTCTGGGGTAGGGAAACCCAGACTGTAATTGATTAATTGCTCACTGCAGACAAATTTCAGAGTTAAGAACTCCAGGGAGTGCCCAGTCTTAGCGAGCTCTCCACAGTATTGAGTGCAGTTGACTCTTGAACAACACAGGTTTGAATTGTGCATGTCCACTTATACGTGGATTTTTTTCAATACTATGTGTACTATGTTTACAATCCAAGGTTGGTTGGGTCCAGGTCCTGTGGATACGGAAGACCGACTGTGGGACTTGAGCATCCATGGATTTTGGTGTCTGCAGCGGGTCCTGGAGCCAATCCCCTGGGGATAGTGAGGGATGACTATATTACCTCCATGAGCTCTACCAAGGTCTCAGAGTGAACATTAGAAAAACTTCCCCTCTTGCTTCCAGCAGGAAGTGTGAAGAAGTAGCTGTTTTGAAATAGACCAGAGCATTCTGTTCCTCCTAACAAGGCCTGTCTGCCCTCAAGAGAAACTGTTTAACCAGGGCTTGATTGGCTTGGTGGAAGAGAAATATCCAACTGCAGTTGCATTTAGCTTTCAGTGTTGGGGGAGGGAAATATTCAACTGCAACCCCTTCTAGACTTCCTGCCCCATCTGGGGTGGGAGGAGGGGGGCAGAGAACAGGGAAAAACTCATGAAGGTCACAGGCCAGGGGCACAGGCTCACTAAAAGACAGAACTAATCATAGAACTGTAGAATGCTTCCCCTCACCTCACACCTCACCACCACATCACTAAAAGCCTAGGAATACAGTTCCTTTTATCCAGTACATCATGTCCGGCTTTCAAAAAAACATTACGAGGCGTACTAAAAGGCAAAGAACACAGTCTGCAGCGACAGAACAAGCATCAGACCAGGCTCAGATAGGGCAGAGATGTTGGAATTATCACATTGGGAATAGAAAATACCTATGATTAATATGCTAAGGACTTTAGTGGGAAAAGTAGACAACATTCAAGAATAAATTGGTAATGTAAGCAGAGAGATGGAAATTCTAAGAAAGAATCAAAAAGAAATGCTAGAAATGTAAAATTCTGTGACAAAAATGAAGGATGCCTTTTATGATGGACTCATCAGCAGACTGGACACAGCTGAGGAAAGAATCAGTGAACTCCATATTAGTGAATATATGTCTGCAGAAACTTCCAAAACTGAAATGCAAAGAGAAAAAAGACAGAAAAGAAGATCCCAGAAGAGAATAACTAAGAATTTTGGGATGTGATATACTTGTAATGTGAACACCAGAAGGAGAAGAAAGGAACAGAAGAAATATTTGAAGCAATAATGACCGAGAATTTCCTCAAATTAATGTCAGACACCAAGCTGCAGATCCAGAGAACTCCAAGCTCAGAGAACACCACGCAGAATAAATGCCAAAAACAAACAAACAAACAAACAAAATACCCCCCCCCAAACAACGTTTAGGCATATTATATTCAAACTTCAGAAAATCAAAGATAAAGAAAAAATCTTGAAAGAAGACAGTGGTAGAAAGCGTCTTACCTGTAGAGGAGCAAAGATAAGAATTACATCTAACTTCTCAGAAATCTTCCAGGCAAGAAGAAAGTAGAGTGAAATAATTAATGTGATGAGAGAAAAAAACCCCACCAACTTAGTTATGTACCCTGTGAAATTACCCTTCAGAAGTGAAGGAGAAATAAAGATTTCTCAGGCAAACAAAAATTGACGGAATTTGTCATCATTAAACCTACCTTGTAAGAAATGTTAAAAGAAGTTCTTCAGAGAGAAGGAAAATGGTATAGGTCAGAAACTCAGATGTACATTTAAAAAAAGGAACGGTGGGGGCTTCCCTGGTGGCGCAGTGGTTGAGAATCTGCCTGCCAGTGCAGGAGACACGGGTTCGAGCCCTGGTCTGGGAAGATCCCACATGCCGCGGAGCGGCTGGGCCCGTGTGCCACAATTGCTGAGCCTGCGCGTCTGGAGCCTGTGCTCCGCAACAAGAGAGACCACGATAGTGAGAGGCCCGCGCACCGCGATGAAGAGTGGCCCCCACTTGCCGCAACTAGAGAAAGCCCTCGCACAGAAACGAAGACCCAACACAGCCATAAATAAATAAACAAATAAATAAAAATTAAAAAAAAAAAGGAACAGTGTTAGAGAAGGAATAAGTGAAGGTAAAATAAATACATTTTAAAAATTTGTAATTGATCTAACAGATAACAACTTTTTCAAAATAATAATAGTGACAATGTATTTGATGATTATTGTTATGGATAAGTGAAATGAAGGACAGAGATGTGAGGAGGGATGGGAAGGATGAATTAGGTATTTCCTAAGTTGTATAATGTTATTTGAAAGTGGACTTGGATTAGTTGTAAATTTATATTGCAAACTCTAGGGCAACTACTGAAAAAAGTAAAATAAAAATAAAAATAAAAACCAAGAAGTATAATTGGTATGCTGAGAGGAGAGACAATAGAATCATATAAAATGCTCAAATAAAACCATAGAAGACAGAAAAATAGTGGAAGATGAAAATAGGAACAGAAGACAAGGGTGGTGAATAGAAAACAATAATAAATATGGTAACTATTAATCCAACTCTATCAGTAATCACTTTAAATATCTGTGGTATAGCAGCTTTATTCATAGTTGCCAAAACTTGGAAGCAGCCAAGATTTCCTTCAATAGGTGATTGAATAAATAAACTGTGGGACATCCAGACAATGGAATATTATTCAGCACTAAAAAGATGAGCTAGCAAGCCATGAAAAAATATGAAGGAACTGTAAATGTATATTGCCAAGTGAAAGAAACCCATCTGATAAGGCTACATACTGTATGATTCCAACCATATGACATTCTGGAAAAGGCAAAACTATGGAGACAGTAAAAAAAAAAAAAAAACCAGTGACTAGAGAACAAAGGTGGAGCTCTCAAACTTCCTGATTTCAAAAATTACTACAAAGCTAAAATAAACAAAATAGTGTGGACTTGGCATAAAGACAGGCATATAGACCAATGGAATGGAATAGAGAGCCCAGAAATAAACCATCACATATATAGTTAAATGATTTTTGATAAGACACCCAGTCGGTGTCCTGAGATCTGGCAAATTGGTCGGTGTGGGGAAAAAGACTCCCATACAGGGCTTCCCTGGTGGCGCAGTGGTTGAGAGTCTGCCTGCCAATGCAGGGGACACGGGTTCGAGCCCTGGTCTGGGAAGATCCCACATGCCGCGGAGCAACTGGGCCCGTGAGCCACAATTACTGAGCCTGCGCGTCTGGAGCCTGTGCTCCGCAACAAGAGAGGCCGCGACAGTGAGAGGCCCGCGCACCGCGATGAAGAGCGGCCCCCGCTCGCCGCAACTGGAGAAAGCCCTCGCACAGAAACGAAGACCCAACATAGCCAAAACTAAATAAGTAAAGTAAAGAATTATAAAAAATGGTTAAGATGGAAAAAAAAAAATTATAAAAAAAAAAAAAAAAAAAAAAGACTCCCATACATTTGGTGTCAAAAATATTGTGAGTAGAGAAACAGTTTTCCTTTGGACTTGAATAGACATTTCTCCAAAGAAGATATAAAAATATCCATAAATACATGAAAATATGCTCAACATCATTTATCATTAGGGAAATGCAAATCAAAATCACAATGAGATATCACCTTACACTTATCAAGAAGACTACTATTAAAAAAAACAACAGAAAATAACAATTATTGGTGAGGATATGGAGAAACTGGGATCCTCATGCACTGTTGATGGGAACATAAGATGGTGCAGCAACTCTGGAAAACAGTATGGTAGTTCCTCAAACAATTAAAAATAGAATTATCATGTGATAGAGCAATTCTACTTGTAGGTATATTATCAATAAAATTGAAATCAGGGACTCAAAGAGATATTTGTACACATGTTCATAACAGCATTATTCACAATAGCCCAAAGGTAGAAGCAACCAAAATGGTCATTGACAGACACAAAATGTAGTATTTACAAGCAATGGGATATTATTCAGTCTTAAAAAGGAAGGAAATTTTGACACATGATACAACATGGATGAACCTTGAGGACATTATGTTAAGTGAAATAAGCCAGTCACAAAAGGACAAATGTTGTATGATTCCACTTAAATGAGGTCCCTAGAATAGTCGAATTCATAGAGACAGAAAGTAGAACGGTGGTTGCCAGAGGCTGGAGAGTGGGGAAGGGGAGTTATTGTTTAATGGATAGAGTTTCAGTTTTGCAAGATGAAATGAGTTCTGGAGATAGAGGATGGTGATGGTTGCACAACGTTATGAATGTACTTAATACCAGCGAACTGTACATTTACAAATGGTTAAGATGGTAAATTTTATGTTGCGTGTATGCTGCGCAACTTAGAAAAAAAGATCAGTGGTTGCCAGAGTTTCCAGGGGAGGGAGGGATGAATAGATGGAGCACAAGCAGTTTTTACAGCAGGGAATCTATTCTGTATGATACTGTAATGGTGGATATATGTCATTACACATTTGTCAAAATCCATAGAATGAACAACACAAGAGTGAACTTTCATGTAAACTATGGCCTTTGGTGGGTAGTGATGTGTCAATGCTGATTCATCGACAGATGTACCACACTAATGAGGAATGCTGATGGTGGGGGAGTGTAGGGGGCGGGGTATGTAGGAACTCTCTGTTCTTTCTGCTCAATTTTGCTGTGAACCTAAAACTGCTCTAAAAAATAGTCTATTTTTAAAAAGATATGTGCATATGTAACTAGATATATTGTCAGATCATCCTCCATAGGAGTTGTACACACCTGCAGTGTAGAAGAGTGCCTGTTTACACTCACCAGCATTGTGTATCATCCAACTCTTGGGTCTCTGCCAGTTTTTGGTGTATAGGTATAATTTTTTATGAATGAATTTTTAATTTAAGTCTGACATACCTACAGAAAAGAGCACACATCATAAGTGTACAGTCTGATAAATTTTCAGAAAGTGAATGCACATCACAAACAGCACAAGATCAAGATATAGAACATTATCAGTCCAGAAGTCCCCTTCCTCTCCCCTTCCAGTCACTATCTCCCCTCACCATGGTAACATTTAACCTGACTTCTATCATCATAGATTAGTTTGCCTATTTTTGCCATTTATATAAATAAAATCTTACAGTATGTACTCTTGTGTCAGGCTTCTTTCACTCAACATCTGTGAGGTTTATTCATGTTGTGTGGAGCTGTAGTTCAATCATTTTCATTGGTGTGCAATATTCTACTTAATGGCTATACTGCAATTTATTTGTTCATTCTACTTTTTTTTTTTTTTTTTTTTTTTTATCTTTTGGCTGTGCCACGCAGCATACAGGATCTTAGTTCTCTGACAAGGGATTGAACCCATGCCTCCTGCATTGGAAGTGTGGAGTCTTAACCATTGGACCACCAGGGAAGTCCCTGTCCATTCTACTACTGATGGTCATTTGGATTGTTTCTTGTTTGGAGCTAGTAATGCATTGAACATTCTTATATACATCATTTGGTCCAATATACATTCATGACTGTTGGGTATATGTCTAGAAGTGGAATTTCTGGGTCATAGGATATGAATATTTCAGTTTTGGTAGATAACACCACACAGTTTTCCGAAGTGGATTTTCTAATTTACATTCTTGCTGTGAATTCCAGCAGACCCTTATTCTTATGAACACTTGGTAATGTCAATCTTTTAAATTCTTGTAATAGTTGTCTCAGTGTGGTTTTAATTTGCATTTCCAAGATGACTAAAGAAGGTAAACATGCTTTCATGTGTTTGCAGACCAGATAGTCCCTTTTGTGAAATGCCTGTTCAAGTCTTTTCCCCATTTTCCTATTGTCTTCTTTCTTTTACGTGATTTGTTGGAATTCTTTCCATGTACTAGATAGAAGTCCTTTGCCACTAATACGTCAGAAAACATCTTCTTCCCCTCTGTGACTTGACTTTCCACTGTCTTAATAGTGTCTTTTCATTAATGGAAGTACTTGATTTTAGTGTAATTTTCAATATTTTCCTTAATGTTAGTGCCATTATGTCCTGTTCAGTAAACATTTGCCTTCCCCAAAGTCACAAAGATATTCTCCAATGCTGTCTTCTGGAAGCTTTATTATTTTACTTTTCATATAGTGTAAGGTAAGAGGCAAGATTAACTTTTGCCATATGGATATCCAATTGCCACTGCACCATTTGTTGAAAAGACCATCCTTTTTTCACTGCTCTGTGAAGTCAACTTGTAAAAAAAACAAATCCACACATACATGTGTATATCTGTTTCTGGACTTTATTCTGTCCCATTGGTCTATTTGTCTACCTGTGTGCCAGTGTTACACTTTCTTAATGACTATAGCTTTATATTAAGTTTTGACATCTGATAGTGTAAGTCTTTCCTCTTTGTTTTTCTTCTGCAAGATTGTATTGGCTATTTTTTACCCTTTGCATTCCTATGTAAAATATAGAACTAGCTTGTCAATTTCCACAAAAAAACCTACTGAGATTAGATTGAGATTTCATTGAATCTATAGGTCAGTTCTGGGAGAATTGACACTTTTATAATATTGAGGCTTTCACTCTATAAGCATGGTATCTTTCCATTTATTTAGGTTTTTAATTTCAATAATATTTCATAGATTTCAGCATAGAAGTTTTAGTCACCTCTTGTCGAATTTATTCCTAGACATTTAATGTTTATGGTTCTATAAATGTCACCACTTTTTAAACTTTGATTTAAAAATTCTCACTGGTATACAAAAATGTTGACCTTGCATCAAGTGACCTTGCTAAATTCAATTATTCATTTCTCTGATTTATCTATAGATTCTTGTGGATTTTCTACATACACAATCATGTTATCCATGAATAATGACAGATTTATTTCTTCCTTTCCAATCTTTATACTTTTTATTTCATTTCCTGGCTTTGCTGCACTAAGTAGGACCTCTAGTATAATGTTGAAGAGAAGTAGAGATAATGGATATCCTTGTCTCACCTATAATCTCAGGCAGAAAACTTTAAAAATATTGATCAAGTATGATGTTTGCTGTGCTTATTGCATATACCTTTTATCACATCAAGGAAGTTTCCATCTGTTCCTGGTTTTCTAAGAGCTTTTTCAAATTGTAAGTGGATGTTGTTTCATCAGTTGTTTCTTCTGCATTTATTGAAATGATCATATGATTTTTGTCCTCTTTTCTATTAGTGGGGGAAATTACACTGATTTTTTTAAAAAGCCAACTCTACCTTCCTTGAATAAATCCAACTTGGTGGCGATATATTATTCCGTATTTCTAGCTAATAATTTACCATGAAAGAGACCCATGTGTTCATAAGAAAGATTTTCCTTTCTTATGCTTTCCTAATAAAAGTTTATGCTGGCTTTATATAAAAGAATTGGGGATAGTTTCCCTTTCTTCTATTCTCTCGAAGACTTTGTGTAAGATTGGTGACGCTTCTCTCTTACATGGGAGAATGTAAAAATTCTTTTGGAAGAATTTTTCAGTGAAGACATACTGGCCAGGAGTTTTCTTTGTGGGAAAGGTTTTAGTCATGGATAGAATTTCTTTAATGGATATGGGAAGTTTCAGATTTTCTATCTCTTCAAGTTGTTTTATCTAGTAATTCTTCCATTTCATCTAAATTTTCAAATCTATCATATTTAGTTGTTCATAAAATCCTCTTATCTTTTAACATCTATAGGATCTGTAATGAGGTCCCCCTTTTCATTTCTGATATTAGTTATTTGTGCCTTATCTTGCTGTCCTTTAAAAATCCTAAGGGTTTATCACTTTTATTAGTCTTTTAAAAAATTGACTTTATTAATTGTTCCTATTCTAAGGTTTTTTCCATTTTCATTAATTCTACTCTTATTTCCTTTAAACTTCTTTAAATAATAAATATGCTGTTCTTTTTAACCTTAAATTAATATATTCAGTCTTTCTATCTTCTTAACTTTTCATCATTTAAGACTACCTATTTCCTGTAAGCATGGCTGTAGCTATACCCACACAGGTTTTGATATATTGTGGCTTCTTTATCATTCTATGTAGATTTTTTACAAAATAGATTTATTTATTTATTTACTTTTGGCTGTGTTGGCTCTTTGTTGCTGTGCACGGGCTTCCTCTAGTTGCCGCAAGCGGGGGCTACTCTTCATTGCTGTGCGCGGGCTTCTCATTGCGGTGGCTTCTCTTGTTGCGGCGGAGCATGGGCTCTAGGCGTGTGGGCTTCAGTAATTGTGGCACGCGGGCTCAGTAGTTGTTGCACACGGGCTTAGTTGTTCCGCCGCATGTGGGATCGTCCCGGACCAGGGCTCGAACCTGTGTCCCCTGCATTGGCAGGCGGATTCTTAAACACTGTGTCACCAGGGAAATCCCTATGTAGATGTTTTAAATTTTCATCATTATTTTAATTTTGAGCTGAGGATCTTTAGAAGAATATAATAATACTTATTCCAAACATTTGGGAATTTTCTAGTTTTTTGGTTGGTTTTTAGCTTAATTCCTATGTGGTCAGGAATTTCAATCTCATGAAATTTGTTGAGAGTTGCTTTAAGGCATAACATATGGTTCATTTTGATGAACGTCCCATGTGCACATAAAAAAAAATGTGTATCCTGAAGTTGTAGGGTTCAGTATGTTATACATGTCAGTTAGGTCAAATTTGTTAAATGTGTTATTCAAATATCCTCACTGATTATTTTGGTCTGCTTGTTTTAAACATTAATAAGGGTTATTTTAAAATGTTAAAATGGCTCAATGATGATTGTGGATTCAGCTCTTTCCCCATTTAGTTCTACTCATTTTTGTTTTATGTATTTCAAGTCTATATAATAAGGTGCATTAAAATATGTAGAATTATTATAGTTTCCTATTGGATTTAACCTTTATCATAAAGAAATATCTCTCATTATATTTAGTTAAGTATCTGCTTTAAAGTCTACTTTTTCTGACACTAATGTAACTACCTGAATTTTTTGTTGTTGTCAGAATTTTCTTGGTATATACTTTTCTCTTCACCTTATGTTTTTATATTTAAAGTTTGTCTCTTGTAAATAACATATAGTTTAAAAAAATCAAATCCAACAATATTTGTCATATTTTAATTGGAATATTTAGTTTTAATTGGAATATTTAGTTCATTTACTTTTAATGTAATTGCTTACATATTTTGGTCTAAATCTAGTATCTTATGATTTGTTTTCTACTTGCCCCATCTGTCCTTTGCCTTCCTTTGTATTAATTAAATACTTATTTTACTCCGTTTTCCTTTCCTTACTATATTGGTTTGTAAGTTTTAGCAATCAGCCTAAAACCCCTAAAATCCCTTCCTTGACTTACTAAAATCTAGTGTAAATTAAAATAATTTTATCACTCCCCAGAATTACAAGGACCTCAGAACACTTCATTCAATTTACTCTGCTCTCACCTTTTAAGCTATTGTCATTTTCCATTTTAATTTTTTCTCTTTTAAACCCTAAAAAGACATTTTTATTGTTTTATATAGTCAGTAATAAATTAATTTGCCCTCATATTTACATTTTCTGTTACTCTTCTTACTGCATCTCAATGTTTCCAACTGTGATCATTTTCCTTCTAAACAATCTGCTGGTAATGAATTGTCAGTTTTTGTCTGCTGGAAATGTCTTTTCATTATTTGAAGAATATTTTCAGTGGAGTTTGATGTTGGCAGTTATTTTCTTCCAGCACTTTCAAGCTATCAGTCCAGTGTCTTCTAGATTTCGTTATTTCTGTTGAGAAGTCAGGTATCAGTCTTATTGCTGTCCCTTGAAAGTAATTGGCATTTATCTCTGGCTGCTTTTAAGATTTTCTCTTTGTCTTTGATTTTCAGTTTTACAATTATGTACCTTGGTGTGGTTTTCCTAGCTCTGCTTGAACCTATGACATATTATCTTTCATATGTTTTTTCTGAAAATTCTTAGCCAGTATCTTTCAAATATTGCTTCTGCCTATTCTTTTCTATCTTCTCTTTCCTCTACTTCTTGGATTCCAAATACTTATTACATTAGCTTTTTCACCATGATGCATATGTCTCTTATGTTCTTTTCTGTATTTTCTATTCTGTGGTTTCTTTTTTCTTCATTCTTCAGTCTGAGATATTTCATTCTAATCTATCTTACAGTTCCACAATCTTCCTTCAGCAGGGTCTAAACCCAATTATTTAGTTCTTGCTTTTACTTATCGTGTTTTAAAATTATTTTTTTCCATTTTTACAGCTTTATTGTATCCTAATTGATGTTTAAAGAACTGCACATGTTTAAAAACTGCACATGTTTAAAGTATGCACTTGGATCAAGTTTGACATATGTATACACCTGTGAAACCATTACCGTAATGAATACAATGAGCATATCCATCACCCCAAAAGTTTCCTCATGTCCTTAATCTGTTCCTCTCTAAGCCTTTTCACTAAGCAATAACTGGTCTGCTCTCTATCACTATAGATTCATTTGCATTTTCTAGAATTTTATATAAGTGGAATCATACAGTATGAATTTATTTTTAGTATGGCTTGTTTTTAACTCAGCATAATTATTTTGAGATTCATGCATGTTGTTGCATCAATATGCATCATCCATGTTGTATCAATAGTTCATTCTTTTTTAAAATTGAGAAGTGTTCTATTGTATGGATATGCTGTAATGTGTTAATCCATTGCCGCATGATGGGGCTTTGATTTTTACAGTTGTCGACTATTACAAATAAATTTATTATGAACATTCATGTACAAGTCTTTGGGTAGACACTTGCTTTCATTTCTTTCAAGAAATACCTTGTAGGGGCTTCCCTTCCCTGGTGGCGCAGTGGTTAAGAATCCGCCTGCCAATGCAGGGGACACGGGTTCGAGACCTGGTCCGGGAAGATCCCACATGCCACAGAGCAGCTAAGCCCATGCTCCACAACTACTGAGCCTGCACTCTAGAGCCAGCGAGCCACAACTACTGAAGCCCGTGCGCCTAGAGCCCATGCTCTGCAACGAGAGAAGCCACTGCAATGAGAAACCTGCCCACTGCAATGAAGACCCAATGCAGCCAAAAATAAATAAATAAAATAAATAAATTAATTAAAAAAAGAAATACTTTGTAGTACAATGGCTGAATTTTATGGTAGTTGTGTGTTTAAAATTTTTAAGAAACTGACAAATCATTATCCAAAATAAGTGTACCAATATATATATCTACCAACAGTGTTTCAAAGTTCCAGTTGCTCCATACCCTCACCAACGCTTGGTATGGTCAGTGTTTTTAATTTAAGTCATTCTAGTAGGTATGAGGTGGAATCTCATTGTGGTTTTAATTTGCATTTCCTTAATGACTAGTGTTGTTGAGTATCTTCTCATGTGCTTATTTGACAACCATGTATCTTCTACGACGAAGTGTCTGAATAAATATTTTGCCCATTTAAAAAACTGGGTTGTGTATCTTCTTACTATTGAGTGGTAATAGTTTTTAAATATACTCTAGATACAAGTCCTTTGTTAGATATGTATTTTGCAAATATTTTCTCCTGGTCTGTGGATTGCCTTTTAATATTCTTAACACTGTCCTTTCCTCCCACTTTTAAGAGCTTTATTAAAATAAAATTTACATATCATACAATCCACCCATTGTAAGTGCATAGGTCAACGATAATCCAGTTTTAGAAGAACACTTCCATCACCACAAAAGTTCCCTTGTGCCTGTTTATAGTTTTTACTCACTCCCAACATGGGCCTCAGACAATCACTGAAATTGTATCTATTTCAGTGATTGTATCTATGGTTTAGATTGTAATTGTTTACTGTTTTATGTATCTATGGTTTTGCCTTTTCTAGAAATCTCATATAAATAAAATCACACAATATATATTCTTTTCTGTCAGGCTTCTTTTACTTCGTAAAATGTTTTTGAGATTCATCTATCTTGTTGCATTTATCAGTAACTCATTTCTTTTTTAAAAAAATTTTATATTGGAGTATAGCTGATTAACAATGTTGTGATAGTTTCAGGGGCACAGCAGAGTGACTCAGCCATATGTATACATGTATCCATTCTCCCCCAGACTCCCCTCCTATCCAGGCTGCCACATAACATTGAGCAGAATTCCCTGTGCTATAAGGTAGGTCCTTGTTGGTTATCCTAGTAACTCATTTCTTTTTATTGCTGAGTAGTATTCCATTATACGAATTCATCCTTCCATGGACATTTGGATTGTTTCCAATATTTTGCTATTATGAATAATGTTGCTATGATTATTCAAAATGGAAATCTTTGTGTGGACACACTTGTTCTTTTAGGAGTAGAATTGCTGGGTCGTATGGCAAGTGCATATTTAACTTTTTAAGATACTGCCAAAAGAATAGTGTTTTTTGAAGATTAAACATATTTAATCTTATTAAATCCAATTTATTGATTTTTTTTATAGTTCATGATTTTGGAGACATATTTAAGAAATCTTCACCAAACCCAGATCACTAATATTTTCTTCTAGAATCTTTATAGTTTTAGATTTTACATTTAGGTCTATGATCTATTTCAAGTTAATTTTTAAACATGGTATGAGGTAAGGACCAAGGTTCTTTTTTTTTTTTTTGCATATGGTTATCCAAGTGTTCAGCACCATTTGTTGAAAATAATATTCTTTTCTCATTAATTGCCTTGGTATCTTGCCAAAATCAACTGGCATGTTCTACCACTGGACTCACATTTTGCTCCATTGGTCTATCTTTACACCAATACTATGCTGTCTTAACTATTCTGGCTTTATAACAAGTCTTAAAATAAGGAAGTATAAGTTCCCCAGCTTACTTTTCTTCTCAAAATGTTTGGCTGTTCTAGATCCTTTTATTGACACATAGATTTTAGAATCAACATTTCAAGTTCTACCAAGAAAATCTTGCATTAAATTTATAGATCAGTTTGGGAAGAATTGACATCTTAACTACATTGTGTCTTCTGGTCCATGAACACAGTATATTTCTCTATTTATTTATATCTCCTTTACTTTCTCTCAGCAATGTCGCTGAGTTTTACATGTGCTGATCTTGAACATCTTTTGTCAAATTTCTCAACCTTCTTTATCATTTTTAGAACTTCTATTTGATTATGTTTGATAGTTTCCAGTTCTCTACTAAAGATTTCCTTCCTGTCATCTAATTTGTTGACTATATTAATTACAGTTATTTTAAAGCCCAACCTTGATATCTCAAATATCTGGATCTATGTGGATATGTTTCTAATGGGTTATTTTTCTCTTGATTTTTGTCCCATTCTTGTATTTCTACATTTCTGTTTTTCATTGACTATCAGACATAATTGATGAACATGGGAAAGATAATTTGAAGCTCTGGATGTTGTTATCTTCCTCCAAGGAGAATTTGCTTTTACTGCTGCCTAAGCTAGGAACACCAGCCATCTCAGTTTGCATTTATCCAGTCAGGAATTAAGATGATTTGAAGCAGACCTGCCACCCCCAAGAAAGGGCTGGTTTAGTTCTGGGTCACTTACTCTTAGTCTATAGCCCTCTGGGGTCTCAAATGAAAGCCTAGGCTGTTTATCAGGGTCCTTACTTCTTTTTTAAAAAAATTGTGGTGAAATACGTATAACATAAAATTTACCATCTTAATCATTTTTTTAAATAAATTAATTAATTTATTTATTTATGGCTGCTTTGGGTCTTCATTGCTGCACAGGGGTTTTCTCTAGTTGCGGCGAGCGGGGGTTACTCTTCGTTGCGGTGCGCGGGCTTCTCATTGCGGTGTCTTCTCTTGTTGTGGAGCATGGGCTCTGGGTTCACGGGCTTCAGTCCTTGCGGCACGTGGGCTCAGTAGCTGTGGCTCGCGGGCTCTAGAGCGCAGGCTCAGTAGTTGTGGTGCACAGTCCTAGTTGCTCCACGGCATGTGGGATTTTCCTGGACCAGGGCTTGAACCTGTGTTCCCTGCATTGGCAGGTGGATTCTTAACCACTGTGCCACCAGGGAAGTCCCTATCTTAATCATTTTTAAATGTACAGTTGGCATTGAGTACATTCACTTTGTTGTGTAACCATATCCTCCATCCATCTCCAGAACACTTCCCATCTTGCAAAACTGAAACTCTGTCCCCATTAAGAAGTGTCTCCCCATTTTCCCCACTCCCAGCCTCTGGCGACCACCATTCTACTTTCTGTCTCTATGAATTTGCCTATTCTAGGTATCTCTTATAAATGGAATCATACAGTATTTTCTTGTGACTGACTTATTTCACTTAGCATAATATCCTCAAGGTTCATCCATGTGTCAGAATTTCCTTCCTTTTTAAGGTTGAGTGATACTCCATTGTATGTATACACCACGTTTTGTTTATCCATCCATCTGTTGATGGACACTTGGGTTGCTTCCACCTTTGGGCTTTTGTGAATAATGCTGCTATGAACATGGGTGTACAAATAGGGTCCTTACTTCTCAAGAGACCCTGAACTCCAATTTTTGTCTGCCCAGCCCCATGAAATTATCAAACGCTCTTCTCAGCCTCTCAGTCACAGCTTTAGAACTAGAATATGCCTCCAGAGGTAGACATCAGGCTTCCCTCTATGAGTCTCCCTTCTCTCTTGGGATCTTGGTAGCTCTACAATATCTTCAAACTGTGGTTTTTGTAAAGTTCCATCCAGTTTTCCTAATTATTCCCAGTACAAGCTAGTCCATCATAGCCAGAAGCAGATGTGTCAATATAACTTTAATTTACATCTCTCTTATTATGCATGAGGTTGAGCATCGTTTCTGATATTTAAACATTGTTTGTGTTTTCCTTGAAATCCTTTCCCATTTTCCTACTGAGTCTTTCTTCTTATTGATTTGTAGGCATTTGTTACATTTCAGAGAACTTGGGCTTTTGTCTTTGACCTAGAAAGAGTTCTCTAAGGCCAGTTCTAACTTATCATCAAGTCACTTTTTCCTCTGGGACTTGGTTTCTTCATCTGTGAAATGGGTGAAAGGGCTGGACTTTACCACATGGTCTCACTTTCCTTTTGATCCAGCATCCATGGTTTGATTACCTCCTTCTGTGTAGACGAGACAAAAATTAAGGAGTGGGGGGAGGTATGGAGACAAAAAAAAAAATCCTTCCCACCTCCTACTTCCACATTCCACTGTACATATGTATGGTATGCTGCTCTGTGGCTTCAGAAACATCCATCACTGTAACAAGAGGTGGAAACAGGGAGTTTAGTGTCTGCGTGCTTTTATATCTAAGACCACAGCAATGGAGCACAAAGCCACACTTTCCAAACTTCAGTCAGTCTCATGAGTTTTGCTATATCCATGTACCACATATACTATTATTTACATATATGTTTCCAGTAAATCGACTCACTTGTTTTTAATCTAAATACCTTTAGCCTCGTCCTGAAAAGAATGAGTGTGAAATCACAGGTGTGCTGTGCTAGGATAATTTCTTGATATAGATTAACACAAATAAATAACAATTATAATTCTAGATGTTTTCTGCATACCCCCTCAATCCTTCTCAAGCAGCCCGCAGGCTAGGGACTCTGGTCTGGTGGCCAAGCATGCCTTGTGCAGCCAGAATACCTAGAGCCTCTACCCACTAGCTGGGCAACTTTGCCTGAGCATCATTCAAATGTGATTCATTATTACCAGGGTATTGCTAACTGGTCCCTGCACACAGAAGCAGAGCCCTTCCTGCCTGGTGGCCGTGGGTTGTTTTTGTGCTGAAGTGTTTGCAGCCTTTGATGAAACGTGGCCAAAGACGGCCCCCTAGACAGCAGGCAACTTGCCACAGCTACCACCTGAAGTCTGAGAAATTTTTTTCCTTTCAGAGGCTGTGCTCTTGCGACGCAGAGCCTTTCTCTTTCTTCTTCTGAGGTAGGTTATTGCTTTTAGCCCAGAGCCATCCCAAGACTCAGAGAGCAAAGATACAGTGGGAGCCCTAAAATAAATGATAAAGTCCAAAATGGAATGCGCTTCAAGTGAGCTCCGAGTGAAAAATAGGTAACGCTTTAGAGCTGTTTTCATAAAAGAAACCACCAGACCAATATATCATTGGGTCTTTTTAACTGTGGCATCTGAATAGATTTAATTCTGATTTTTGACATGAGCAGTGCAACTCATGCATTTGAGCAGCTGTGTCATCTCTGGGCCAGTGGTAATTAACTGACCACTTCTTTTCTATTTGGTAGCAGATATCCACTTCTTCAGCAAATGTAAGTAAAGACCTACAAAGTACCGGCTTTCTGCCAGGCACTGGGCTTCTGGTGGTGAGCCCCACCTTCCATAGGGAGGTTAGGGTCTGGTGGACAACGTGAAATCATCCAGTGGAAATTTCTGGCAGAGACTTTGAGATACTTGAGGGGCAGATTTGAAGACCTCTGGCCTGGCATTTCCAGGAAAGGTTTGCTGGGCCACAGGGCTCGGTGCTCTGTGCTGTCCTTCTCAGAACCTTTTCCTCCCCTGGTAAGCACACTGGCCCTGGAGTGGCGCTCCCGCCCCCTCAGTTGATTGACAGGCACAGCCTCACTGCAGGGGCAGGAACTTCTGAGCCACATGAATGTGAATTAGCTGAGTTTCATGCATGACTGCACCATCCCTTCTTTTCTGGATGTGTATGTAACTCTGGTACAGATGCCAAAGTTCAGATTTGAGTGTCGGCCCCAAAGGGAGCCCACCTGTTTCCCAAGATGCATAAGGCAGGCTCTTAGCCTGTGACGGGATGCTGCGTCCTACAGCCATGCTGGCTCTGTGGGTGATTGTAAACGTGCTCCCACATGGCCTGGGGCAGGAAACGTCTTTCTCAAGCATGCCTTGTGCCCACTCAATGTGCCCCACACTCTGGGGGACGGCCACAGTCACAGAGTGGGTTTTAATACCTGGGGCTCAGACAAGCATCACTCCTATCCAGAGCACTGATGGGGAAATGAACTGACCACTGACCATGCATGACCACTGGCAACTACAGAGACCACTCAGGGCGATTTAGCTGCCATATGGCCACCTGGCAGTCCTCCTGAAAGAACAAAAAAGGAGGGGGTGCTGGGGTGAAAGGGAGGCACATGAGGCTCCTCCGGCACAGGATCTCGGCCCCTCTCATCTCCCTTCTCCCCCAGCCTCTGCCAACACGAAACCCTACATCCAGCAGTGTCTTCCTCTGCTGTACCTGGGCCAGTGGGTTTTGAGCTTTTGCAGCCTGGATGTCTGGTTCTGCAGCAAGTGACTCATGCTTGGCTGTAGAGGTTGGGAGAGGAAAGACACCTTCAGGGCAAGGAGAAGAAATTTGGTTAGTGCAGAGGTGGGTGAGTGGGAGATAAACACACTGATCAAAACTTCAGTGTGTGTGAGCTCATTCACCGAGCAACTTGCCAGGGTCCCACTAGTGAGTCAGGGATGAGTCCACTGCTCCAAGGAGAACTGAGGACTGCTGGGAAGTTCCAGAGAGGGGAAGCCCCTTGGCAGGGGCTCTTCTGACCTTGGCAGTCAAGGCCGCCTCCACAGGAGTCTGGCTGGGAGCCGGAAGCAAGTGGCCAGGCAAGTGGTTTGTGAAATTCTCTCCCCTCCAGGGCTGGGGGCAGTCTGGAGTGGACAGGCTGGAGCCTTGGCTCGACAGAAACTTGAACTTTGGGACTGTATCAGGAGGGTTCTGAGGCCCGTGCAAGTAAAAGAGAATTATTGGATGGCTGTCGGGGCCTCCCCAAGTCAGGAGGAGGCTGGGGGACCAGGCCTGGGGATGAGCAAAAAGTGAGATGAGGGGCTTCCCTGGTGGTGCAGTGGTTAAGAATCCGCCTGCCAATGCAGGGGACACGGGTTCGAGCCCTGGTCTAGGAGGATCCCACACGCCGCGGAGCAACTGGGCCCGTGAGCCACAACTACTGAGCCTGCAAATCTGGAGCCTGTGCTCCGCAGCAAGAGAGGCCGCGATAGTGAGAGGCCCGCGTACCGCGATGAAGAGTGGCCCCCGCTCGCCGCAACTGGAGAAAGCCCTCTCACAGAAACGAAGACCCAACACAGCCAAAAATAAATAAATTAATAAATTAATTAATTAATTAAAAAAAAAAAGTGAGATGAGAGGCAGGAAACCCCGCGGATAACTTGAAGTCTTGTCAGGGTGACACCTTGGCCACCAAAGTGCCAGAGTCGCAGGGAGGCAGAACAGGCCCTCCTGCTGTCCCTGCGATCCCTGAGACACCTGCTCAAGAATCAGGGTCCCAGGAGCAGGCATCTGATGAGAAAGCTGCATCTGGGGTGGGGGGAGGGGGTCCTGGTACCTCTGCTTCTGCCCTGAGAGGTGGGTGCCTGAGTCACCCAGAAACAGCGGGGAAATCTGGGGCGATATCCATGAAGAGGGTGGGTTCTGAGCAGCCAGAAAATGACAAACGGTCCCCAGAGTCAGAGGGCTGCTTTCCTCTCCTTGCATTTTCTTTGCTTGGTTCCCAGTTTCCCTTTAGCACGTGTGAGTTGTAGCATGCAATCTGGGTTCCCAATCAGAGGCCCTGCCTATTTGCCAGCTGCACTGGAGAGGAGAGAAGAGGGTGAAGAGAGAGGCTATATGCCCTGGGCTGTGGCATGGTGGCCCTACCCATGTCCAGCTTCCTGGGGTGACCATAGAGGACTTCTGAGGTTTGACTGGGCAGAGTCTATTCATTCCTCTCTCATGAACTCCAAGGGTGGGCAGTGTCTGGGACCCCAGTCAATCAGTTCATTCCATATACCAGGCATAGTGGTTGGCCTGCAAAGGGATATCTGGTCTGATTCTAGCCAATGACGTTCAAGATCAGCCAGCTCTTCCTTCTGAAGTGACCCCAAGAGTATGGGAACATGAGGTACAGCAGCCATCTGGCTGCCACAGAGGGAAGCCTAGAGCTTCTGAGGGCCCCAGGCAGAGCTGGAGATTGAAGCCAGACTCTGAGGAGAGAGAGAGAGAAACTGGGTCCTGAAGACCCTGTTGAGTCCTTGATCCAGCTATGCCTGAAGACTGCACTCCAACTTTTCAGTTATGAGAGCCAAAACATTTCCTTTTTTCCATAGGCCAGTTTGGGTTGGGTTTTCTATCACTCACAAGCAAAAATGACCTGACCAAGAAAGACAGTGGGGTGGAATGAATCAGGGAAAGATGTTCTCAGTGCTCCCAAAGCCTCAAGTGAGAGGCAGGAGTGTGCATGTGTGTGTGTGCAAAAAAAAAAGTTTTTTTTAAATTTCAGCCCTACTCAGCTGTGCTAAAGGAACGTAGGGAAGGATTTTTACTATGCTTAAGCCAGAGTTTTAGAGGAAGAAGTCTTATCTCAGGAGATTCCCATGGTCATAGAGACAGAATTGATAACTACTCCTCAAGGGGGATGTGAAATTTGGGAGGTGGGGTCCAGAGGTTTTTGTCCCTGCTGAGCATCCCCACCTGTAAGCCTTCCTTCTGCAGCTTTTCTGTTTTCTTTTAATAAGGGACCTGATTCTTTCCTCCGGTGTGTAATCTCATATTTTAAATGCAGTTTGACTCAGCTTTCAAAATCAACAGATAATACTATAAATACCTGGTATTTGTGCAGCTCTGTCACTGCAGATCCTCCCCCTCCCTCCACCCCTCCCCTTCCCGAGTCCCACCCGCCTCCTCAGTGCCAGGGCAGAGCCATCATCTTCTCTCTGGGTTGGCAGCTGGCCCTCCCTCTGCGGACTCCGGCCACTGTCCACTCGCCCTGATCCATCGGAACCATGGCGACAGCAGTACAACACTACTCTCAGAATCGCTTGAGCCGGATCATCCGCTCTGGTGTCGACACAGCCCTCTGCTTCCCACCTTCTACCTTGCCCACCTCTGAGGCCAGTTCACGCCCCAATTACCAGCTTCTCCTTTCTGCAGACGGATAAGCTGCCATTCTCTCAGAGCACTCCATCACAGCCTGGTGGCGCGGCCTTCCACCTTCTCACGTCTCCAGCCCTTGGTCCTGCAGTTTCTGTCTTTAGACCTCACCATGGAGAACCGTAGCCTGTCTGCACGAGCTCAGTTCCACCCACGGTACTCGCCGGTACTGGGCACGCTCAGGCGGGAGGGCTCCTGGTCCACAGTGGATGCTGGAAGAATTGGTTTTACTGAATGTTGCCCTCCTTCTAGGTCGACGCCCCTTCCACACACCCCGTCCCTGTGCACACATACCTGGTCATTCACAAATCCCCCCCCACACCCCTACCCGCAGGTGTCTCCTTGCAAACACGCCCTCCCGCTCCCTCCCTGCCTGACACGCACACACTCTCACTGTTTCCCTTCCTGCAGACGCACCCACACACCCCTAACACAGGACGTGAGGTGACTTTAATCTTCTGAAGAAGTTCCTACCCTCAGGTGGGTGAGGTGGTGGGGATCAAACGCAGGCTACTTAGAAGTGTGAAGGAACTTACTTTGGTATATCCTACTGACAACGTTCAATTCCAGAGAGAGGCAGGAAGTCGAGAGGGGAAGGAGGGGGCAGAGTAATAAGCGAGGGGTCCTGACTGTGGGTAAATCATTGATCCACCTCACCATTCACCCAGCACCTGGCACCAGGGCCTGGAGATCCACTCCAGGTGCTTTACAAACATGCTCGTGATGTTGGAAAACTGTTGATCAATGTTTATTTCCCTACCTTCAGACTTTATTTCCTGAGTTTGATTGAGAAAATTATTATACATAATAATGTTTACTATTTAGCTATTAGGTATATGCCCTTGTCAGATACTGCACTAAAACACCACATGCAGGGTTCATTGAAATCGGCACAACTCTATGGGTAGATGTTACTATAACCCCCTGGTCTACAGATGAGGATACTGAGGCTCTAACTTGCCCAAGGTCACAGTGAAGGTGGCAGAATGGCAGCTTGAGCTCAAGTCTGCTGACAACTCAGTCCTAATCTCAACCACCAAGGTGTAATGCCTTACGCTTTAGAACTTTCTGTTAGATCCGAAAATCTTCACTTATTTTACCAGAGCAGGTGGCTACAAAATAACTTAGCTGTTCTTTGAGAGAATAAAATTATCTCGTATGTATGTGTTAATACTTTGTTGTTCTGAGCCTTTCTTTTATTTATTTATTTTTTATAGGTCTTTATTGGAGGATAATTGCTTCACAATACTGTGTTAGTTTCTGTTGTACAACAAAGTGAAACAGCCATATGCAGACATATGTCCCCATATCCCCTCCCTCTTCAGCCTCCCTCCCACCCTCCTTATCCCACCCCTCCAGGTCGTCGAAAAGCACTGAGCTGGTCTTCCTGTGCTATGCTGCTGCTTCCCACTAGCTATTTTACATTTGGTAGTGTATATATGTCAATGCTACTCTCACTTCGCCCCAGCTTCCCTAGCTCCAACCCTGTGTCCTCAAGTCCATTCTCTATGTCTATGTCTTTATTACTGCCCTGCCACTAGGTTCATCAGTACCATTTTTTTGTTTTAGATTCCATATATATGAGTTAGCATACAGTATCAGATGAATGGATAAAGAAGATGTGGCACATATATACAATGGAATATTACTCAGCCATAAAAAGAAACAAAATTGAGTTATTAGTAGTGAGGTGGATGGACCTAGAGTCTGTCATACAGAGTGAAGTAAGTCAGAAAGAGACTTTCTTTTAAAATCCATTAAATGTGAGCTTCCCGTGGCTGGAAGTATTCATCCTTCCATCTCGGGGTTCTGCATAACGTCACTTGGCACATAGGAGTTGCCCAGTCAATGTCCAAAGGAAATGAAATAAAATCAAATTCAGGTTTTTGAGCTAGATGTTGTCCCAAATAAGCTCTCCTTTAGTCTGTGTTTCTCATGTAGTCTGTCTTACACCAACACACATGTGCTTCCTACACACTGAAGTGAATAAACCATCCCTGGCACAGTTGACAATAAGATGTAAAGGGGAAGAGTGTGCAGTCTGGACACGAACCTGGGTTTGAATCATGACACAAGTTTTCTAATCTGTAAACTGGGGCTCCCCCTCACCAGCAGGGTTGAATTGAGCATGGGGATAATACATGCAAAACACTTAACACCGAGCCTGGCACCCAGCAGGCACTGGGCAATAGCAGTTGGTCCCGACCCCTTTCTTGCATATTTCTGCCATGGCTGCTGGTTCCCCTTGGTGGAACGGAGGCATGCTCTGAGCGGCCGGGACATGTCAAGATGTTCTCATCTCCTTAACCCTGTTCTGCTCAAGTCTCGGCTTTTTGTAATTTCCCAGAGATGGTTCCCCACACAGGAGAGTGCAGCCTTCTGATCCTTGAAGTGAATTCCTAAACCCACTCCTTCTATCCCTGCCATGTGCCCATTTCCAATGTGCTCCTATCCTGGCCCTTGCCCACCCCCCTACCCCCGCCAGGACCTGTGAGACAGAGCCAGACCATTGAAAATGGAATTCAGTCATACACGTGAAAAAAAAAAGATTATAAAAATGAAAAGTAAATAAATATGGATGTTGAGGACCTAATTCTGATAAGCGGATTTTCAAAATTAGCCATTTGCAAGAGTAGATTGAATGCATTTAATGTGGTGGGTGGAAGGAAGTCAATTAAGATGCACAGCAAACCCCATTTGAGCAGATTCCAGGGAGAAGGCATCACAGGCCCCCTTTGCGGTGAGCTTGTTTGCAGGGATAAAGGCTGAATGCCTTTTAAGAGCACTAATTTGCTGCTGTTGTGCTGGTAAACAGGCCTCCTGGAAGGGGCCGCTCTGCCTTCTGTACACGAGGCGAACGGGCCGGACAGAGAAGGGACCGTTGGGGGCCTGCTCCGGGGGTGTGAAGGGACCACTCTGTCTGTGGGGATGCGGGAACATGCCAAGGACAAAAGAAAGACACTGGCTTCCCCATCACCTTCCCCAACCATCCGCTCCCCCCATCCCCAGTCCTCTGCAGTGAGAATTCTGATCCCAGAATACCTTGCAGCTCCTTCCATGGCAACAGTCGCCCTCCCTCCCTGCGCTGCCTCTGCCTCCTTCCTTCCTGCTCCTTCTCCCTGCAGCCCACTCCCGTCCCCAGAGCCAGGCCCCCAAAGGGGGGTGGCACACCTCTCAGGCAGATGGCCAGTCCATCCATCCTCCAAGGAGGGGCACTCCCCAACACAGACACCAAGCCCCACCAGGGCCAAAACCCCAAAATGACCAGGCTCTGTTCTTCTCGGGGGGCACCACCTTCAGGAATCTCTGAAAAGAGCTCTAAAAAGCTCTGGCTGGATTTTAGGTTTGAGGAAACAAAGGAGAGAAGGGATATTCTCTACTGTCACCCCGTGGCAGAGAAGCCAGTGATCTAAACAAGCACATCCTGAAGTCTTCAAATGGGATCCCAGCGCCCGGACTTGGGAACAATTTTAAGTCCCTTATAGGATCTGAGGCGCCAAGCTACCAAGTGACCTTAATGCCTGACCCCGGGGGGGCTGTCACAGAGTGAGAGCACAGAGAGCACTCAGCTAGCACCACGCTGGCTGGCGCATGACTGCCCTTATCCCATTCACTTCTCCCGGCTGGGATGAGCTTCCCGTTGCCCTTGGAATAAACTCATGGGCCCTGCAAGATCTGCCCACTGCAGACCTCCCTGACCCCTCCCCCACTGCTCCTCCCTCCGATGCTCCTGCCTCATCAGCTCCTGCCTCTTTGTTCCCTTAGGTCTCCATGCCCATTCCTGCCCCCAGGCCTTTGCACTTGCTGTTCTCTCTGCCTGGGAGCCTCAGCCACCATTTATAACAGGCCAGTAACTTGGCATCCAGGTCTCCACTCAAATGCTGCCTCTCCAGGGAGGCAGACCCCACCTCCCAGCTGTCCCTCTCTATCAGCACCCCCTTTTTCTTGCCTTCACAACAGTTATCGTTATTTTCAGTCACTTTGTTTCACTGATTTGTTTGTGAGTTGATCATCTGCATCGTCACCGTGTGCAAACAGGGGCTTGTGTGTCTGGGAGAGCTATGTTCCAGCGCTGAGAATGGACTTGCCCAGGATCAGGCAGCCGGAAGTGGTGAGGCCAGGACAGGAAGGCTCGTGTGTCGGGCTCAGAACCATTCCCACCTCTGACAAATCCACCCCCCTGGGACCTGAGGAGGATGGGGACAAGTCAGGGACAGGCTCTCATCTGTGACAGCTCCTATCTGAGTTGCTCTCAGGGAGCCACAAGGCAAGATGTTGTCCATCCCCTTGGAAGCAGGGCTCAGGGGAGGCTGAAGAGGAGGTGGGTTCTGCTCTGTTCCTATTTCACAGATGAGGCAGCTGAGGCAGGGATGTGAAATGCTCAACCAAACTCCCACAGCTTATAAGTGGCAAAGATAGGGCTCAAACCCAGGCAGTCTGGGGTAGGGGAGGAGGGAGTTAAGGGGGGGTTCTACCCCCAGAAGCATGACATCTCAGTCTAGAATAGTGAGTGGCTCTCAAACATTTTGAAGCAAGACTCTCTCTGGAGTTGTTGTTTGAAAGGTCAGTTTCATAGCCCTGGGGTCAGTGATTCTCACTCGGCAGGATTGAGGTGGAGCCCTGGAATCTGCATGTTTAATAAGCACCCCAGGTAACTCTGATACAGGAACCACAGGGACTCCCACACTTTGATGGGAGAGTGTCCTGGCCAGAGACCAGAGGAGGCACCACTGCAACATTCCCTGCAAAACCACCATCCCCTTCCCCCTCCCCCATCTCCAACCTGGTCCCCCACCCCACCCTGCACCCCCTGCATCCTCTCCAAAGTGAGATGACGAGGTCTGATCGATGCCTTGGCAGCCTTGCTGCTGTCAGTTGATGGATCTGAAAGTCCGCTGTGTAGCTTCCTGTGAGACACATGGGGTAGGTGGACCAGAGGAAGAAAAGGTATCTGGTCAAATCCTTCCCTGTCATCCCTGTGCCTGGCCTGACACCCCGCCCCCACGGGTGATGTGGTCTCCATCAGCAGTGACACGTGCAGGGAGTGAGTAGGCAGCCTCGCGTCAAGGGACAGGGCTGCCTTCCAAAGGTGCAACTGGGTTCAAAGGAGAAGGGCCCCTCAGGAGACGGTGTGCTGACCGCATGGCCCCCGCAGGTCTCTGCAAGGAAGGGCCTCCTTCAAGCAGCCCCTGGCCCTTCTGCCTGGCCCTGCTCCAGCTGAAGGTGGTATGAGGTCTGGGCACGGCCTCCAGAGCCCATCTGGGGAGCCCAGCAGGTGTCCCACCTTTGCTGTCACGACCCCAGGAAAGAACACTGTGTTCTGTGTGGTGTCCCACGAGCTGGCCCCAAGGCTGAAGGACGGGAGAAGGGGCCTGGAACGGGGAGGGCGGCTGTGGCTGCAGCCGCCCTGCTCTGTCCGGTTGCACAGATGCTGGTCTCCTTGGTACTATAACTCATCTCACTGCTTGGTGGGCACATTTCTATGAGACGAGAGCTGGGGTGGATGGAAGTCAGAAGTACAGCGAACAGCTATTGAGTAGTAGCCTCATGTCGGGCTCTAGGCCAAGCGCCGGACAAAGCTTGTCTTCTCCGCCCCAAGTTCCGGAGCACCAGGTGCTAGAATTGCCCCCAACTCACAGATGAGGAAGCAAAAGCAAGAGAGGCCAGCAAGCCGAGTGACCTGGAGCCTGGCCTCGCATCCCCCTCCCGCCTCCCAGGCCGCTGTGAGGACAGGAAGCTGCACGGCGCAGGTTTGGCTTCTGTGGAAGAACGCATGCTGGGTCCACGTCCAGGTGCCTGACGGAGCAGCGCTGAGCCTCGGCTGGGACACCTGGTGGTGTGAGCTGGTGGCTTCCATCCCAGGTGGTGAGTAGCTGCTGCCTTCGGCTCCCCTGTCCTGGCCACTCTGGCCTCCCTGGGCCTCCAGGCCCCTCTGGACCTGCTCCATATCGTGGCTGGCCACAGCTCTGATGCATCAGCGCCTGGCCCTTCAGGTTATTAATTATCTTGACTGTCACCCTGGATCTCAGAGAGGATTAGTCACAAATCTGACCCGAAGTCCTCCCTAAGCTAAGGAAATCTCTGTCGCCGTGGAGGTTGCCCACCTGGTTCGGCAGGCAGAGCCGGATGGGAGCCTCAGACCATCACAGAGAGAAACGATCGCTCCTCTTTCTCAGCCTCAGTTTCCTTCTCTATTAAAAACAACAACAAAGGACAATGCTTCCTGCCTACCTCCCTGAGGGTCCTCGAGGTAACTTAGCTGGGGGAAGTGGGGAACTTTACCCGTGTGAGCGCTCAGAGCCGCCCAGGCCGCGCAGCTCTCCACCTCCTGCACAAGTGGACGCAGGGCGCTCCCTTCTTGTGAGAGCATGTTTCTGTCCTTGAGCGGGTGGTGATAGATAGAGAAACTCCCGCCCCCACTTGAACCCTTTCTTTCCTGACAACCGATATTTCAAAATTAGTTTGCAGTTCTGAACAAGAGCAAAAATCATTAGAATTTGTCATCAGGGACTTGCTTTCATCTGTATTTGCCAAACCCCAGCCCCAGGTTTCTGCGGTTCATTATTTGTATTTTTCCTTTGCTGCCGGTGATTCTGAATCCAGCTGCCCAGGTTTGAGGGAAGCTTGGGCCTCCCACGTGGTACTCAGACTGGCCTTCTCTGGCTCACAAGTTGAGGGGAGAGGGGAACTGAGATTCCAGATGGCTTAGGGAGCCACGGTGGGATGGAGGAAACAGAGGGAGAGGTGAGGGAGAGACGTGGGGGAGAAGGAATGTTGAGCACCGAGGTAAACAAATTCGAGGCCAATTACCCGTGGCAACCTTGCCCTGCAAGGAGGGGAGATGGCTGGAAAAACAAGAAGGTAATATCGACCCAACCACAAGATGGTGGAAGCTGGTACCCAGCTGGGAACTTGCCGTCACCCCTCCCCCAACTCTGGGGGTTGGGGGCAGGGGCAAGAGAAAATTCCAGAATCAAACAGGACAGGGAGGTTGGCAGAAGAGTCTGTGACGCTAACAAGTACAGAAAAACAGCTAGGGGGCGGGGTCTGTGGTGAGGCAAGAGGAGAGAGACAGAAAGTGAGAGCAGGCGCCTCGAGCCAAGATGCTGGCCACCCCGTGCCGCCACCTGCAGTGCCTGCTGGGTAATGGGGACCCAGGTCTGTTCCAGACGCAGGGCGCTCCCTTCTGGTGAGAGCGTGTTTTTGTCCTTGCGCGGGTGGTGACAGAGAAACCGGCTGCGAGTAGGGAGGTAGGTAAGTAGCCAAGAGTTACCCGGAGAATTAATGTCATAACTGAGAATAACAAGTAGGCCTCCTATTTACTAAATAAAATAGCGCCAGGGGATGTGCTGAGAGAGACCGGGAAAATAGAATTTGAAATCATTTTTTATTTCTCTGCAAATGTAGTTGATGCTGCGTTTTTTCCCTCCGTCTCCCCCGGAGAGGCTGATGCTGCCACTGTCTTTTTCCCATCCACCCGCGGATGCTGAGACCCTATTCCCCTGGATTTCGTATCCTTCCGCCTGCCAGGGCAGTTTCTCAGAGCAGGATCCAGGGATGGGCAGAGAATCACCAGGGGTGGGGCCAGCATGGCCACTAAGTTCCCTCTAGGGCCACCCCAGAAGGTCAGAAGTGCACCTGGGAGTCAGGACCCACCACTAGCACTCCCTGTAAGAGAGCCCAGGAGCTCAGGACAGCGGAGGGGGTGGTGGTTCAAATCCCAGTTCTGCCCGCACTAGGGCACTAGAGCCTTAGTTTTCCTTCTCTGTAAAATGAGGCTACTCTTGAAAGGCTATTATGAACGTCAAATGCAACCAATGTGCCCAAGTGTCTTGGATGCGGTACGAGTGACTGGATGACCAGGCTGCCTGAGACATCGTTATCACATGCAACGGTTAAACTGCAAGGGTTTTTAGGGCAACTTATGTGAGAACTTTCAAGAACTATGAAATTAATTGGAGGGTGTTAACTGTAAAAATAAAGTAACAGAAGAAAATTACCTCTAAAGAATTAGAACAAAGTAATTAGCTAGAAAGAAAATGGTATACAGGAAGAGTAAGACACATGTAAATAGCTGTAGCATTGGGACCCAGGAAAGCACAGCCTATCAGCGAAGGCATCCGAGCCTCAGAGGCCTTGGGAACTGTGTGAGGCCACAGGGAAGTGAGGAACTGAGGCCGACGAGCAAATGAGGGCCACACAGTTAAGACCAGGTTCACAAGCAGCGGGGCAGATAGGAGGTAAGTGACAATTAGATATGATTCTAGTATCTGTGCTATATTCACTGGTTGTGTGGCCTTGAGTATGTCACTGAAGGAGACTAGATGAACTCTAATATCCTTTCCAGGTCCCAAATCTAGGAGTCTAAGTGCTCTGGAATATCAGGGGTTAGGGAGAGAGGACAGTCTGGACCAGGAAATGTTGGAAAGAATTTGGAATAAAATAAAACGAGACTGGACTGCCTCTCTGGGTATGTGACCTTGGTCAAGTTCCTCTACCTCAGTGTTCTCATCTGTCAAATGGGAAGAAGAATTTCTACAGAGACTGTTGAGAGGGGTAAGTTGGATAAAGCATGTGTGTGCAGGCTGAGCCATCAGTATGAGCTAGTGTTCTGCTTGCTTCCTAGCCAGGTCGGCTCTGCTCTAGGCCCCTGGCCCTCTGTGAGGCTTGGATACAATTGACACCCTCCCCACCTCCCTTGGCCCCTTGGGGTGGGCCAAGACATTCAGCATATCCCATCCTCCCAGTCACAGTGATTGGCTTGGAGAATGGGCATGTGACCCTAGCCAGACCAATCAGAAAGAATCTCAGGACTTTTGCCTGGCCACAGACATGCTCTCCCCCCCATGTTAAATAGGAAGCCTGTGGTCTCAGGAACTACTAAATGTTCTCACAGGGAGTCCTGGATCCACCCATTCCTGAAGATAGTTGCCACATGAGCCACATATTCCCTTGTTTGCTGATCACCAGCTCACTTAAAATTGAGAGTCCCTTCTCATAAATGCCCCTGTCTGGCTCCAGGGCGGGAATTTTCACCTCCAGTGTGCTCCATCATCCCAGCAGCAGCAAGCTGGGTTGTGAAATGTGGCCACTGCTGCCTGGCACCGCTGCTCCTCCTACTCAGAAGCTCCACACATTCACCTCGCTATTAAGCATTGCCAGGAGCCAGCCGCCTCTCAGCTCTGGGCCCTGGTGCAGCCAGGCTCAGAACTGCATTCAATAAAGACTGCAGCCCTGAAACTGTTCAAATGGATCTACATCAACAAGGACAGCTAGGGGATGCCTTTAAATAGATTACCACCGAGAGCCAGCCAGGGCAGGCAAAGTTTGCCTTCAACATCATTCTCCCCTTGTCTCTACGCCCCTCCTCTGTCTACTTTTAGCGGGCCTCACCCCACACCCTGTCATAAATTAATTCACATTGTAGTGGCTTTTAATATGTTACTCCTCTAGATTTAAGAGAGGAACAGGACACAGGAGTGGGCAGTGTTTAACCTAAAGGACGTGTTCTGTGATGATGGCTTTGTAGGCATCTTAAAGCCACAACCGAACCATGAAATGTATGACTGGGGACAGAGGAACTTCTCCAACCCTCTCGACCCACACCACCCAGCCCCCACTGCCCCCATAATTTCTTTCTCTGACCGTGAACCCTACTTCCTTTCCATTCTCCTGGGAGCCTGTACCTCAGAGTCCATTCCGTGCAGAGTCCAGTTCAGGTTTGTGTGCTCCCTCCTCAGGGAGGACAGGAGCGGGAAGGGGGAAGCCTGGATCTTGGGGGCAGGGATGCCTTGGTGCCTGGGATCAGATTTTCTGCTTGGCCAGGGGTGGGATTCATCACTGGCTGCCGGACTTTTGAAGGAGGACCTCCAGAGGGGCTGGTTCCCAGGAAGTCGGGGCTTCCCTGGGGCGAGGTTGCTACAGACCCCGATGCATGGCCAGGCGCCTCACCCCCATCTCCACCCAGGGAGCCAGGCTCCCCACCCAGTGGGCACTCAAAACTTTGTTTACCATCCTTGCCAAGTGCCAGGCACTCCCAAATGGTCTCAGGTGCATTATCTCTTTTAATCCTCAAAACTAGCCTACAAAGTAGATACTATTTTAATCTCCATTTTACAGATGGGGAAAGTGAGGACCAGAGAGGTCAAGTGGCCTGGCCAAGGTCACCCAGCCAGGGAGATACACAACCAGGATTCAAGCCCAGGGAGGCTGGCTCCAGAGCCCAAAGCCTTGACACCCCGCCCCCCACCATACTCCTCCATGTTAAGCCCTGTGTTTATATCCTGCTGCATTTATCAACTATTGTTTATTGCCTCCCATACGCCAGGCATGGTGCTAGGCAAATTATGGTTCATTTTATTTTCTCTTCATAACCACCTTACAAGTTAGGCCCATGAGCCCCATTTCACAGATGAGGACACTGAGGGTGAGAGAAGAGACATGACTGACCTCAGATCACTCACCTTGTGAATGGCTGTGATGGGATCCAAACTTGGGTCCATGCGATTCCAACATCCATGCACTTTGCTATTTCAGGCCCAAGAACTGCTGGATTGTGACAGCCTACAAAAAACTTAAAAAATTTTTATTTCGGAATTACTACAGATTCATAGGAAGTAGCAAAAATAACACAGAGAGGTCTCATGTGCCCTTCACTCATTTCCCCCCAGTGGTTACATCCCACACAACTAGTATAACACTAAAACCAGGAAACTGGCATTGGTACAATCTGTGCATATCATTCTGTCATTTTATCACCTGTGGAGATTCGAGAAATCTCAGCAATCAACATACACAACTGTTCCATCACCACAAAGATGTCCCTTGTGCTACCCTTTACCGTCACATCCACTTCCACCATCCCTAACCCTTGGCAACCACGAATCTGTTTGCCATCTCTATGACTGCCACATTGAGAATGTTATATAGATGGAATCGTATGATACGTTAGCTCTTGAGATTGGCTTTCTTCACAAAGGCCTTATTTTAAAATTACTATTTATTGAGTACCTCCTACATATCAAACAGGTGTTAGCCCCTTTCAGGAATGTATCACATATGACTCTTCTGGTTGCAAGTGACAGAACCCACCTCAAACTCTATTGTTAAAGGGAATGTATTGGCATCAGTAATGGAAAAGTCCAGAGGTGGGGCTGGCTTCAGGCCCAGCTGGATCTAGGAGCTTGTTAGGACTGCTTTCATTCTTCATGTTTTGGCTCTGCTCTCCTCTGTGTTGTTTTCCCTAGAAGGCTGGCTCTTACCACTTGGTAGCTGCCAGTCACTCAGGTCCCACATCTTGCTCAATCACAGGCCCAGGAGAAAGAAGCATCCCTTTTCTTAGAAAAGTTTCAGCAAAGGTCTGGCCCTGACTGGCCCAGCTTGGTGCCCACATGACCCTGAACCAATCACTGATGTGGGGAGGTGGAGAGTGTTTGCAGTGCTCTGATTGGCTAATTCTTGGTCATGTGGCCTCTCCTGGAGCCAAGTCTGATGTCAGACCTGCCCAAATCTCAGGAATTGTGGGCAGGGGCTTAAGGAAAATTTGGGTTGTGTTGCTAGAGGAAAGGGAGAATAGGTGCTGAGTCTATGGGATACATGATGGCATTATACTCCCTCAGCTCAACTCGATTGTTTTTCAAAAAATACGAAGAAAGTCAGACTCAGAACCTGTTCAAATTCAGAGCTCTAGGTCCTGGGAACAGCCCTGCTGGGATTTGAATTGCAAATGGAGATGCCCATCCTCCATGCTCAGATGCAAAAGGGAAAGGCTCTGGCATGGAGCACAGCTGGGCTTACATGGGCATTTTAGTTCCTGCCGGGCCTGGCTGTCCTTCGGGCAGGGCCCACCCTCACTGGGACTCAGCAAATGGGCCACGTGACCCTGGGGGGCTGAGGGGAGCCTCCAGGGGAGGCTGGCCCTGAAGTGGGCCCCCACCCCCGGCGCACAGGCTGGCACAGAGCTGCTCACGGTCCTGTCCCCACGCTTGCAGACCCTGGCACCCGCTGCACGCGTGGGCTGCCACGTGGCATAGGGAGAGCCAGGAAGAGACGGCTGCCGTCCCACAGCGAGGACAGGCAGATGGAGCGTGAGTGACTCAGCACGGAGGCCAGATGTGGCCAGATGAGAAGAATAAACACGAAGGCCGGAGGCGAAAACTGCCACGGCCCCCCTCAGAGCCGGGCGGGGATAATGGGGGCCTGGGCAGTGACAGGCAGCCAGGGATGGGGACAGGGGAGACGGATGGCCCCATCATGCTCAGCAGAGTGAGGAAAGCCAGACAGATGGTCTCGTTAAAGAAACAAGCCCGCATGAGGAAACAGGGCTCCGCGCTGGAGCGGGGGCACCCAAGGCGGGCTCCTTCCTGACAGGGGCTGCTCCAGGCCTGGGTTGGTGCAGCTGGGGCTTGGGCCCTGCCCTCATTCTGTTTAAGGTGGCTCCAGGTATGGGCAGGCCCTTCCTCTGGGTCTATTCCAGCTGTGTCCACTGCCGGGACCAATGGCTCAGAAGCACTGGCCACAACAGGTAGCCTGTGAAGCCCTTGACCTGGTGTCCCGTCCAAGGAAAGTTCCCCTGCGCCCCAAGCTCCTGGTTGCTGCCCACAGTATTTGCTGAGGACCTGCCACCCAGACACCATACTGGGCAATCTAGGCGCATCACCTCTGTGTTGCCTTTTCTGTCCTCTCAACCTGGTACCCTCTCCCCCCAGGTCCTCACACACTGACTCTTCCTCAGTGGTCACCTCCTCCCAGAGGCCCTCCCTTACCAGCCCATCTAAAGTGGCCCCATTTCTCTCTCACCAGGACACCGTTTTAGTTTTGTCATAGCCTCATCACTGTCTGAAACTCATCCCATCCATTTACTCCCTGGCTTGTCCGCTGCTAAAACAGGACGTCCTCCAGGACAGGGGCCAAGGCTGTCTTGTTCTTGGCTGTGTCCCAGGTGCTAGAACAGTGCCTGGCACATAATAGGTGCCTGATCAATGTGTGTGGACTAAATCTTCCCAGCCCAGAGGGGGCCTGCTCCATCCTCCTCTCCCGTCCCTGCTTCCTGTTTCTCCTTAGCACTCCCACTGCCTCTCATTCCATGGGTTTGTCTTCATTCTCCATGTCTCCCTGACTAGAACAGATTCTTCATGAGAGAGGCAATTTTTGTCTATATCCCCAGTGCTTTGCTGTTTCGATGAATGGTCCTGAGGGAGCTGAGAGTGGGAGGAAGGAACCTGCCATGGTCTCATAGAGGGGGAGGGCCAGGCCAGGGGCAGAATCGGGCTGACCCCCAAGTCCTGCTGCTCCACTGTACCACGCCTCCATCTCAGGCAACTTCCCCAACCTTGCTCCTCCTGGCTCCTGGGGGAAGGAATCCGGGCTCTGAGCTAACTGCAGTGGCCAGTGTGGTAGCTGAACAGTGCCCGCCAAAGATATCTAAGTCCTAATCCCTGGAACCTGTGAAAATAAGACCTTACACGGCAAAAGGGATTTTGCAGGTGTGGTTAAGTTATGGACCTTGAGATGGGGAGGCCATCCTGGATTATCCAGGTGGACCTTGAACGCAATCACAAGTGTCCTTATAAGAGGGAGGAAAAGGGAGATTAGACACAGAAGTAGGAGATGTAACAACAGAAGCAAGAGGTTGGAGCAATTGGAGGGAGGGGTGATAAGCCAAGGAGTGCAGGGGGCCCCCAGAAGCCAGAAGGGGCAAGGAAACGGATTCTTCCCTAGAGCTTCTAGAAGGAGTCAGCCCTGCCCACTCCTTAACTTCACTTTGAGACGATTTCAGACTTCCGGCCTCCAGAACTGTGAGACAATAAATTTGTTTTGTTTTAAAAGTCACCAAGATACAGAGTTTCAGCTTAGCAAGATGAATAACTTCTGGAGATCTGTTTCACAACAATGTGAATATACTTTTCACAACTGAACTATACATTTAAAAATGGTTAAAATGATAAATTTCAGGTTATATGTTTTTTTAAAAAGTCACCAAGTTTGTGGTAATTTGTGACAGCAGCTACAGGAAACAAATTCAGCCCGCCTGCAGCTGACCAGTCTGCGGGACACCGAGCCTTTATGTGTCTCAGGAAGGCCAATCCCGGTCCCACCCCTGAGGGAGTCTCCTGCAGTGGCAGCTCTGTGCCCCTGACTGGCTTGACAGAAAGAGAATAAGAGCCACCAGAGCTGGCATTTATCGAGCCCTTCCTGTGAGCTGAGTGCTGTACACGTCTCATCTCCTCCCATCAACATCCCTGCAAAGCGGTTTGTACCATGATCCCCAACTTCTCCACAAGGTAGTTGAGGCTCAGAGAAGTGAGATGACTTGCCTAAGGTCACACACCAAGAAGCAGAGCTTAATCACCATTTCCTGTCTCACTCCAGGCTGATTCAGCCAGAGTCTCATAGCTGCTGTCACAGGCGTTCAAACGCCCCGATGCTGCTTTCCAGCAGCTTTTAAAAGAGCCCTAGTATTGCCTTCTTTTCCTCTGTTTGTAACCAGGCATTCTCTTCCAGTTAATCATAGACCAGAGAGTCTCATTCTGTCCCAGTATGCTCACGAGGCTATGAGATTGCCCAGGAAAGTGCAAAAAAATGGGTTAGCTCATGTCTTATGTACAGTTCCCTAAGATGCCATAGCATAGCCAGAGATTGTGGGTTGCAAACTAGTGGTCAGTGCATGCCTGGCCTGCAGTGGGACTCTGCTTGGCCTGCACCATATTAAGTATTATTTTTAATCGATGCCTATTATTTTTTAATCGATGCCTAGCATCTGCCTAACCAGAAGATTTCTCTTCAAAACCAGAAGTCAGGACATTTGCTCTACTTCTGTATAGTCAGGACAGGCTGGGCTCTGCTGCAGTAATAAACACCTCCAAGTCTCAGGGGCTTACCACACAGATGTCTATTTCTTTCTCACATGGCATGTCCAGTGCAGGTGTTCCAGGGGCTTTGCTCCACACAGTCATTTAGGGACCCAGGCTGACAGAGGTGCCATCATCATTTAGCAGCATCTGAGACATATGGCCTTGTCAGTTGCTGCTTCAGGGGGAGAAAAGACAGGAAGAGAGCACATGGTTGTTGCACAGTCTCAACATGCTACACATATCTGACTTTTGCTTATTTGTCATTGACTGGATATAGTCATGTGGCCCATCCACATTCCAAGGAGGCTGAGACATACAGTCTTCTGTGAACACTAGTTTCACTAGTTCTGATATTGGTGAACACTAGTCTACCACACCTTCTCATCTGACAGCAATACACTGGAGCTGAGTGAGCATGCCCCTCTCAGGGCTGCCATGGACCGGAGTTCAGGATGTGCACTGCACAGCTCGAGGAGGCACCATTCATGTAGTAGTTTCTGGGATCGGTGCTCACTGAACATCTGCAGTGCACAAGGCAGCCCATAGCAGCCCTTCCCTCCCTACAAGGACACATGTGTTCCAGTTTGCTCCAGCACCAGGCCAGTCTCTTTACTGAAGTCCCTGTAGCATTTCCACTGTGTGCCTTGTCTTAGAGTCAATAAGTAGATACAAGTTAAATGCAAATTCCACATCAATATCAGTTTCCTATAGAACAGAGTCCTAACTCCTTTGCAAGCCATTCAGAGAATTTACCAATGGGCCTCAGCTTCACTTACTCCAGCATGCCTTCTCCTTCTGCCTCACCCCTACCTCAGACTCCTCCCCCAGCTGCCGTGTGTCCCTACGCTCTTGTCAGTAATTCCTGGGGTGAGTTAGATGGGCCTTCTTGGGTGCTCCATGAAGCCAGTGGGGCACACTCTATCTTGACCTGGAGAGCCACAGTGGACAATGTGTATTAAAGGCTCTGACGAGTACGTCCAGTTCACTTTGTTTAATCCAGTGTTGCCAACCTGTGCCCTCTTCTCACACAGAACCCCTGATGTCACATGAGGAAGACTGTCTATTTGCCCAACACGCTCTGTCCATGTATTTGTATCTGCCCCATCCTCACACTTCCTTTCCTCAAGTCGGCTTAGCAGCTCCTACTCATCCTGCAAATGCCCTTTCTGAAGATGCCCCTCATGGCCTGTGAATAATTAGTTCTGAGCTGGGATCCCCCAGGACTGGGACTTCTGTAAAACAGAGCTCTGACCCCCGGGGCCGTAGACTGAGCTGCTTCCTCTCCGTGGCTCACAGCGCCCTCCACATCCCCGTCCCTGAAAGGGGGACATTCTTGGTCCCTGGCAGTCACCACAGTTCAGCCTTTCCCCTTCCCCAGGGTGGGCAGGAGCCCTAGCCTTAGCCACCCACAGCCATGCTCATCCCCGGAGGCTTTCAGAGGGCAGAAAGGCAAGTCTCCAGTAAACACTTTTTTGAGTCCTTGTATATTAAAAATGCAAGAAATGCTCCCAAAGGGTTACAGAAACTGGGGTAATTTAAATACCTACATTTAATAATTCCTTCATTCATCCAGCACATGTCTGTAGAGCTCCTACTATGTGTCAGGCACTGTTCTAATAGCTGCGGAGACTTCAGGGAACAAGACTAAATTCTGTTTCCATAGCCACCTACATTCAAGGTGCAGTAGAGAAAAAAGCATATAAAGGGTCAAATGGTGTTAAATGCCCAGGGGTAAGGAGTACGGGAAGGAGGGCCTCCACTTTCCTATGCGGGGGTGGGGTGTGGGGTGAGGGGAGGTGGAGGGGTGAGGGGCTGGGGGGGTGGGGGGGGGAGATTTGAGAAGTCCTCTTTGATAAGGTGACTTTTGAGCAGAGATCCAAGGAAGAGAGGGAGTGAGGCACGTGGAGGTCTGTGGGGGAGAACCTTCCAGATAAAGAGAACAGAAAAGGCAGAAGTCCTGAAGTGGAAGCTTGCCTGCAAGGGGGGCAGTGGCTGGAGCAGAGCAGCTGAGGCTTGGAGGAGAGGGAGGGGTGCGGCTCTAGACAGATCCTGAGCTAACAGGGGACCCCTAGGGATCATGAGAGAAAGTGCCCTCGAGGATGACAACAGTTAGCGCTGAGTGGTGAGTGTCCTGTTTTCCATCCTGACAGAGCGTGTCTCTGCATCTACGTATAACCTCATCTGGAGTCTGAACCTGAGGCTTGTTAACTTGAGGTCCAGGCCAGCTGGCCTGCCTGGAACCCTTTCCTGCCCTGTCAGAGAAGATGCTGATCCCTAGGGCACTCTCACGTATGGATTGTTGCCCATTTTATAGGCTACGAAATGGGCTTAGATGAGGTTCCGGGTTCCTGAGAGTGTGTCTCCCACTTTGGGAATCCTGCCGAGGCAGCTGCCAGGGGACGCCCTGTGGGGAGAGCAAGAGGGCAAAACTGTCCAATGCCCAGGGCATGACAGCGGGAGAGACGAAAAACCCAGAGGTCCATGAAGCCCTGCCCTGCCCGAGACCTTAGGCTGGTCCATTGAGGAAGGCGGGGTTCGGGTGGGCTGGCCACGTCTTGGGTTCACCACCTCCATTCCATCCTGCCCTCCTGGGCAGAGAGGAGGCCAGAGCTGGGTGGGAGCATTGTGCACACCGAAGGATCCAACATGTGGGAGGCAAGGAGGGGATACCCCAGAACTCCCTCTCCGGCAACGGTGGTTTCAGGGGAAGAGCCAGGAGTCCCTTAACCTCCTAGACATAACTTTGGGGTGGTGAGAAGGAAAGGGTGGGCCTCGATGCTCTCTAGGGACCCTTCTGACTCTGAAAGTCTCCATCCCCTTCTAGAATAGGCAAATTTATACTCGCAACGGGTGTTTATAAACAGCCCCACAGCCTGACCCTGTGGCAAGCCTGACCAGGAGGAGATGGCCTCCTCTGTAAAACATGCTCGGGCCCTACCTGACACACGTCATCGTGTGAGCCATACACACTCCCTTTGGTTATTATGGTGAGGCTGCTCCCGCCGTGCAGGTGAGGAAGCTGAGACCTGGGGGAGCTAAGGGCTCCTGGGGTGAAAGTCTCCCCTGGAGTTGTGCTGCTGGTGGCCCTGGTCACTCAGTGAGCAAGTGGCAGTATCATCACCCCACACGGCTTCCATGTCACTGCCCCCCCAGGATCAGCCACACCCCTCCTGCACTCTGCCCCCAAGGAAAGCACAGCTCTGGTTCTATTAGCCACGTTTGGGGCTGCCCAGTGGTCCCTGGTCCTGCCGCCTCCCCAGGAGCTGGACTGGTCACCCCAATGTCCCATCTGCTGCATAGCATTACCCACTACCCCAGCCTCCGTCCCCAACCCCTTGCTTCAATTCAGGGAGTGGACCAGCTTCAGGCCAGGTGGAACCCAACTCCAGGGGTGCTGGAGGGCTATCCTGAGGATGCGTGTGGGCACCCACGGGGCTGGGTGGGTTCTGATGGGTTCTAAGCCCTAAGGCCCATTTGGAGGAGGCTCGTACCTCTCCTCTGAGGCCACTGCTCTGAGTGGGTGGGGGAGGAGGAGACACGGACCCTCCTTATGCTGTGGGTGTCCTCCTCTGCTGCCCTCGGTTCCAGTGGAAGCCCCCCAACTCCCCCAGAGCAAATTCCAGCCTGTGCAGAACCCTCTCAGGGACCCTGAGAAAGGCCAGGTGCATCATTTCGGGGCTGTCTTTCTTCCCAGCTCCGAATGTCTCCTGCTCATTATGCCTGAGGGCAGTTTTAGGAAAAAGGTTTTACAGCTGCTGAGGAAAGAGTAAGTAATGCAAGATGGGGGAAAAAAGCAAATTCAAGGAGTCCTCTCTGCAAACGCTTGCGGAGCAGGCGCCAGCTGACAGAGGCAGATAGATGACCTGCAATTACCCACCCAGATCCCCCCAGCCTCGCCCAGGCTCCCTCCCGCCTCTTCTGCAAGCAATTTCAGACTTTTTGTACATCTAAAGCAGAGATTGTATACGATTTCTCTCTCCGGCAGAGGCGGCTTTCAGGTTGGGGGCGGGGGGGAGGCAGCCCTGGAGTGTTTATTCTCGAACAAAGGCAGTTGGAGACAAAATGGGCGCAGGGCCCTCCCCCAGCCGCCCGCTCTGGCTCTCTCCGCAAAGCCAAGGCCCTCATTCGGGCTGCAGAGGGGAGATTTGAATGTGTGTGACCAGCTCAGGCTCTACAAAGTGCCGGGGTCCGGGGACAAAGGTGGGGCTGCTCTGCTGTGTTCCCCGGCGCAGGTCAGGTCATAAAGCTGCGCTGGTGGGAAGGGGTGACATCTACATGAGTATGGGAACCTGGCCAATATGGCCTGTCACTGGACAGTTCCCTCCCCAGGGCAGGCCCCTCTGGAGTCTTCTCTTGGAAGGGAGGCAGGATTTAAGGGGTCCAGTTTCAGGGAGAGGTCCCTTAATCAATGCCCCAGGATGCAGTGAACCAGAAACAGGATGCTCTGGGCAGGTATGAGAGCGGCAGGCAGTCACGTGCACACAGTGGGGCAGGAGTCTGCATTTGCAGGTGCCACCTCCCTTCTCTCCTCAGCTCCCTGTTGGCTCCTGTGGGTGAAGGAATAGTCTGGGCATAAGAAAGAGCCCAAAGCCACAATATGGAGCAGTTCCCAAATTCAGCCACCAATGGAAATCTTCAGGATTTTGGTCACATCTACGTACCACTTCTACACGCATTTATGTTGTTGGTTTGTTTTTTTTTGAAACAGGTAAGACATTCACCTGGTTCCAAAAACAAGGCTAAAGGTGTAGAGGAAGTCTCTCTCCCACCTCTGCCCCTTCCACCCAGTTCCCCATCCCCTCCACCAACCACAGAGGACAGTATGTTTATTATTAGCTTTTTTCTATCTTTCCAGAGTATATTCATAGAGGTATAACCAGTATAATATGAAGACATATTCTTATTTCCCCTCTTTCTTGTGCAAAACATAACACATCCTATAGACTGTTCTGTATCTTATTTTCTCACTTGATATATTGCACAGATGTTCCACCTTATACACATGAGACTGCATATGTATAAGGGTATTCATTGCACTATAGCAGCCAAAGATGGAAAGCAACTCAGGGTCTATCAGAAGGGGTTAGGCTCAATGAGCTACAGCCTGTCCACACAATGGAATATTCTTCTATAAAAAGAAAAAAAATTTTTTTTTAATTTTTAAGAAGAGGTGGGGGAAATTGAGGAAGGTTTCTACATTTTGACTAGGAAAGATCTCTAATCTCCAGGCTGTATTAATTGACTAGAATAGGAGTAGGATAAATTCCCAAAAGTAGGATTGGTGGTTGCAATTTTGATAGATATCATCAAATCTTTTGTGGTTTCTGGATTTTTAAGTCATAATTTAAAAGACCTTTTAATTTATATCTTGTTTTACATCAATTTATTTTTTAAACTTAATAAGTATGTATTTTTAAAGAGATACTAGAATAAGGAAAAACAACAGAAATTGAAAAAGGTGATGGACAAGTCAGGATCTTTTAACACAAAAGAACTGAGTGTGATTCAAAGCAATAGCAACATAGTTTGGCTGATGTAAACAGAAAGGGCCCTTCTTAAAGGATATTTGGATCTCCTAGAGATCCTCCGGGAGGCCCGAGCATCATGCTAAGAGGCTGGTCATCCAGGAAGAAGTCACAAGGACACCACTGCCCTTGCCCTTGTCATTGATACCCCAACCTGCCCAGCTGGGCCCTGCATCCTGTCCCTGCTGCCTCTGGAAGCCAGATGAGGCTCTGCACTGCCCATCCACAGACAGATTCTGGGATGCTGGGTGGTCCCTGCTGCTTTGTGACCCTGACTCGCTGGGGCGGATGTGACTGACGGGGGATCCTAGTGCTCGGGAAGGCCTAGAGGGCGAACGTCTGGCATTTCAGCTTAGACAGAGGGAAGCTCGCGTTTTCTGGTCAGAAAGAAGTTTCTGGTACTGCGTAGACAAAAAGAATGATGAGAGTCCACTCCCAGAAGGACGGACCATGTCCCCAGAGACACAGTGCTGCACAGGGCAAGGGGGACAAGATGTGTCAGAGCTGCACAGAGGGAAGGGTCTGAGGCCAACCCAGAGGTCTGGGAGCTGCAGGAGAGGGGAGAGGGGAGGAAGAGGGCCTGGCTCGGGTGGTGTGATGGGGAGGCTGGGGGGAGCTTGAGGAGGGTGGAAGCTCAGAATTGGGCCTGAGAGTAGGGCAGGGGTGCGTAGAGAGAGGTGCTGAGCCTGGTGGGTGCGCCGGAGACCTGGGAGGGGCTCTGGGCCATTAAGAGAAGGCAAGCTGAAGGGAATAAGCAGAGGGTGATGGGGCACAGAGTCGGTCCTGGGACCAGCAGACTCAGGAGGAGGGGCACGGAGGACACGCCCCCAAAGGAGGCTGCAGGCGCCTTCCTGAGTCTGACAGAGAAGGCGCACCTGCCAGTAGGATCCAAGGGGAGAGCTCTGTGTCCTTTGAGTTTCCCCTAAATCCCCAGTGATACCTGGCCCCCACCTTGGGAACCCAGGATTGTATTTTCCTATGCCTGAGCTCCCATCACACACATGTAGTCACGGCAGCGACACCCAACCCCCGAAGCTGCAGGCCTCTGGCTCTCCCGCCCCAGCCCTCCCACCCCTTGACTCCATCCTCTTTCTCTTCATTGTTCTTTTCGTTTGTGCTGACCCTGCCTGGAGGGCTGTGCCTGGCCCTACTTCTTCCTGGCGAGGCGATATCTTCAGCTAGGTGGGGGGACCCCATCTCCTCTCACACCCCCAACAGGCACACACCCCGGCCCTGTCTGGATCCTCCATTATTCACGGCTCTCAGATCTGGGCTGGAACCAGCTCCGTTTCCATCTGTAACTCCCAGACCTCTCCTTTCACGATGCTTTTGCATTTGATCTTCCGCAAATTTGCCTCTTTGTTCTTCAGACAGAATCATATTTCCAGGGCCTCCCGAAGGCCCTTGGTGGCACAGACTGCCACGGAAATTCTCTTTAAATAAAAAAATAAAAACGTCCCCAGAGCAATAAGCAAGACACCTCCAGGTGGAAATGTTACAACCTACCATCAGAGCAGAGAACAAAGCAAAGCCCAACCCAGTCGTGCATGGCTAAGAGCTGAGAACTTGTAGGAAGAGAGGCAAGGCCGGTCCTGGTTCTCTCTCTCCCTGGATCAGTTGTTTCCTCCCCCTATCTCATATTCTAGGCTTCAAAGTTGTTTGATGATAGTACCTGGCACTGACGAGGCTGCAGAGACCATGGCTACTGATGGGTTGCGGGGGTAGCATGTGTTTCTGAAGACTTCCTGCTTATGTATTTGCTCACTCAACAACGTTGGTTGTATCGGGTCTCAGGGAACCAGTGGCAGAGAAGCCAGCTCAAACTTGGTCTAGATGGGGCGACTGTTGGCTCCACAACTGAAAAGTCAGGGGTAGTGATGACTTCAGTTACTGCTGAGTCCAGGGGTTCAAAAATGTCTTCAAAACCTGTGCATCCACTCAACTGTACACATTAAAATGGTTAAGGTGGTAAATTTTATGTTATGTGCATTTTACCACAATTAAAAAAATTTTTTTAAACAAAACAGAATACTTGTGCCCTGTGCCCTGTGCCACCTCTGGCAGGGTCTTTAGTTGGCTGCTTCCACCTGGAATGCAATCACCTCACATCACTCAAGTCCCTGCTCCAATGTCAGCACCTCAGAGAGGCCCCACCGCCCACCCCCCACCCCCCACCCCCCACTGCAGGCCAGAAAAAGCAGCTAACCTCCTTTAGCCATTCACTCTCACCCTTCAAACCACTTGCCATTTCCAGAAATTATCCTGTTTATTCACCTGCTTACTTATATGCTTATTTGTTGTAGAGACTGCTGCTCCCCACGAGAATGTCCATGAGCTCCATGAGAATGGGCACCTTGTCTTGTTCACAGGTGCTTCCCCAGAGCCAGGAACAGGCCTGGCATGGAGTGGGGCTTAACAAATAGATGTAGAAGGAATAAGTAAAGGGATGTTCCTCTGCTTCTCTTAGTCTTACTCTCCTTGCACTGGTGGGGCCTCCTTGTACAGTGGTAAAATGGCTGCAGGCAGCTCTGATGTTCCCCCATCGATATCACCTCATGGTCTGTACTGCAGTATATACTATACTATACTATCAATACATCAACTATATACATCATCAACACATCATCCTCACAGCAGCTCTGAGTTCAATGGGAGGAAAGGGCTTCTCTCTCAAATGTCCCAGGGTTGCAACTCATTGGCTGTGACTAAGTCATGTGACCTTACCTGAGCCAACCACTGCAAGCAGGGATACAGTGCTCTGACTGGTCAGGTCTGAAGCCCAGGTCAATCCCTGGGACCAAAAACAGCATCAGTACCACTGAAACTGCACTGGAAGGAGGATGGTTTTCCCTGGGGAAAATTAGTGAGCTGATGCCAGAGGAAGGGGCACAGGCAGACACAGCAGGTGAACACTACGAACACCTCAGACATACCAGGTTTTGTACCAGGCTCTAGAGAGCCAAGATAAGTAGCACTTTAATAAACATTTGCTGAATGAGGGTGACTCAGTCCATGACCTCTCAGCAAAGCAAGGAAGACAGGTTCGTGTGATCATAGGGAGTGTTTAAGCTGGGCTGTGGGAACACCTGTGTCCCTCCCATGAGATGGAACTAGGTGAGTCAGTTGTTGCCAGGCTGAAATGGGCTTAAGAGCTGGGGATCTGTTTGACCCAAGATTCCGTGAATTTACTCAAAAGGAGAAATAAACTATATTGCACAAGTACGGTTGTTGCGGTGTTATTTGTGATAGAAAAAAAAAAAAAAACTGGAAACAACCCAAATGTTCCCCAATAGGAGACTGGTTAACTAAATTATGAAACATCCACTTGAGGAAATATTCTGGAGCCATTAAAAATGATCGTTATGAAAGCTACAGAGCAACAGGGGAAAAGGCGTCTGTTCTAATGCACAGTAACAGCACAGAATGCAAAACTGTGACCATGAGAAGTGCCCAGCGTGTGCCCTGCCCTGTGCTTGGGCCACAGAGACTCATGGGGTGCAACTCCTGCCCCCAGGAAATTTGGTTCCTGGTGATGATGTGAAAACAAATAATGACACTCAGCGGGTGAGAAATGTAATGGCACAGAGGGAGGGAGTTGCTTGGGGTCTAAGAAAGCTGTCTTGAGAAGTGGTGTTTGAGCTGGATTTTAAGGGTAGTGAGCACTAAGATTGGAGCTGTGTAAACATGTGGACACTTAAAGGAAAAGGTTTGAAGGCAATGCATACACAAAAAATGAAAGCAGTTATGCCAAGGAGAATTATGGGTGATTTTTCTCCCTCTTTTTTCCAAAATTTCTTTCATGTTATATTGTTTTTACAATAACAGCTAGTAGAAAACTAAGCTCAGATAAGGGAGAATAATTTTCACTACCAACATTCTTGTCTGAAAATCATACATGAGTTCATAAGTGCTTTATTTCCTCAACAGAGTGGGGAAGTGGGGAAATATTTATTGAACATTTTGCATGTTGCCTGGCTCTGTGCTCTGCAGTGGAGGGATGAGACACTTACATTTATAGTGGGAAGAACAAGTTATAAACACGCGAAATAGTAAATTTTAAAAAATATTTAAATAATGATGCCCAGAGCTGGGGCACTTCGCTATGGGTGTCAGGGAGCAAGGACCTGGCTAAAACAGAGGAGGAGCAAACATGGCCAGAGCAGATGAAGATATGCAGTCAGACTGATTTCAGTTGAGAAGATTGCTGACAGCCACAGAGTGGGGCCTGCCTTTGGATAGGGGACAGGAGGTCAAAGGTCAAGGATTGGGAAAGGGGAGGAGAGGTTCGGAGAAGCAGAGCAGGACAGAGGCTGTACAAAGTTTCAGGTGGGAAAGGCCCCTTTTGGGGAGGCTCCAGATGCAGCTTCTAAGGGCTGATTAGGACGTTGACAGCATGGGGAGGACAGTGTCACGTTAGACACATCTGCCCCGACCCCAAGCCTACCAACAGACAGCTGTGTGTATCACTCAGGGTTCTTTGCGGATCATGGTTCAAAGCCTGCCAAGAACCTGGCCAGTGATGACAATGTTGCCAGCACCCTGACCATGGCCACCACAGCTGGTACGGGACACAGCACAGCCCCTGCTGCTCCCCCATCCAGAAGTTTCTCCCGCGACCCTGCTTCTTTGCTTTTACCTCCTGACCCAGGTCTCCAGTGAGAAGCATCTTATTGGCTGGCTTTGGGCATGGACTCACAGCCTACCTGCCAGGGATGACAGGAAAGTGTGTATCTGGCGTTTTCAGTCTCCACAGTGCGAGGTTAGCCTCATAAAGTGAGGATCTCTGTAAACACAGGGTGAGGTTCAGACATGCAGCTACTGTTCATCTCCGTAGGAAGCCTCGAACTCTCACCCAAATCCCCTCATTTGTAAGACAACGAGACAAGATGGGAGACCGAACACTCATACTAATTGCGTTCCTTTCCAGCCCCCACTAAAATTACAGCAGGTGATTTTTTAAAAGACATCAACTTCATAGGAAGGATAACTGGGGAGATGACGGCAACACGATTTTGGAAGCTGGAAACAGGGAGAAGTAAAACCTGACCAAGAGGTCCCAGCTAGACAGAACAGTAGGCTGTTTGATTCTCTAGAGGACACTCAAGTCTGTTCTCGCCACAGAGCCTTCAAAGCCTCGGGAACGTGCAACCCGAGGATATGGGGATGAGTGAGAGTTAAAACAAGAATGAGCAAAGCAAAAGCTTTTGCAAACCTGTGGGAAATCTGGATCCTCAACTCAGTCCAAGCTGTCGGGTAACCACCTCTCGTCTCCCCAGCAAAAGCTCAGGTTTATTCTCTGGACTGGAGGAGGCAAGGCACAGCTAAGAGCTTAGATACTAGACTGAAAATGGGGTACAGAATGCTGCGACCCCCACCCAGCTCCCTTCCCCTATGCAGCTCCAGAAGCCATCAGGCCAGAACTCTTCTCCAGGCAGGAGACTGAGAGAGTTTCTCTAGGGAATCTGACCAGCCCCCAGTCAAAGACCTCAAAGTACTGACACTGGTGGATTCCCCCACCAGTGGCACATCAAGATCTTGAAGCTTCCAAACAGCATTTTGGTACTTATTCATGATCTGGTGAACCATAGGTCACCAGACATCTGAGGGACACCTCCATCAGGGAGTAGAGGCAACAAAGCAAACAAATAGAAAAAATAATGTACAGAAACAAAGGCCATGTTAGATGAAGAAAACCTTAAAAGATTATTACTAATAATTCCAGGGACCTAAGAGAAGATACTACATCTATGAAGCTCTAATAAAAGGAACATTCAGAGAATAGAGAATTAAACCAGAGTTCTTGGAAATTAAAAGCAGAAAGAAGTGATTTTTCTCAAAAAAAAAAAGAAAAAAAATAGGAATAGATGGATTAGAGAGGCAAATGTGGGGAAACCTCCCAGAAACAGAGCAAAATGACAAAGAGATGGAAAATAAGAGAGGAAAGGTACAAACACTGAAAGACCAATTCAAGAGATTCCACATCCGAGTAATAGGATATAAATAAAGAGAAACATGAAAAGAAAGAAATTTAATGAAATAATTCAAGAAAGTTTCTCAGGAATGAAGGACATGCGTTTGAGGAGTGAAAGCCTCCACAACTGCGCACCACGGTGGATGAAAGCAGAGCCACACCAAAGCACGTTGTTGCAAAAGTTCAGAAGCCTAGGGACAAAAAAAGCAGAGTCTACAAGTTTCCAGAGAAACTAGCAAACGTGGAGTCATGCTTTCAAAATTCTGAAGGAAAATTATTTCCAAGCGAGATTCTATACTATTCAAGTCAGCTATTTATCAAATGAGAGGAGAGAAAAACACACCTGCAGGCCCGCAAAATCTCAAAAAATTGAACTCTCTTCCACTCCTTCTTAGGACGTCACTGGAGCTTGTGCTCCACAGCAAGAGAGGAAACCAAGAAAGGAAATGACCAGAGACTTGGGGATCAGGAAACCCAACCCAGAGAGAGGGCAAAAGAAATCCAGAGGGCAATGGTGACAAGGGATCAGGGTATCGGTTGAGCTCCAGGCATAGACTGGAGTCAGTTTGAGCATTGGTGGCCAAGCACATGCAAGACTCCATAGCTATAGTCACACTTCCCTCCAAAATGATCAGGCAGGCACGGTGAAAGTCAGAGGAGCCACCCCTTCTACAAGGAGGCTCGTGTGGGGGCTGACATGGAACGAGGAGGTGACGAAGGGCATTCCTAACATAAATTGCTACACTGAAGCTGGGCCTCTTGGCAAGAGCCTTCTTACATCTGACCCCATAGGCCACTGAGCAGAAGAAAACACAAATTTAAGGATTCTCCTCTATCTGCGTATACACCTGCATATGAACAGGCAGTGCCCAGGGCAGTGGGCAAAAGCAAGTTTCCCTCTTCATGTGGAGCATAAACAAAAAACATATAAGTTCAGATCATACTAAGTGCTTTGGAAAAAATAAAAACCAGGTTAATGGTGTTGAGAATGGTTGTGGGGGGAGGTCGGGGCAGGTCTCTCTGAGGAGGAGACGTTTGACCTGCATGATGAGGTGAGCTGGCTATGCAGGGACCTTGGGGAAAAGACTTACAGGCACGGGGGAACAGCAAGTGCAAAGGCCCTGAGGTGGGAATGAACTTGATGTGTTGAAGACCTGAGTAGAGAGGGAAGAGGAGTGCAGTAGGAGATGAGTTAAGAGGTGGGAGGAGTGGGACTGGGTCCATAGGGGTGAAGGGGCTACAGGTGAATGCAGGAGGATGCCTTGACCTTACTTACATGGGGTCACTATTAACGTCCTTGGACAGAAGTGGCTAACTGCCCCAACATCCATTCCCCCTTCTGTCTTACTACAGAGTCCGGGGCAAAAGACTCAGCTTTAAAAATAATAATAATAATAATAATAAATTACATTTCCCAGCCTCCCTTGCAGCTAGGTGTGGTCAAGGCACTGAATTCTGGCCAATGAGATGTAACCTCTTTGTTCCTCCATTTTTCTCCTCCCAGCCCAATATGATGACTGGAAGTCCAGCAGCTGTTTTGGACCTTGTGATGGCCTTTGCTAGGAAGGGACAACAGACAAATAGAAGGAAACTGAGTCCCCGATGACCTCAACTGGTCTTATCAGCCTTAGACTGCCAAACTTCCAGCTATTTTATGTGAGAAAATGAACCCTTGATAGGGTAGGCTGCCATCTTTCAGCTCACCTTGATTCCTGAGAGTCACTTGTAGATAGAGTTGAGGCCTTGTACGGGACCCTTAAATCATCGATAGTTTGGTGGTGTTGACCTCTTGCCTGCCTGTGTCCTCCATTCACACTCAGGCAGCAGGCACCTCAAAGATTCCTACTACCTTCTGAATCTTGGAATGTAAGAAGAGAAGGGGCCTTTGGGAAGGGAAGGGCTGCTTGGAAAGGGCACCCGCATTCTTGCTGAGGGAGGGAACTCTGGGGGTCCATGGCTTCATAGGGAGATAGTAGTAATGAGTGAAATGACAAGTGGTTTTCTCTTTAAACTTTTGTATCCTGATCCCTTACTTGGCAACCGGAACCCCCAGGCTATATTTTTTATACACAAGCAATTCAGCCTCTGGAGTTGGAATTTGAGAGCGAAGAACTACATCAGCATCACCTGGGGGTTGGCTTATTAAAAGGGCTCCTCCCCTGAATCAGGAATTCAGCAGAGTTCCCTGCCTTCCCTCCCATGTATCTCCCGGCCTCCGGGACTGGCTCAGGTTCCAGATCGAGACATCCTTCTCCATAACCCCCTCCCACACGCAAACTCTCAGCAGATGCTGCTGGCCCCACCCTCAGACCTGTCCCAGACCTGCCCATGGCCACCCCTCCCCACCCAGCCCCCTCCTCTCTCACTATAACCTTCAGAGTTTTCGATCACTTCCTACCCATTCTCTCCATTCCCAAAAGCATCCTGGGTGGTTGTTTTTTTTTAACATCTTTATTGGAGTATAATTGCTTTACAATGGTGTGTTAGTTTGTGCTTTATAACAAAGTGATCCTGGGTGGTTTTTAATGATGTAAATCAGAACAAGGAATTCCCCATTTGAAGCTCTCAAGTGACTTCCCATTACACTTAGAATGAAACGCAAGCTCCTTTCCTTTCCGCGGGCCGAATCCTCCCCCTCACACCTGTTCTCCCTCGGCTTCAGTCATTTCCCTTCTTTCCATCCTTCCCCTCCCCCACCAATGTTCTACGCTGGTTCCCACCTGGGGGCCTTTGCCCCTGCTGTTCCCTCTGGGGCATGCTCTTTCCCCAGATTCTCCTCATCTCTCAGGTCACAGCTGAAGTGTCACTTCCCTCTGCTGCCTGGGGCGTTCTCCAGCACTTCTCTCTGTTTTATATTCTAGACTGCAGTTACCTGATGCTATCTTGTTCATGTACAATATTTGCTTACCTGGCTGCTGTCTTCCTCCTTCCACACTGGAAAGTGAGCAGGGACCATGGCGGACGTGTCCACCAGACCCCCAGTACCCGAGTGACACCTGGCACATAGTAGGTGCTTCATACATATTTGTTGAACGGATGAACAGACGTGTGCAGCATTGCCCGCCCACTGTCCCATTTAGTCCCTGCAGTAGAGGGAGATAGTGAGGCCCAGAGCTGAGTGTCCTGCTGGCTAGGGGGCTGGGGGTGACCCACAAGCTGCGTTAGCCCATCTACCCCGCCCGCCTCACACCAGCCCATTGTTGGGGGGTGGGGAGAACCTGTGCTTTGTGCTTCCCTCCTTTCTTTGGCTCTTGACACTGGGCTGGTACCTGCCTCCCCGCCTTCCTTCCAAAGGAGGCAGCGACCAATGTTCTCCCTCCCTCCCTGTGTAGCCAGTTCCTCCCTGTGTAGACGGGATCCAAAAGCCCATGCAGTAGAAGGGTTCTCGGAGCTGCTACCTGTGGGGGTGGGAGATGATCTGCCTGCTCTCCCTATTCAGAAGGTGTTTTCCCAGGCTCCTCCTGGTGCTAAATCGTTCCTCCAGATTAACAGGAATGCTCATTACCACCCAACCACCTCCCAATTAGGCAGAAAATGTGTCTTTCCTGCAGAAGCTCCCCCAGACCGCAGGCCATTCCCCATCTCTCCTGGATGGGGGAGGGGAAGGGGGGCTGACTGCAGGGTGAGAGGGTGTGGCGCCCTGCCAGTTTCCTGCTCTGTACCCTCACACCTCGGTCCTCCCCAACCCTGCCACTCCCAGCTGGAAGGGCACACACAGATACCCTTGCTTCCAGCATAGTTTGTGGTTCTGCCTCTGTCGACAGCTCATTGTGTGGGATTTGCTGCTGAGTTTTAAAGAAGACATTAGGGCAGAGACATTTGTAAAGCAGTGAGAGTTGGAAATCATTTACTTAAGAAATGCTCTTAAAGTTCCATCCCTCCACACTCTACAATTTGCTGAGAGCTTTTAAAACAACCCATGGGTGCTCTCAGCCTCTGTGCCATTCCCAGGCCTCCAGGGCTCTCCGCAGCTCAGCCGCGGCCTGGAAACCACCTTGACTCTCAGTCTCCCAACAGATGTGCTGGAAGCCTCCAGCTCACCATGGGTTTTTACAGGCTGCTCACAAGACTGTCTTTAGGGAACAGGAAACTGATTAGAAACCAGGAGTGAAAAGGCTCATACTACACAATGTGTATAATAAATATTAGATAACAACAACAACAGTAATAATAATTTGGCCTACATCTTCCATGTTGTCTAAGGAGGTGTCAGAATTATAGACTGACTGGTGAAAAAGCAACATTTGGCTGCTTGAAAATAGCCTCCTTTGGCTCATTAGTGGGGCATGTGCCTGAGGGCAGGGAACGTTCCCTCAACTCTGGCATTTTTATCACTGAAGCTGCTCCACAGTCGTTTTGAATTCAGGCAGATTTCCTGAGACATTTCTCCTAAGGACAAGGGGAGCCCTTGAGAGCACAGAAAGCTCACTATTCATTTACCCAACACATATTGCTTGAGCTCCTACTATGTGCCAGGCACTACGCTCAGTGCTTCAGATACTCAGGAGATGGAAGACAACAGGTTCCTGACTTTATGGAATTTAGTCTGCTGCAGTGGAGATGCACAACAAGCAAACAAACAAAACCCCGAAGAAAATTACAGATAACTGCTCTGGAAAAAAAAAGAAAGAAAGCTCAGCAGAGGGTTGTCATGGAGAAAGACAGGGAGGGGGGCAGAAGGAGACTTTAACAGGAGGGGTCAAAACAGGCCTCACTGAGTCAAAAACTGCCTGGACCAGGAGCTTCTGCATCCCTGGGAACTTGCTAGGAATACAGATTCCTGTGTCTCACCCAGACCTCCTGGATCGGGACCTCTTGGGGGCCGTCCAGTGATGTGGGCTCAACAGCCTTCCCGTGATTCTGATGTGCGCTTGAGTGGAGCGTGAGCTGAGAGCTGAATGATGAGAAGCCGTGAGCCTGGGTGAGGGAGAGCAGGGCGATGAAGCCAATGAGCTAGAGCTCAGGGTACTGGACGTGACACGTGGGGGTGACAGGTAGTGGCTTCGAGGGACTTCCTAAAACAGATTGTGCGCCAACCTCTCACCTTTCTCCTGGCCTCACCTGGTGTGATGTAAATGCTCTGGATTCACCTTCTGGCTCTTTTCTGGGGAAAGGGCAGGGAATGGCCCACCTCTCAGGAGTTTTCAGGTTTGATCCTGTGTCTAGATGAGTTGCCTGGTCATTTCTCTCCTCCAGTCTAGGATGGCAGAGAGGGGTGGAGGAGAGAGTCTGCTATTCCCAAAAATAAGGAAATGAGTGTGGAGGTGACAAAGTGGTAATATCTGAAGGAAAGGCTGGGAGAGCCCAAGAGAAGCCATGATGGCAGGAGTAGGGACACGGGCAGGGGCCGAGGAGTAACTAAGGAGACATTGAGGTGCCTTCATTTCCTCCCTTTGAGAGTCCCCAGAGCCGCAGGTCAAGACATCAGGATGCTGGAGACGAAGGTGCCAAGCACCCACCCCCATCCCACCCCATCCTGCTGCAGAGACCATGTGGAGAGCAGCACAGTGTGTGGCTACCGCCAGTCCCATCAGAGGCTACCTCGCAGGCCACATCGGCCATGTGCAACCCGGGAAGGGACACACAAATGAGCTCTTGGGGACCCACTGGGGCATTTCTCCTGCAAGTCAGTACACAAGCCCTCCCACAGCATGCAGGTCAGCACCACTTGCAAAAAAAAAGCCTCCTGACTGGTTGGTATTCTAGCAGCTCAGCTTGCAGGCTGGTGGGCAGCAGACAAGCCAGATCGCCAAGCAGAGGTCCCAGCCCAGAAGGCGGGACACATAGGAGAAGGGCTTGATGAACTCAGAAATCAAATCGGAACAGCACATAGGGAACTCTGTGAGGCCATTCATTTACTCCTTCCATCGTCAAAGTATTTCCTGAGCACCTACTACGTGCTGGAGACTGTTCTAGGCCCTGAGGATCCCACATACCAGAACAAGATGGACAAGGTGCTTACTCCCCTGGAACTTACCATTTTAATGAGATGAGATAATAATAATAAGCAAGTGAATAAATAGGAACATTTCAGCTTGTGAGTAGTGCTGTAACACAGTGATGTTTATGGTGGGGGCTACTTAAGGAAGGCCTCTCAGAGGAGCTGAGAGACTTGCAGGAAGAGTGTTCCAGGCAGAGGGAACAGCAAGTGCAAAGACCGTGACAGGAAGGAAGCCAGGCCCTCTTCATAGTACTGGAGGGCGGGGGGTACCCGACAGAGGAGGTGGCACAGACCCTGTCCCTTTTCCCCAGAACAAGCCCAAGTGCCAAGTGGGGTTTACTCCATACGCGAAGGGAAGCTGGTGAGAAAAGAGACCAAACCAAAGCGACTCAGCCTGATATTTGCAGTCCTCTAGAGCTCACGTTTTCTAGAGTGAGCTCTAGTGGTGTGGGAGCTGCTGGGGAAGAGTGCAGGGAGAGAGGTAAAGCCAGACAGGGGCAAGGATCCCAGCTCTGTCCCTTACCAGCTGTGTGCCCTGGGAAAGTTGCCTCACATCTCTGGGCCTCCATTTCCTCACCCCTATCTTGTTGTTTAAATGTATAGAATTCCTGAAAATGATATTTGTGAAGCACTGGCGTAGGTAGCTGTTCCAGCCACAGTGGCTGTGATTGCAACATCAAATTTCAAGCTGCACTCTGTGTTTGTTCTGCAGGGTTTATTAAGCACCTGCTACCACAGAAGGGAAGATGTGATTTCTATCCTGGAGTTCTACATACGGAGGGGGAGGTATTTCTGGAAAACAATGCAAAGTTACGCAGCGCCGGCAAAGTCACTGCAGGGTCGCTGCGGGTTGTTGCCTTGTCTGCCCAGCTTCCAGGCTTTCTCTTTTGGAAACAGCATTCCGACTTTCCATCAGCACCTGAGGCTCAGGTGGGCCTCCCCTCCCCCAGCTGCAGGGAGGGCGCCGGACCTGGCGGGACCAGCCGACTTGTGCCAGCTCCGCCCCACCTCAGTGATTGGTCAGGAATGGACCAATGAGAATAGTCCTGGGACTTCAGCAGAACACCCGCAAACCAGGGGGATGAGGGCCTGGACTGCTGCTGCCGTCCTGCAACATCTGGGAGGGCATCCTCAGAAAGAGTCAGGTAGAGGAGAGCAGAGCCGAGAGATGGAGAGAGAACAAATACCGATGACAGAGTCCCTGGAACCTCCCGGGTCTAGGGCCATCAGCACTATCTCTGTACTTTACAATTATGTGAGACAATTCCCTTTTGGTTCATGCCAATTTTAATTGGGTTTCTGTCACTTGCGACCAGAGTCCTGACTGATACAGAGGGTTTTATATGGAGAGATAGAGCTGGAGCTTCCATGAATGGTTTTGGATCAATAATTAGGGAGAGACGAGAGTATATAAGAAGTGAGATTGAGTGGTGCCGTGGCATGTGTTTGTTGTTTCTCCAGTGTCCATTTCCTCCCCTCCCCCTTCCTCAGAAAATCCCAAATTTCCCAGCCATGCATTCAGCTAGAATTGACCCCACGTTCAGGTTCAGGGGTGAGCCCAGGTTAGCTTAGCCCACCAGCATTTCCCATTGCACAATGACAGGTTAATTAATAAAGGAGCACATGGCCCATGTCAACATGATCAGGGCCAATGAGATTCAATTCTGGGACTCTTTCCCACCAGACATGAATAAGGAAGCAGGTGGCCTTGGAAGTTTCTGTCAGCCATCTTGCAACCATGAGGACAGAGCCTGCTGAGAATGGAGCCTGTTCCAAGGCAGATCCAAAACATGGAAGGACTGGTGATGCTGCTGGAGTCCTGAATCAAGACACACCTGAAGAAGGAACTACCCCTGAGCTAGTCAGTTACATGAGCCAATGAAGTCCTTTGGGCTTAAGCCAGTTTGGTTCAGTTTTCTGTCATGAGTAAAAAGAATCCTTTCCGGCTTCAATGGGACTCAAGGTGGGGCTCCCATTTCTTGTCATCCTACCTCCCAGAGGCCTATGCTAGCATCGAGTGCTCCATCCTCCCCATCTGCACCTTGTAGCCCCCAGGAAAGTATCTTGTTTCTCTCAATTTCTCAGACCACCAGAAGCAGGGGTCTCTCTGGGACTTTGAAACTGAGATTCCTGAAGGGGGCAGGGGGCAGTGGAAGCCTGTCTTCCATGTGGGCCGGAGTGAGCCTGAGACCCAGACTCTCTGGGAAAGGTAATAAGTCATGCTGGGTCCTCTTCTGCCCTTCCCCCAGCCCAGTGTGGGCAAGGACAGCTATCCATCCCACTTATCAGGCCCCTTGTTTCATCCTTTATCCAGCTGTCTCAGGTGTCACTTCGCATCCTTAACACAGAGTTATGAGAGATTGAGCGCTCGGGCCTGGGCTGGCTGAAGGATTCATGCGTCTGAGGCTGCCCGTTCATCAGGGATAAATCTCAATGGCTTTGGAAGTGGGGTGGAATATGATTGACTGAGCTTGGGGATGAGGGCTTTGCTATAAGCAAGCAACCAGAAATATCAAAGGTGTGGAGAGGAGGGTGGTGGCAACAGTGGTGATACTGGGTGAGGAGAAGACCCCCAGGTACCTGGGAAGACAGTCTGAGGCCTACAGGGGTAAGAGAAAGACCAGCTCTGGGAAGCTGTAATTACATTTCTCAGCCAAACTCACAGTTTACTTAGTAACTGTGGGGCTTCCCAGGCAGGGGAACTCTGGAAGGTAAGGAGCCCAAAGCAATGCAAAATATCTTTATAAACTCATATCAGGGGACTCCTCTGGTGGCAGTGATTAAGAATCCGCCTGCCAACGGAGGGGATACGGGTTCAAGCCCTGGTCTGGGAAGATCCCACATGCCGTGGAGCAACTAAGCCCGTGCGCCACAACTACTGAGCCTGCGCTCTAGAGCCCCCTTGAGTGGACACAACTACTGAGCCCGTGTGCCACAACTACTGAAGCCCGCGTGCCTAGAGCCCGTGCTCCACAACAAGAGAAGCCACCACAATGAGAAGCCCACGCACCACAACGAAGAGAAGCCCCCACTTGCCGCAACTAGAGGAAAGACTGCGCACAGAAATGAAGACCCAATGCAGCCATAAATAAATAAATAAATAAATAAATAAACTCGTATCAGATCCTGCCTCTACCCTGCTTAAAACCCCCCAAATGGCTGCCCATTACAGTTAAAATAAAATCCCAACCCCTGACCCCAGCTCACAAAGCCATCCTTGAGAGAGCCCCCTGCCCACCTTGCCCATTGCACTCCAGCCCCTTCAGCCTCTACCTGTTCTTCAAACACTCGAGCTCACTCCTGCCTCAGAACCTTTGCACTCACTGCCTCCTCTGCCTGGACGCACTCCCCCCAGTGTGGCTTCTGGGTTCCCCTCTGCATTCAGGGCTCAGCGAAGACAGCATCTCCTGAGGGGCCTTCCCCGATCCCCTCCTCAGTCTCCTCTGCCATATGGCCCTGTTTCATTCGCTTCATGGCACTTAGCACTGGCTGAAATTGTCTTGTTCCTTTTCCTTTTTCTTGAATAGATGACAACCAGAATTCTAGTCCCTGAAGGCAGGACTCTATCTTCTCCATTGCTGGGTCCCCAGCCAGCACTTGGTGCGTTACTGGACGTCGTAGGCCCTCAATATATATACAGTCGGCTCTCTGTATCCACAGGTTCCGCATCTGTGGATTCAACCAACTACAGATTCGATAGGTTGAATCCACGGATGTGGAAGCCGGGATAGAGAGGGCCGACTGTACTGTGCCACTTTATATAAGGAACTTGAGCTCTGCAGATTTTGGTATCCACGGGCAACCCCCACGGCTCCTGAGGGATGTATGTCAAAACTGTTGGCCAGCTGCATCCTCCGGAGGCAGCCCTAGGACTAGGTGAGTTAGGAAAGGGGCTGCTGGCAGGACTGTGGTCTTCTGTCCAGGGTGCTGAGGGCTCAGTGGGGCACAACTGCTGTGGCTTCTCCAGGAGACAGGGAAGAAGGCTGCCCATTATGGGAGGAAGAGCTGTTTTGTGTCGCCAGGAGGTTGCCATGGGAACACCTAGCTGTGCAGCAAAGACTCCCCTTAAAGTTAGAGATGTGGAGATATGAAGCGATTGCGGAGTTGATGAAGTATTGACCAGCAGCTGCGGAGCCCTCGCCGTGGGCAAGGAAGGACTTTGGGTCACCCCCAACTGCCCTCAGCTATCTTGCGACTCCTTTTCTGTCCCTCCACTGCCGGCTTCACCCCTCCCCAGCCTGCTTCCATCTGGGTGGCCAGAGCACTCACCCAGGAGGCATGAGAGGGAAGTGAAGAGCAGAAGGCGGCCAAGGGTCATGCCGAGGTCATCCCAGGCATCTGTGCCAACAGGGTGACGGTCGCACAAGTCGTAGATGACGTATGACAATACGCATGCATGGAGCACTTACTGTATGCACGTTGGACACAGGACTTAGATGGAGACAAGACCTAAGACCCGTGAATTAACAGACCGAATCCTTACACAACCCGACAGGGAATTGTTTTTCTGATCTCCATTTCACAGACGAAAAAATTAAGGCTCAGAAAGGTTACATGAAATTTTTGGAAATTCCCCCCTAGTAAGAGGTAGTGCCAGGATTTTAACCCAGGGAGTCCAAATCCAGAATTCAAGGTCTTAACCACACTGTCATCTTGGCAATTCTGAACACAAACAAATGTAGTAACTCCTACTTGTTGAATGGTTACTGTGGGCCAGGCATTTTGTTCAGTGCGTACTTCTGTTATTTCAGACTGGGAAACTAAGGATCGTAGGGGTAAGTCATTCATCCTAGTGGGAGAGTTTGGATCTGCACTCTTGTTCAGAGTCCAGGTTCATTTTCCAACATCAGTGAAGGCCTAGACCTGACCCCCAGGGCCAGAGAAGATCCTCCAGTCTGGCCACACTGGACTCCAGGAGGGGCTACTGCTACCTGTACCATCTTGGTCAATCCCAAGACTCAAGGGAAGGCAATGACCCCTTTCTTCAAAGCTCACCATGACTCGGGCCTGGGGAGGACACCAAAGATGCCGGACAACCTGACCACAACAGATGTCCCTGGTGGGCTGCAAGGTGCCAGGGGACCAGAGCCTGGAGGAGGACGGCACCCATCGCTGTCTACCCAGGCAAGGCTCTTACCTTCTCTGAGCCTGGCTTTCCTTGTCAGATCTATGGAGTAACTCTCCTCCCCCGACTCAAACTCATCGAGGCTGGATGTGACAGTGCTTCCTAACCTGTCACGGTGAACGTGGCTGCTATGGCGTAGGTGAGCCCACTGTTAGGAAATCAGATACATTAGAGTCAATACTTACGTTGTGAAGCTTCCTCTCTTCCTCACCCTCCAACTGGATTCTCTGAAAGGCATTTCCAACAGAGATTAAACTATAAAACTTTAATCTAAATGCTGTTTTCTAGGGATGTGCCAACTGCACCCAGAGGCTTAGAGCCAGGCAGCTATGTTAGGGCCAAAACCAGCCCAGACCAGTGGTTGCCCCACGCTTGCTGTGAGGACATGCTCCCAGGGAGTCTCCCTGGCTCTTTTGCCCTCTGTCTCCTGGTTCTGCCTTCACCTATCACCAGGGAACAGGCAGCAGAGCTCAGGGCTGCGGTGGGGTCTCATTGTTCTTTCAGATCGTGTTCTGGCATCTTTTCCCCCAAAAAGAAACCTCTTTCTCCCAGGCCCCCTGGCAAGCAAGGGCATGAGACATCCTGACAGAGGGAAGGTCAGACACCCTTCTAGATTCCAGAGAGCAAAAGTGGCTTTTGGGGGGGAATCCCCCTATTTCCTCTCTGAAATTGCCACCCTCACCCTGCACATACAGAATGTCAAAGCACTAATCTAGCATCCTCTTTGTATTGACATTAGTCAGCTATTGCTGTGATACTGCTGTGTAACAAACAACTCTAAAAATCTCAGTGACTTAAATCCACAAACATCAGTTTTTCTTGTCCATAGTCTGAGGGTCAGCTGATTGGCTCTGTTTCAGGCCACAGTTTGGGTTCAGCTCAGTTCCACATGTCTTGAATTCTGAGACCAGTGGCTACCCAGGGCATGTTCTTCTCATGGTGGCTGGACGAAGTGCAAGAGGCCAATCTAAACCACACAAACAGATTTAAAGCCTCTGCTCACATCATATCCCCTAACATTCCACTGGCCAAAGTGAGTCACGTGGCCAAGCCCAACATCAATGGCATGGGGGAGTGTCTTCAGCCCACCAAGTAAGAGCCTCTGCTAAGTCACATAGCACCCGAAAGTCTCAGCCTTTATGTTAAATAAACAACAAAATAATAATAATAATAAGCCACATGGCAGAAGCTGTGGCTGTACAATTGCATTCCAGGGACGGGGTGGTTACAAATAGGATGGAGTGGGCTTACGTTCATCACTGCCTTCAAGATCATTTTCCTTAGGGAGGATTTATCCCACCCACTTTGGAGCAGACTTGTTTGTGGTTAAAGCAAGACTGACCCCACTACCAGCTCTAGAGATGGGCCTGGACTGGCTCCAGACAATCTGACAGCCCATCCCATAGCCACAGTTGTTGAGTCAAAGATAGTCATGTGACCTAATTCAGGCCAATGAGAGATGCTGAATTCCAGAAAAGAATCCAGAAAGTGCCTCCTTTTCTCACTGGAAAGAACAAAGAAACATGGAGTCAGACGAGTTTCTGGCAACCAACTTGTGATCCTGAGGGGACCCAGCCTTAGAATGAAGCTGCGGAGAAGAGCAGAGAGCCAGGAAGAAATCAGATTTTAGGGCAATATAATTCAGTTGGATCAAACATTACCTGAAACCCGACCTACCACTTGACTTTTCACTTACAGGAGCAAATACATTCCCATTTTTGTTTAAGCCAGTTCAAGTTTTATCTTCTATCATTTGCAACCTAAAGATTCCTAAGTGATAGAGATGATATCAGAGAAGAGACAGGAAACTGAGGTTCCTAGCTACTGTCAGCCCCCTATGGCACAAGCCTGAAACACTGGGCCTAAGAGCATCATGGGATTTGGTCAGCTCTGCTTGGAGCATTCAGAGCCCCTCAGTCCCCAGGTACCTCGCTGCACCCATCGTGGGCCTCCAGTGCCCGCAAAATCGCCCTCCTCATCCAGACCTCCTCACTTCTTGATGCAGCCTCAAGTCTCCGGCTGGCCCCAAAGCCCTGGGAGTCTGGAGCTACTGTCTCATACATCAAAGATGCTTTTGCATGGAGGGAAAAATGTAGGTCATTTTTCAATGTGTGGCTATCTTCAAGCAACCCTGAATGCCAGGGCTGTGAGGCAGGGCTAAATAAATGGGATTTGTCTCAGAGGGAGCCGCCGACACTGCCTGCTCTCCCACCAAGGTGGGTGGGGGTAGGGGCATCTGGGAAAGGAGCTGTGAGGTGTGTTTCCACTCCTTACACACTCACAGCTTGAGCTCGTGTCTTTCTGGACCCCAACACATTGTCCCCAACCCTTAGCCACTGAGGGAAGAGAGAACTTTCCTTGTTATTGTTGTCATTTAAAAATCTTGTTTTGTGAACTAGAGGAAGAAAAACGGCAAGTCCATCAAGGCATTTATTCCTAAAACTCCAGCCAACACAGGCTGCTGGGGCTTGAAGAAAAATCAAGAAAAATGAGTGCTTGTGAAAGGGAAAGAGCGACAGCCCTGGCCTGGGACAGGCACAGCTGGGGATCCACACGGCCTCCCTCCCCGCTCAACCACTCCCTGAAGCCCTCTCTCTGCTCACCCCAAACGTTCAATGCTCCTTTCTCTCCCAATCCTTTCCCCATTCCCCGCCCAACTCCTCCCTGCCGGCCGCTCCCAGAGCCAGGCCTGTCCTCTCCTGTCTTCGCCCGTCCTCCCTTCCCCTCCCCTCCCCTCCCCTCCCCTCCCCGCCCCTCCCCACTCCACATCGGTGCTCCGCCCGCTGAGCCGCTCTGCAGCCTGGACAGACAGTGCCCCCCTCAGGCCACACTCAGCCCTGGGCTATGGCGACCCACATGACAAAGACAAACAACCCATGGGGGCTTAGGAGGAGGACACACGCAAACCTCACTTGGTGACCCCAATTCCAGATCCGAACCCGGGTCTCCAGAGGTGAGTGTGAAGAAAATGCCTAAATTAAAATGCTAATTACCGTCTTCGGCAATTCGTTACCAGATAGTCACTTGTATCTATTATTAACAGCTTCCCGCCACAGCCGCGGCTCGCCAAGAGACAAAGATGATTTAAAGATTCAGGTGCAAGAGAAAATAACAGAAAGCCGTGTCTGTGCTGTGAAGCTCAACCTGCAGAGGTCTCACCCCAACTCTGCCCACCCCGCAGAAAGAAGCCCCGCTGAGGGCAGCCAGATGGCGCTGCCCCTGGAGGCCCCTGAGGGCTCCCCCAGGTGGGAACTTGGGAAGTGGTTAGATCAGCCGACACACAGAATAACCTAAACCCTCATGCTTTAACAGATTGCAGAGCCCTTTATGGCTCACAAAGCCACTTTTTCTTAATTAAACACCAGGTTTTGGTGAGGGCTGGAGTTTGAGCTCCGATGCCCAGGTAAGATGCCACCCTTAAGGCCGACCCTGCGTTCTCCTGGAATCTGGGAGGGTTTGCTGCTGCGGAAGAGCTGGCCCAGGAGCCGTCAGTGCCCAGGAGAAGCACACGACGGCTCTTTGAGAGCCACAGCACCCATGCCTCAACCCCTTTGTCACACTGACCGCTAGATATAAGACAGAGCAGGGCTCAGGGGAATGCCTTGGGGCCTTGGCAATGGCCATGAAGGGTCTGCCCAAGCTGAGGGCTTAGGTGGCGGGGAGAGAGGAGGCAAGGGATAAAAGAGCAGTGTGTGATACAGAGTAGAGAATTGCAGAATGACAGAACGAGAAAAGCCCGAGCATTCACCCTCCTTTGTTCTCTCCAGGCAGAGAGGGACTGAGCCGCCCAAGGTCACGAGGAGATGCCCAGGCAGGGCAGAGGCGGGTTCAAATCACCTTCCTAGACTCACAGTCTAGACATCAGAGGGACGACATACAGAGTCCTCGAGGCCACGTCCCCCCACAGCACCCTGTTATGTTGCAATCACAGTAACTCCATCCCACTCTGAGATGGTCCTGTCCTGTACCTGCGTGCTCTCAGAAACAGGCACTGGGTCTGCCTGGTGTTCCGGGAACATGGCTCCGGACACAGAGAGGGTGCCATGTGATTTCTAATGAACAATGAATAAATAAATTCCATCCTGTACATGAACAGGTTCATACACAGGGCATTCTGAGGCTGGCTCCTAGGATCCAATTGTTAAATATTCAAGATTCGTGAGCTGGTTGTTAAAAAATTGGTAGCTTGAAGTCAGCCTTGGTGAGAGTATTTACACCACAGCAATCAGCTAATGTTACCAATCAGGGTTGTTTTCTATACCCCACCTCTACCCCCAGCAAAACACCTATAGCCAATCTTCTTAATCTGGGTTAAACTTCTTAATCTCCAAATCTTCCAAATACAGGAAAAGTTGAAATGCCTCCTGCGTTTTTTCCCCTCATTCTGTTTCCTTTGGTTCACGAGTGCCCTACATTTTGAGCCACCCCCTGTCAAACCCCAGCACCTCTTCTCTCCGTCACAAAGCCAGGCTCCCTTCTGGAGACAGTGCCAGAAGGGTTAATTCCATATCACCTCCCACCCCCTCTCAGTGCATCACCTGTTCGGCCCAGTTCAGTCCCAGGCGGGGTATAAACATGCCCAGTGATGAATGGCCCTGAAAGCCGCAGGCTGGAGTCCTCTGCTCCCTCTCCCACCTGTTCTGTCCCAGCTGGAGGGAGGGGACAGGAGGAGGGGATCTCCATTTGAGTTAGAATCATCCATCCTAAGTAATTCACTGCCAAAGAAAACACAAACCCTCCAAAGGGGAGCAGAGGTCCCCTCACCAGCTTCTCCAAATTCCTCCTGCCCCAGGTTTGCCTCCGAGGCTGCTGGGAGAACCAGAAACCTGAGGAGTCCAGGAAACCATCTGCCAGGGCACAGGGTCTCTCCCCAGATCAAAAGCTAAGACACTCTTTTCAAGACCTCGCTGTCAGGTCCTGCCAAAGCCCAGCCCCCAAGGCTGGTGCTCTGGCTTCTCAATCACCGTCTCCTAATCCGAAAATGGGAAGTGTACTAGGCAGACACCATTGATCGTCTGCCAGCATCCATTTCCTTCTTACCTGATATTGTTCAGATTGACTCTTGGTTATTCCATGTCCCATGCCCCTGATTTGTTTAGAGGGAGTGGGAGTGTGGTTTAGTTACAGCCAATGACATGTGAAGGAATGTCAGAGATTACTTTAATCATCACAGGGAGAGATACTCTCTTTTATCTCCAAGCATTATGGCATCTGGATGTGAATCCTGGAGCTTCAGCAGCCATATTGTGACCCTGAGGGGTGCCAGACTGAGGTTGGGGCTGACATACCAACAAAGGCAAAGCAGAGGAAAGGAAAGAGCTGAGCTCCCTGATGACTTCACTGGACCTCTGATTCCCATGCCCGGAGGCACTCCTCCTCTAGACCTCCTGCAATGTGAGATAAGAAAGGTCCTTATCCATTCCAAGTTGGATTGGTTACCTGCAGTCAAAAGCATCCCAACTAAGGGAAAGCAAAGCTGGGGCCATCTCAGTTGCCAAGGTAGGAGATGCTGGCTCCTGGAGCTCCCCGTGTTCTCTACAGGTGAATCATCCATTTGCAAACCTGCCCCTCTCCTCTCTCTGCCTAGGAGCAGACCCTGGCCTGTGTATGCCATTCCCCCATTCTTTCAACAGGCTGGAGGTGACCTCTAGCCTAAGGCCAGTGCCTGAATCCTTGTTGCCCCTGGACACTTCATTGTGCCAATCGTTACTGCCCGCCCACCTGCAGGGGGACATTCTGGATCTCTGTGCTTGGGCATCTTCAGGGGCCTCCCAGCCCTTCCCCCACTTCCTCCTGCTCCCTAAGTGAGTAGGTATCACTCCAGACCACAGCACCACCCCCGCTCCCACCCCAGACTGAATGGGCAATGTGAACGGCTCCCTTGCTGGGACTGGAGCCCCCCTCTCAGAGCCCAAGGCAATTATCATTTAGTGGCAATGAGGGCTCAGGCAGCAGCTTTCCCTGAATTTCTCAGAACACATTACCCACATTATTTTTCACTCGATACTCGTCAAGAAACCCTTGAGAGAGCTGAAGGACGTAGCTTAGTACTAGTTTACAGATGGGCTGTGCAAAACGAAAGGGATGCACATTTTTCAGGAGCCCAGAGTGACAGAGCTCATGTTTGTTGGAGCCTAAACCAGCATCAATAACAAATGGGTACAGTTAGGGGAAGACTTGTAAGCCTTGTACAGTGACAAGTCTGCAGGTTTGGGCTGCACTGCCTGCCTCTGCTGGGAAGAGGTACCACAGACCCACAGGTGGCCCAGATTGCCAGTGACCAAACCCACGGATCAGTCAGAAAAGACCCTGCTCCTTGAAACATAGCTCTCAAGAGGAACAGAGCTATGTTCCGGAGCCAGGGCAGGAGCAAGGAGCAAGGAAGTTAGCAAAGGAAGGAGAGAAAGAGAACAGAAAACATATTGGGCAAATCTTTCAGTCTCTCTCTGCCTCAACTTCCTCATCTGTAACGTAGGAAATACAACTTCCCTCTCCCAGGGTGGTTGGTAAAATCATGAACACATTTAAGGAGTCCGAGCTACAGACTGCTAGTTACCCTCCAATGTCCATTGTCCCCTCCCTCCGATCTTTAGCTGGGCCCATGGCTACCTGGTATCAAGACTCTCTTCTCAACCTCCCTTGTTGCCATCTTGCCCATCTGACTAAATTCTGACCCTAACACTGTACACACAAGTATGGTGTGCAGTTCTGGGGAGTGTTCGTAAAGGGAGGACGTGCCCTTCTTTGTCCCTTTCTCCTCCTGGGGGCTGGAACCAAGCAGCCATCTTGGATCATGAAGTGGAAGTCACGGAAGAAGACGGCTGAGCAACAAGAAAGAATGATTGATGCCGACTTTGAGAAACCTCTCTTCCAGACTCTAGGCTCTTGATTGTTTGAGAGAGAAATAAATTTCTATCATTTGGGCACTGTTTTTCTCTTTGGGGTGGCGTCTGTCACTCACAGCTGAACCTAATCCTGGTCCCTACAGACTAGAACCTAGACCTGTCTGTCCCCAAGCCCAGGGGACCACCCACTGCAGAGCTCGCCACTCCATCGTAAGTCCTAAGGAAGGCTATAGTGCTCGGCCTGGGTGGGTACCGCTCAGCATGTGCCAATGGGCAACCCGACAGAGTGGGTGGGCCCTGGCTGGGGCTGACCTTCCGACGCTGAATTCCAGCTAGAAGGTGCCGGTGGCCAGCCCCCAGGTTTTCCAGAATGGCTGGAAGGTTGGTTTTTGAGAAGGGCAGGAAAAGAGCTTGAAGAATGGGGAGGCTAAGGACAGAAGGGCAAATTACTTGCTGGCTGGCTCAAATCCAGCATCCGGGAAAGCAGAAAGTTCATTTTCAACCAGCCTGCAAATGGTTAGAAGAACATGGTATAAAGGATGGCTCAGATGCCCGACCCCCTCCCCCTCCCCCCAGAGTGGCTGGTGAGCGAGTCCCTGTACCCACCATGCAGAAAGGACCCATGTGGCTCCCCTTTCCACCACCCGGGAGGACAGGTGCCACAACCACATTGTGGCCACATAGTGGCCATCTGTGACTCAGCAGCCAGGCACCTGTTCACTGTTTTCAGTGCTAACAGCACCCAGTTTTCCCTTAGGAAGCCCTACTCCCCTCTTTCAACCCACTGGCTTCAAACAGAGCTGACTCCAGGCCAGGCTCTGGAAACCATGTGATTCAGGCCTGGCCAGTCAGAGTGTCTATATTCCCCCAGCCACCCTGATTGGTCAGGGATGAGCATATGACCCAGTAAGACTCTTGAGATTTACTGAGTCTGTTGAGAGAAGAGTAGTCTTTTTCCCCTGGATTTGACCTTGGGAGGCTGTAACCCTTGCGCTGCTGGCAGCCACCTTGCTATCACATGGAGCCTCCAGATGAAGCAGAAATGGGCAGAGCCAAGAGGCAGAGAGGCGTCCAGGTCCTAGCTGGATCCTGGCCTGACGCTCCTTACCCCTCACATTTGTAGATACCAATAAGTTTCTTCTCCCATCACCACCCGAAACTACTTGCCTATGCAAATTCTGGTCTAACTGGAACACCATTTCTTCTCCAGCTGGCAAAATCTCCCTCCAGCAACTCAAAGACCAGCTGAAGCTGCTCCTTCTCTGAGGAGGCCAGCTCTCAGTCCCCTGCATAGGTGAGCATGGATACTGAATGAACCATTTCCACGTCAGCTCCACCACCAGCATAGGGGTCTCTCAAGGACAGGACCTTCCTCTCCTTTAACTCTGTATCCAGTGCCCAGCATCCAGTAGGTGCTTATTAAATGTTGGTTGAATAAATTAATGAATGAATGCAGAGAAGCAAGCTAATCGTTCATCAAGTTTATGGATGACATGAAATTGGGAGCAGTTTCTAGCCAGAGGTTAGAATTGTGTAGCAGACTGGCTTTCACAAATGAGAGTATGGCAAGGCTGAATCGGAATTGGATGATGCCCATTAAGTAACTAGTTTGAAGAAGTCGTTGCTGGGAGTCTGTGAGAGCTGGGAATGTAATGGTTTCTGTGCACATTCCAAGACAAGCTGTGGGTGGCAGGCTGGATTTGGAGTGAAAGAAGCCGGCCACAGAGGGCCGCTCTCCCCACTGAGGTCAATTCATGTGTTTGTGACAAGCAAGACCCAGGCAAGTCCTTCTGCCTCCAGGAAAGCACTCCTAGCTTTGTATTTTGGGAGACATAGAAGAGTCAAGGAAGAAAGAAAAAAGCATTTAAAATAGTGAAAGGTAAGACAAATTGGATTTCTCAAGTCAGGTTAAAGAGGTTTGGGTTGCTGCATCTGGAAGGAAAAGAGAGAGAAAACCATTTCTCCAATGGGCTTTAATGAGGGGACTCATCCCCCAGAGTGGAGAATGTGTCCCAGAAGGGGAGTGATGGGTAGGGAGGCGGTGGCAGCCTGCCCTGCCCCCACTGCATCCTCCCGAGCTGCTGCCACCCCTGCTGTTTACACTTTTATCATTTGCAATGAAAGACGATGATGTGTGTGCATGCTGTATTGATTGTGCCTCTTAGATTTTTATGTCCTTGTGGAAAGTGGCAATTACGCTTGCCCACTCTGGAGGAAGCAAATGGCCCCGGGGGAGGATGACACAGGGCCGGAAAACCTCAGAAGGCAGCCAGAGGGAGTCCAGCTCGGGAGCTGGGGTCATGAGACAGGCAGTAAGGGGAAGGGGCTGGTTGAGCCTGAGAAGGGACAGGAATCCCATCAAGTGGATGCACTGTCTACCCTAGGCTATAGACATTTATTAAGCACCTATGGTGTGCAAGGTACTCAAGTCATTGTCCCACACTCCTCTGAAAGCCCTCCAGTGGCTTCCTTTTTGTGTTTAGAATAAATCCATTCTACCTACTGGGACATATGTCATCTGATCCCCACCTACCTCTCTGGTCTCACCTCCATTCTCTGCCTTCCTCACTCACTAGCCACTTGGCCTTCTTCCTGGTCTGCCCGCTCACTAAGCTTGGCCCTGCCTCAATGTTTTTGCCCTTTGCCCTTGCTGTTCCCTCTGCCTGGAATGCTGTTTCCCATGCTCTGTCCTGCCATTATCTTCACATTCAGGTCTCAGCTCAAGTATCACCTCCTCATATAGTCCCATGTCATGTCCACACCAGTCTCTCTCTGACACATTACCTTCTTTTCTTTTCCTCATAGCACTTCTCACTCTCACATATATTCTTGCCTATTTATGGGTTCATTATCTGTCTTGCCCACCAAAATGTAAATGCAGAAAGAATAGGAACCTTATCTCTGGTTCAATGCTTTGCCACCAGCACCTGGAGGAGTTCCTGGTACATGACACAAGTGTAATGAATATTGACAAATATTATTCCCTCTAGTTAATAGTAGAGGAAATGGAGGCTTAGAGAGTGTATTAATTAGGACTATGTTTGACTAAAAGTAACAGAACATCCAACTAATACGCAGAGGTGGGTGACTGCTGACACTGGTCCAGTTGCTCAGTGATGGCCTCATAAGCTGAGGAACTTTCCATCATTCTGCCCAGTTTTTCTCAGGCCATTACTCTTAGCTTGCTCCTCATGGTCATAAAGTGGCTGCTGACATAATTTGACATTCAAAGCAGGAAGGAGAGGAGAAGGCAAAATTCTGATCTAGTCGAGTATGTTTTCCTTTTTATTGGGCCTTTTCCATTTCCAGAACACCCCTCACCAGGATTCTACTTCCAGCTCATTGGCTGGATCCATGTCATTTGCTGCGAGAGATACTGGGAGGCTCTCTGGGCTGCAAACAGAGGAAGGCAGAGGAGAGGTGGGTTATCCAGGAGTGCTGAGTGAGCCAACTTCAGTGACGACCATGGAGAGCTGGCCTATGAAGAGCAGAACTGGAATCTGAGCCCACATATGTCTGACCCCAGGGTCCATGCCCTATTTACCACACCCTGCTTCCCTCCTGGCCTCTGGGTGAGAAAGCAAAGGCACTAGAGCAGATACCAGAGTGCCATCACGTCTGTAGCCTAGCATGTGCCGTTCTGTGATACCTGGCCTTTCTCCATCCCAACACCTCCCCTCCCTCCACAACACACCCTAGTGCCCAAGCCACAGCAATCCACTCAGGGCTCCTAAACCCACAGAACCTTCCCTCCTCTGTCCCTGTGCAAAGATGCTCAGAGTCCCTGCTACCCCTACACCACTCTGCTTATCCTTCAAAGACCAAGCTAAAGTGTCATCTCCTCTAATTCTTCCCCTTTCTTGCTTAGTCACGTGCTAGGGACCTGCCCTCACAGCAGAGGGAAAGACGGACAATAAACAAACAAACAAAATAAATAAGACCATTTTATAGGGGGATAGGTGGGATGATGAAAACAAAACAGGGTGACATGTTAGAGAGCAACTGAGAGGCTGTGGTAGATGGAATAGTGCCCCCAAAGATGTTCACGTCCTAGTCCCTGGAACCCGTGAATATGGTAGGTTATATAGCAAAGGGGAATTAAGGTTGCGGCTGGAATTTAGGTTGTGTATAATAAAGACTTGGCTGGCCTCTGTCCCTGGTTCCTGGGAGGCAACCTCTATATCCTTGGAATTTCTGGAGTGATAGGACTGTATTTGTTATTCATGGTGGCCCCTTGGACCACACCTGATAGTTTATACTAATGAGGTGGCAGGATGGAGGGTGATTGTGCCAGAAAGACAAGCCATGTGATTAGAAGAGTTGGAACTTTGAGCCACATGATATCAGCCCGATGAGGAGAAGGGAGCTGAACATCGAGTTCAGCCCCTTGACCAATGATTCAGTCAAGTTGGTCAGTCATGCCTACACAATGAAGCCTCAACAAATCTCTGCACACTGAAGGTCCAGTGAGCTTCGTGGTTGGCAATACTTTGTGCTGTTGCACGTTGATGTGTTAGGAGGGTAAGGCATTCCTGACAACATGGGGAGAGCACACAGAAGTTTCATGTTTGAGGTCCCTAGACCTCATCCTCTGTATTTCTCCCCTTGACTGGTTCTGAATTGTATCCTTTTGTAATCATAAATATCATGCTTTCACGAGTTCTCTGAGCCACTCCAACAAATTATAGAAACTAAGGGGGTAGTGAGAACCCCTGAACAGGTAGCCAGCTGGTCAGAAGTGAGGGCAGCCTGGGGACCCCTGAACTTGCGGCTGGTGTCTGTGGAGGACTGTGGCCTTAACTTGTGAAGTTTGGCCTAATTCCAGGTAGTTGGTGTCATTGTAGGTCGCTAGTCAGCTGACCTTGAGTTGGGAGATAATAGGTGTAACCACCACAATAAAGCCAATATTGCCATAAAGTGAGTCCTATGAATTTTTTGGTTTCCCAGTGCATATAAAAGTTATGTTTACACTACACTGTAGTTCATTAAGTGTGCAATGGCATTATGTCTAACAAAATGTACATACCTTAATTTAAAACTACTATATTGCTAAAAAATACTAAACATCATCTGACTCTTCAGTGAGTCGTGATCTCTCTGCTGGTGGGGGCTCTTGCCTTGATGTTGATGGCTACTGACTGATCAGGGTGGTGGTTGCTGAAGGTTGGGATGGCTGTGGCAACGTCTTAAAATAAGACAACAATAAAGTTTGTGACATTGATTGACTTCTTTCATGAACAATTCCTCTATAGCATGCAAGGCTGTTTGATGACATTTTACCCATGGTAGAACTTCCTTCAAAATTGGAGTCAATTCTCTCAAACCCTGCCACTGCTTTATCAATTAAGTTTATGTTGTATTCTAAATGCTTTTTTGTCATTTCAACAATGAAGTTCGCCGTCTTATATGGGGCATGGTTCATGGTGCCCCCAAATTATTACAATAGTAACATCAAAGATCACCGTAACAAAAATAATAATGAAAAAGTTTGAAATATTTTGAGAATTACCAAAATGTGATGCAGAGATACGAAGTGAGAAAATGCTGTTGGAACAATGGTGCCGATAGACTTGCTCAGTCCTGGGTTGCCACAAATCTTTGATTTGTAAGATTACAATATCTGCGAAGCCAAAAGAAAAACGAGGTATGCTTGTATCCCAGATTATCCAGTGGGCCTGATAACAAGGGCCCTGGGAAATGGAAGAGGGAGGCAGAAGAGAGAGAACCAGAGAGACAACAGTGTGAGAGTGACTCAACCCAACTTTGTTGGCTTTGAAGATGGAGAAGGGGCTGAGAGGATGGTGGAAGGAGGGTAGCCTCTAGAAGGTGGAAAAGGCAAGGAAACAGATTCTCCCCTACAGCTTCCAGAAGGAATGCAGTCCTGCTGACACCCTGGTTTTAGCCCTGACAGACCCAATTTGGACTTCTGACCTCTGGAACAGTAGAATAACAAAAGTATGTTGTTTTAAACCTCTAAATTCGTGGCCATTTGTTGCAGCAGCAGTGGTGAACTAATACAGGGGTATTACTTTGTGTGTATTGGTCAGGGAAGGCCTCTTCGAGAAGGTGACAATTAAGTTGAAATCTTCTGTCACATTGTTACTGGCTTTGCTTCTAAGAGCCTCAAAAATGTAAACCTTACCTGATTCAGCTTTGTACACCCACTACTTACTGGAGACCCAGCAGGGCCAAACTCCTCAGGAATTTTTTCCCTCACAGCATTTTAATTTTGTTCTGTTTTTAACAATTCAGTATAATTGTCTTTGTGTGTGTGTGTGTGGTCTATGAATTTTAACACATTTATAGATTCGTGTAACCACCACAATCAGGATACAGAAGAGTTCCATCACCCCCATGAAGCACATTCTCCCTTTATCATCACACACGTTCCACACTCCTACCCCCCAGCAATCACTGACTTATTCTCCATCACTATAGCTTTGTTTTATTGAGAAAGTCACATAAATGGAATCACACAGTATGTAGCCTTTGAGACTGGCTTCTTTCACTCAGCATAATGCCTCTGAAATTCATTCAAGTCGTTGTGTGAATCAATAATTAATTCCTTCTTATTGCAGAGTGTTATTCCATTGAATGGATGTACCACAGTTTCTCCATTCACCTATTGGAGGACGCTCGGATTGTTTACCATTTCGGCAATTACCAATAGAGCTGCTATGAACATTTGTGTTCCAGTTTTCACATGAACATAAGTTTTCATTTCTCTAGGGTAAATAAATACCCAGGAGGGGGATTGCTGGATCATATGGTAAGTATATGTTTAACTTTATAAGAAACTGCCAAACTGGTTTCCAGAGGGACTGTACCATTTTGCATTCCCACCGGCAGTCTATGAGAGTTCCAGTTGCTCTGCATCCTCACCAGCACTTGGTTTTCTCAGTATGTTTTTTGTTTTGTCCATTCATAAAAGTGTGTAATTGTAACTTTGCCCTAATGGCTAATGATGTTGAACATCTTCTTGTGTGCTTATTGGCCATCCTTACATCCTCTTGGATGACATTTCTGTTGAAATCTTTTGCCCAGCTTTTAGTTGGGTTGTTTGTTTGCTTTTTGTTGAGTTTTGAGAGTTCTTCATATACTTGGGATACAAATCTTTTGCTGGACCTGTGGTTTGCAAATATTCTCTCCAAGTTTGTAGCTTGTCTTTTCATTCTCTTAAAGGTGCCCTTCTCATAGCAGAAGGTTTGATTTTGATGATGCTTAATTTATCCTTTTATGGATTGTGCTTTTAATGTTATAACTCTACCTACTCCCAGGTCATGAAGATTTGTCCCTTTTGTTATCTTCCAAAAGTTGTATCTATAATCTATTCAGAATTAAATTTTGGATAAAGAGAAAGATTTAAGTTAAAAAATTATTAAGTGGTTGCTTTAGGAATAGACATGCTTAACTTTACCAGTCCACTTAGAATTAATATTTTACCACTTCATGTGGAATGAAGAAACCTTACCACTATATAGGTCACTTTGCCTTCCTCCTTTTATGTTATATTTCTCTTCTATATGACATCTACATTCATTGAAATCCCATCAGGCAATGTTATATTTTTGTTTTCAACCATCAGACATATTTTAAAGAGCTCAACAGGAGAATCAACAGGAGAAATATAGTCTATAATATATATCCAAATATTTACCATTTCTGCTACTCTTCCTTACTCCTACTTCCAGTTTCTTTCTGCTGTTATCTTCCTTCTGTTGAAGAACTTCCTTTAGCAATCTCTTAGTCCAGGTCTCCTGGCAACAAATTTTCTTAGCCTTCCGTCATCTGAAAATGTCTTTATTTTACCTTCCTTCCTGAAGTGTATTTCCTGTGAAGAATTCTGAGCTGAGAGTTCTTTTCTTTAAGAATTTTTTAAAATGTTGTTCCACTTCCTGCTGGCCTTTGTGGTTTCCAATGAGAAATCCACAGTCATTTGAATCACTGTTCCCCTATAGGTAATATGTCATTTTCTCTGGTTGCTTTCAAGATTTTTTCTTTTGTCTTTAGTTTTCAAAAGTTTAATTATGATGTGTCTGGGCATAGATTTCTTCATATTTATTCTGTTTTGGATTCACAACTTCTTAAATCTGTGTGTTTATATTTTTCACCAAATTTGGAAAATTTCCATCATTATTTCTTCAATTTTTTTTCTGGACCTCCCTCTTTCTCTTCTCATTCCAAGACTCCAGTGATATCAATGTTAGATCTCTGAGGCTCTGTTCATTTTATTCCAATCTTTTTTTCTCTGTGTTATTAAGATTAGATAACTTCTATTAGTCTATCTTCAAGTTCACTGTTTCCTCTCTCATCTCCATTATGCTATTGAGCCCATGCAGCGAGTTTTTAAAATCTCAGTTATTGTATTTTTCACTTCTAAATTTCCATTTGGTTCTTCTTGACATCTTCTATTTCTAGGCTGAGACTTTTTGTCTTTTCATTCATTTCAAGAGTGTTTGCCCTTATATATTGGGCTATTTTTATAATAGCTGTTGTAAAATCTTTGATATCTCAGCAAAGTCATCTCAGCATTGGCATCTGTTGATTGTCTTTTCCCAAATAAGTTGAGATTTTCCTGGCTCTTCCCATGCAGAGTAGTTTTCTGTTTTTGGTTGCATTGGGTCTTCATTGCTGCGTGCGGGCTTTCTCTAGTTGCGGTGAAGGGGGGCTACTCTTCGGTGCAGTGCGTGGTCTTCTCATTGCAGTGGCTTCTCTTGTTGCGGAGCACAGGTTCGAGGCACATGGGCTTCAGTAGTCGTGGCACGCAGGCTCAGCAGTTGTGGCGCACGGGCTTAGTTGCTCCATGGTATGTGGGATCCTCCCGGACCAGGGATCGAACCTGTATCCCCTGCATTGGCAAGCAGATTCCTTTTTTTTTTTAAAGAAAGATGTGATTTTTTTTTTAATTTTTATTTATTTATGGCTGTGTTGGGTCTTCGTTTCGTTGTGCGAGGGCTTTCTCTAGTTGTGGCAAGTGGGGGCCATTCTTCATCGCGGTGCGCGGGCCTCTCATTATCGCGGCCTCTCTTGTTGCAGAGCACAGGCTCCAGACGTGCAGGCTCAGTAGTTGTGGCTCACGGGCCTAGTTGCTCCGCGGCATGTGGGATCTTCCCAGACAAGGGCTCGAACCCGTGTCCCCTCCATTGGCAGGCAGATTCTCAACCACTGCGCCACCAGGGAAGCCCGGCAGGCAGATTCTTAACCACTGTGCCACCAGGGAAGTCCCACAGAGTGTTCTATATTTTTCCTTTAGCAGGCAATTGACCTATTTGGGTTTAGATCACAAGTTCCCACCAGCCTCCTGTGGGTCATGGTTCCAATGTCAGTGCAATTTTCAAAGCTTTTGCAGTGCTATTTGGATCTGTCCCGTATGTGCACCTCCCCATGGCCAATCTGGGATTTGGGCAGTGGTCTATCCTCAGATGTTTAGTTCTCCGGTCTCTGCAGGCTGTTTAGGGTCAGGCCATGCACAGTTTGGGGACGAGCCCAGGATTTCATAAGCAACTTCAAGGGGCTACTTTTCCCAACTCCTCCCTTTCTGTGATCTCCCCTGGACTTTCCAGTTCACTGAGGTTTCCCTTTGCTGGTCCCCAGGCCAGAGGCTGAGTCTCTATTTACTTCCCCTACCATGTACTTCCTTAACTGCTATTGTGGAGCCCAAGGGGCTTGCCCACCATCATGGACCATGGCTTCTCCCACTGGAGTTCTAGGTTGCCACCAGCCCACACTGCTACTGCTGCAGCTGCCATCACATGATTTATTGGAGGCTGGGGTGCAAGACAATGGATAAAAAGGGGGGAAAGAAAAAAGAAAAGAAAAGAAAAACAGAAGGCTTCTGAATTCTCTCACCTTTCTTGGTCCTCAAGCCAGAATCAGAGGGCTTTTCCTGGAGCTCTCTTTGTAGGTTCCAATACCCACTTCAAGGTTTCGGACTGCATTGAATTCAGCCCAGGAGATACTGGGTGGGGCAGGGGAGGTGGGGAAATAGTAAACTTACCACTGATTTGGTGTTACTTTGATATCTGAGACACCATAATATCTGTAAAGCCCTTTATCTTGGGACCCAGCACATAGCAAGTGCTCAAGAAGTGATAGCTACTCTTGATGTTATTATTACCACTTATTTGCTTGTAGGCAGAAGAGACTTCAAATCCACGCGTTCCTTCCAGGTTTTAAGCTACACTCAGTGGGAGAGACAGGACGAGTGTGTTTACCTCATCTTACCTGGAATTGGAAATTCCCAGTCATATTTTAAAGGACATACTGCATGCAAGCATACAGAGGTGGTACGGTGCTAAAGCCATCATTTAGTGAGCACATGACAGAGCTTTAGGCTCTCAGCTTTATGCTCAGGCAGCTCAGGATTTGAACGTAGCTGTCCCTCTTTCTAGCTGTGCGATGCTGGGCAAGAATCCAAACGTATATGATCCTCAGGTTCCTTGCCTGTAAAACAGGGACAATCATAGGATTGTGGTGAGGATGATGCAATAATATCTGTAAAGCTCTTTATCTTGGGACCCAGCACACAGTAAGTGCTCAAGGCATTGATGGCAACTCTTGGTGTTATCGTTACCACCTGGGGTTGCAAGTTACAGAGACGAACTCTGCCTATATTAAGCAAAAGGGAAAGTATATCTGGGGGTCCCAGAATCCACAGGAGCTGAGGGGGACGAAGTCTAGGAGCACCAGCGACTGCAGGCTGGCTTGAGGTTCACAGCTGAGTTCATTCCTAGCCCCACAGCGTGGGACACACTGCCCGCAGGCCCCCACGGTGGGAGGCAGGTGCTATCACCGCCCTCCCATGAAGACCATGCTCACTGGGGACGCTTCCAGAGAGGAACGGGGACTAACAAGCAAGGAGGGTGGCTTCTGGAAAGCTCTCCCCACCAGAAAAACCTCTTCCCTTGTACTGGTTATAAGACCATAGGCAAGTAACCTAACCTCTCTATACCTCAGTTTTCTCAGCTGTGAAATAAGCCTAATAATCATATGAACTGACGATTTCATCCAATAATGTCAGAAAAGAATTAGTCAGGCTTAGGCACTGAGCTAGTGCTCAGTTATAAAATATTATTGTTATTACTACATGTGGCTGCTCCTTCAGTCCTCACAACAATCTCTGTGTGTTACTGACCTCGCTCTCTGGGTGGAGAAACTTATAGAGGTGAAGTGATTTGGCCCAGGACACAGGTGGACTTTAAAGCTGGTTTGAATCGTACCTGTCGTCAAAGTGGAGGTGGTGTCACCAAAGGTGGGGCAGGCGCCCAGTGAAAGGATGGCAGCCACAATGGGGGCAGCATTCGGGGAAGGGAGTCTTGAAATGAGGGGAGTGTGGGAGCCCCTCCATCTGAGGTCCTGCATATGTTCTCTGGAAGCAAGGTGCTGCCTGCAGCGTGGGTTCACTTGTGTGTGCAAAGTGTGTCTCCTCTCAGCACACATGTGTCCTGCTCTGTGCTTTTCTCATGAAAAACATCAGTGATGTGGATGGGGCGTCAGGATGAGAAATCTGTTTGAGAACCCACTCGTGGGCTGGGGGACAGGACAGGGTCCCCACAGGGCCTGATGGTTGTAGGGATTGGCAGGAGAAGCCCTGAGCTGACCGGGCACGCTGGTCCCATCTGGAGGGTACAGCTGGGGCAGGGCGGGGGGCCAGGGCCAGGCTGCCAGAAGGACAAGAAGCCTGGGGCGGGGAAACAGGGGGACCGAGAGGGACCCATCGTGAGATGGGAGGTGATGGGGCTGCAGATGGTACCTCTTTTTCTTTCCATGTTTTCTTCCTCCACTTAAGAAAAAGCCGTAATGAGGCAGCTTATGGAATTGCAAGATTGATTGTGTCGTTCTGGCCTTTGAGGGAAGAAGGGGGAAAAAATCAAATTATTGGACAGGGTCCTTTTAAGGAGCTGCTGTTTTAATTTATTTTTTTATATTTTGTCAATAGCTGTTGTTTTCTCTTAAACAAGTGCTGCACCTTATAAATGGATTTTGCTAGGACAAAACAAACACAGCCATTTCATACTTCCTTCTAAAACTTGCTGAAAATGTGGTGAGTGACTATGATGGACACAGGGCCATACCACCACTTGGAAGCGTGACAGGTGGCTTTAGAGAGACACCCAGCCCCAGGTGGGGCGGGAAGGGAATTGGACACAGCAGCAGACCTGTGGCACAGATGACCACCTCCCGGCCACACGGCCAAGTTCCCATGCCTGTTGAGGCTCCAGGTCCCCCAGTTGGGGAGAACATTTTTAAAAACAGAGATTGCCTCCCACCCTGAAGAGTCTGATTCAGTGGGTCTGGAGTGGTCCCCAGATTGTGTTCTTTTTAAGCTCGGGGGATTGGACAATAAATCTCAACTCTTCAGCTTGGCCTTGCAGCCACCCCTGGGAGACCTCCCTGCCCTCATCCCCACCCCATCCCAAGAGCCCTGGACTCCTCTGGATGCCCCCAGCCTCTGTCCCTCTGCTTCCTTCGCCTGCAGTTCAGACTCAGCTTTTCAAATGGCATTCAACCTCCTAACCCTGGGCAGGGGTCTCCCACTTGTTCACTCATTCATTCAGCTGCTCATTAAAAATGTATTTATTCAGCTTCTCTATATGCCAGCCACTGGGCTGGGTATTACAGTGAGTAATATACAGAGATACAGGGAGAATAGAGAGTTCTTGCCCTCCAGAAACGCACAGTACAGCAGAGGGGGAGGGAGGGAGCTGGCGCTGAGCAGGGGTCTCAAACCCAGACGTCCCCTGGGGTGGGGCAGGCCTCTAGGGGAGCAGAGGCAGGGCTGTGGTTAAGGCCCACGCAGGCCCTTTCCAAATTCCGCTGCAGCCCAACTTGGTCTTGTGGAAAGCAGCTCAGTGTTGACCAGTTTTGCAGGAGAAGCTAAATCGAGGTATGTATATGAAATCTCCTGGTTTTTAAAAGCTGCTTGGTTTTCTTTAAATCCATCCTCCCTGGGAGCCACACAAAACTGGCCTGCTTGCCCAGTTGCTGCCTGGCAGCTGGGTCTCTGCATCTCCAACCCTCTTGGAGCCTGACTCAGCAGGGCCTGGGGGGTGGAGTGAGGGCGGCGGAGGTAGAATGTCCTCCTTCAAAGGCCGCCCTGGGTGGGTGATGCTTGACCAGAGAGTCTGCCCTGGAACCGAGCTCACGCCCCTGGACTCAGCCATCTCCCTGGGACATCCCCACCCTGGTCCCCCGCCCTGAGCTGGCCCCCTCCCACCAAGGCGGGTCTCTTTTCTCCAACGTAACGTGTCCCAGGAAGCGGCACTTCACCCTGGTCGCTCTGCGGACTTAAATAATAAATTGCAGAAGAGAGAGGGGAATTAAGCAATGCCGTGTGGGAGGTGGAGACTGGAGGCTGAGGCTGAGATGGAAAATCTGAAGAGGAATGAGAAGTGAAAAGGGGCGGATGGGCGGGTTCCGGCCCTCCACCGGGGGCTGCAGGGGCGCCGGGGACGGGTCTCCTTGCTGCCCTGTCCTCGGAGCTTAGGCCTGGAGCAGAGCTGCATCGCAATCTCCATCTCGAAACCAGGAATCCAATTTGGTCCTGCGGCTACTCAAAGCAAGATGAAGCCCACTATCAGGCCCCTCACCCCTCAGCACGAGCCTGGCTCACTCAGGCTTGGCACCCAGGACCCCTCAGATGCCTCCCCCTGGGAGTCCATCCTGACCAGTTGGAGTGAATGTTCTGCCCAGCCTGGGCGGGGGGTGGGAGCGAGGGAGCCTTGTTCCCGGCACCCTTGCCCTCCCTTCCTCTCTGCATTTCCTTACTCTGAGGACCCCAGGGAGCCCTGGCAGGCCCAAGGCTAACATGCATGCCACAAGCAGCAGGCACAGAGGCGTGTGTGGTGGTTAGCAAGACCCCAGGCTGGGGAGAGCCCTGGAGTGAGATGGGAGGGGTGGGGAAAGCTAGCCTGGGCCTGTGTGGACTTAGGGGATCCCACAGCAGCGGGACTGTGCCTCACTTCTGAGGTGAGGCCTGGGGAGCATGGAGGCCCACAGAGACCTCCACCCACCCACTCAGCCCCCAGCCAGCAAGACAAGAAACTCCTTTTGGAGGGGTCGGTACAGACAGGCTTGGAGCAGAACAGAGGGTCCCCATGTGCCCCTGGAGGCAGAATGTTTCTCTTGGAATGAGAAGGTCACCAGCGTGGCCCTGAAACATGATGGGGGACCTCAGTGGCCGGGAAGGGACATGTGGCAGGGGATGGACCCAGGACCAGGCCGGACTGGGGACCACAAGGTGAGCCATTGTGGAGGAGCGGAGAGCTCTGGGAATGTGGACCCAGCATGGATGTGGTGAGCTCGGTCCCCATTCAAGGTCTCCACCCTTCGTGGGCCCTGCTCCCACCTTAGGTTCGACTCCAGCCCTAGTGAGAAGCGGGAACTTGCAAGTGACCTAGGAGACTGAGAACTGACCAAGAACACCTTGAAATGACTACATTTATCCTGAGTTTACTGTAGTGGGGGTTAAGATAAGATTAAGTTTTACATGAACACACTGCTATATTTAAAATAGATAAAACAACAAGGACCTACTGTATAGCACAGGGAACTCTGCTCAGTATTCTGTAATAACCTAAATGGGAAAAGAATCTGAGAAAGAATAGATACATGTATATGTATAACTGAATCACTTTGCTGTACATCTGAAACTAACACAATATTGTTAATCAACTCTGCTCCAATATAAAATAAAAACAGAAAAAAAAAAAAAGGTTAAGCTCAGTTTTTAAAAACCTGAGACCATTTTTACACACCTGGGTTTCTAACCTGGAGACTCTGCCCGGTGCTCGGCTCAGAGTTCTCAAGAGGCATTTGGGGTCCGGGCAGGCCCTCTACTGAGTGTCTGCGCTGTGCCGGTTTCCATCCTGGGACGGGGGATGCAGCAGTGAGCACAGCTGAGGCGAGGTCCCAGCCCACGGGCACTGACGTTGGAGGAGGAGACGGGCGATACAAAAGTGGAAGTGATGTGATGGTGGTGAGTGCTTGAGAGAGCAATAGCACAGAACCCTGTGATGGAGCCTCAGGGCTGCTGTGGAGGACATCCAGGGGGACCTCTCTGAGGAGGGGACACTGGGCTGATTCCCAGATGAGGAGAAGGAGCTGAAGGTGAAGGTCGGCAGAGAAGGCTTTCCAGGGGAAGGGGACGGCAGGTGCAAGGGGCCAGAAGTGGGATGGCTCACGGGAGCACGGCGGGCGGGGCCAGGGGGCTGCAGCATGGTGTGCGCAGCGATGGGCCCAGGAAGGCACGGGGTAGGGGGTGTCTGCCCTTCATTCTATATGATGGGAAGTCAGGGGCCAGAGGAGGTAAAGCAGGGAAGAGACCTGATCTGATTTACTACTTTTAAAGGATAGCTCAGCGACAGGGGACAATCTGCCGTGCCCCGCACCGCCCCACCGTGACCCCCTCGGACGCCACCTGACTCCACATCCACGCCAGCCTTGTGGCCTCATAGGCCCCCGCGACCCCTAGCCCACTCCACAGGCCTGCCTCCACAAAGACTCTATCGCTCAACACCACATAGCAAACAGGAACTTAATTTGCTGGGAACCAAACATTTCCAACAACAAGTCTTGGTTTGTTTTCTCTCTTCTCACTTTCCCTCCAAATAACACTTCCTGTGTCCTTTGCCATTCTGAATCCTTCCTTCCCTCCCATGATTTGCCTTTCCTTGTCTTCTCCCCTTTCTCTCCTGACTGCTTCCCCCTCCCCACGTTAAACATTTGAGCCTTTTCCCCAGGGACCGAATGAATACTTCTTCCACATATGTCGTGTACTATGCACAGACACGTGTAATATCTATGACAATTGTCACAGGACTCTCACTTGCAAGTTGAGGAAACCCAGACCACATTGGTCTAGAATGGAACGGCTTATGTAGCTGGAAAGTCCGTGGGAAGATCTCACTTCAGTCATAGCTGGACCCAGGTGTGCAAACCATGTTTTTAGGACTTTGTTATGGACTGAACGTTTGTGTCCACCCCCCGCCCCAGATTCACATATTGAAGCTGCAAACCCTAATGTGACTGTATTTGAAGATAGGGCCTTTATGGAGGTAATCAAGGTTAAGTGAGGTCATAAAGATGGGGTCCTGATCCCACAGGATTATTATCCTTATAAGAAGAAGCACAAGAGTGCTGGTTGTCCCTCTCTCTCTCTCTACTTTGTCAGCACCTTGATCGTGGATTCTCAGCCTCCAGCGCTGTGAGAAATAAATGTCTGTTGTTCAAGCCACAGTCTGTGGCATTTTGTTATAGCAGCTGAGCTGACTGAGACGGACTTCATTTCTTTCATCTTTCAGCTCTGCTTTCCTCTGAGTTGGAGTCATTCTCAGACAAACCTACCTCCTCATGGAGGCGCCCCAGCAGCTCCAAGCTGCATACTCACTGCTCACCACCCCAGGAGAGCTAGCTTCTCTTTGGCAATAGTTCCAACAAAGGTGCCAGAATATAGTCTTGTCGGCCAGGCCCAGATCACATACCCATGCCTGAAACTAGAGGCCAGGGTCAGCCCTGCCGGAACTACTGGGAGATGAGGTTTTCCCAAATGAGAGTCACGCAGGGGAAAGATGTGGGGCAGGCGGGATTGGCAGGCCACCCTGTTTTGGGTGAGGACCTGGAGGCTCAGAGAGCTTAGGGACTTGCCCGGGACCCTGGAGCTGATTTGTGCTCCCAAGCCTGCTGACCCACCCCCCTTCCCCTGCCCCTTCCCCTCCATAGCCCGCCCCGTGCCTACACAAGGATGCTTCCCTGTGTCCTGGCAGCCCCCTCCAGGCCTGTCCTCTCCTCTGACCAGCAGCTCGCCCAGCTCCCCTGTCTGCCTTCTTCCTTCCTCCTCAGCACCAGCTCCTGTTGTTACCCCAGTCCTGAGTTAAGCCGTGGGTTGTGGGTATGACTATTCCAGCCACTAATCCAAGTGTGCCCAAACCGCAACCTTACATTCCTATTATCTGTATTCTTCTTTATTGCAAACCCCCATTTCCTGCCCAGCAGAAGAAAATAAGTGTTGGTCAGTTCAGCGACTGGTGTTTATACTCAGTTGATTCGGAGTTCCCCCTCCCTGTCTCCTGGTCCCTGGATTCCAGTGAATGTGGGTGGTATCACAACGTGGGTAGGGAGGTGGCAGATGGGTCATAGGTTGGTGTCTGCCCTGCTGACAACCCCAAGACATACACGGGGACATCTGGTTCTTGGCTGTCACCTCCCTTCAGTGCTGGCAGCCGTTGAGGTGTCTGTGGCCCCATCTGGTCCCTGCTTGCAAGGGCCAAGACAGTTTTGGTGGTGGCCTTTCCGCCTCACAACCAGGAAGCTCCTCCATGTCCTCCTGGGGACCTTGGCTGCTGCCCCGGTTTCTCTGGGGCTGTGAAGCTCACTGGGCTGTCTCAGGCCCTCACTGTGGGCCACCTCTCACCTCCTGTCTACTGTCACCACACCTTGTCAGGGCACAGGGGGCCTGGGGACCTCGCTCAGCCAGGTGCCCCCTGCAATCAGATCCTCAGCTCCGCTGGGGGTATAATCCTCCCTAGCTGCCCTGCTTCAGGGATTCCCTCCCCTCCCTCCTCCAGACCTAGAACAGCCCCAGCAGGGCCCAGCTCACTCATTTCATCCCTTACACTCTCTCTCTTTCCCAGCCAGACAGAATTTTTAACCTCACGTATCTGTGGCAACCAAAAATGCGCTGGGCAGGCATTGTTCCTAATTTACTGTTTATGATGGGACCTGGGCCTTAGGGAGCTTAAAAGCTAAGATTTAGCTTCTTTTGATTCTCTCTGCTTTTCTGCATAGCCTGCATCCAGCAGGCCGGGTCTGGTTGCTGTGGGTGGTGGGAGTGTGATACGGTAAAGAGGGCATTGCAGGCCTCACTGGCCCTCGCTGGGGAAGATGTCACAGTGTCACCCACCTCAGGCTGGCTGGGGTGAAGCCACAACCCTGGGAGAGACGAGGCCATCTCTGGTGACACTGTGTGCTGAGAGCCACACATGGGGGTGGGGGCAGCTATAGAGGTGGGTCCCTCCCTGTGGGGCAGGCCTATCAAGGCAGCCAGACACCCAGTGGGGAGCTCCTGGCAGAGGCCAGAAAAGCTGCCCTGCCTGCCACCTAGAGGCCAAGTGGACCAGGAACTTGAGAGCACCAGCTGCAGTTGGTGACCAAGGCCCAGGGGCTGATATCGGAGCTGGAGGAGCCCATCTGGTTGGGCCCGGCCCACGCTTCTTGGCTTCTCTGTGTTTATACCTTTGTTAAGTCCCAGCAGTAACAAAACTGTGCACAGGGGACCCAGGGAAAAGGTTATTCACACGGGAGCCAGGACATAAAAAGGGGCAGCACTTGCCACTGATCCCTGAGGGGTGGGTGGCAGGAATCAGAGGGAGAAACCCCCAGGGAGAGAGAGAATCCGAAGAAGCAGTGGTCTAGGTTTAATTAATGGAAACAGGAGCCCCTCGTAGGGGCTCCCAACTCAGAGGAACAACTACAGACTCCAGACAGCAGGCTCATTTGCTTACTCACATCAGGGAATATCACCTGGCCCCAGCAGTTTCCTGGACTCTGAACCTTTTGAAAGTACTGATGACCTCAGTCAGGTGTCTTTTGGTTCCAAGTGGCCAAAGCCCCACTGTGACTGTCAGTCACAAAAGGAAATATGCTGACTCACAACTGAAAGTCAAGAGATGGCTGAGCTGACCATTGAGAGCCTCTGTGAAAGTTAATTTTATGTCAACGTGACTGGGCCATGGGACCAAGATATTCAGTCAAACATTATTCTGGGTGTTTCTGTGAGGGTGTTTCTGGATGAGATTCACTTTTGAATTAGTAGACTGAGTAAAGCAGATTGTACTCCCCAGGGTGGGTGAGCCTTGTCCAATCAGTTGATGGCCTGAAAAAACAAAAAGGCTGTCTCTCCTCTGAGGAAGAGAGAATTCTTCCTGTCTGACTGCTTTTGCATTGGGACACCAGCCTTTTCCTGCCTGCAGACTTGAATTGAAACACCAGCCCCTCCTGGGTCTTGAGCCTGCCAGCCTTCAGACTAGTGGAACTCCAGCTGGGTCTCCAGCTTGGCAACTCACCCTGCAGATCTTGGGACTTGTCAGTCTCCATAATCACATGAGCCATTTCCTTATAATAAATATGTAAATTATATCTATTTATATACATCCTGTTTGTTCTGTTCTCTGGAGAACCTTGACTTATACAGCCTTTCTGGAGCCTTTGAGGGAAGGAGGCTCCAAGGTCAGGTCAGGAAGTGGCTTGAACCTGTCTTACGTTGCCAGGGTCTGCCTGAGGTGAAGCCAACCCAGGAGAGAGCTGGGGAATCTTTGGAGGGTCCTGGAGCCCAGAGGTGCACCAAGCTCGTGCCACCAGCTTCTGAAGTTGCCTCAAAAGGCAATTCCTCCCACTAGGATGGCTAGAATCCAAAAGTCAGACAATAACAAGCATTGGCGAGAAATGTGGAGAAATCGGAAACCTCACCCACTGCTGGTGGGACTGTAAAGTGGTGCAGCCTCTTTGGAAAACCGTCTAGGAGCTCCTATACACAGAATGACCACATGACCCAGCAATTCCACTCCTAGGCATGTACCCAGAGAAATGAAAACATGTGTCCATGCTGAAACATGTACACAACTGTTTATAGCATTATTCATAATAGTCCAAAAAAGGTGGGATGAAACGATCCAATGTCCATCAACTGACTAATGGATAAACCAAATTGTGGTCAATCTATATGATGAAATATTATTCAGCCATAAAAAGAATGTTCTGACACGTGTCACAGCATGAATGAACCATTATGCTAAGTGAATTAAGCCAGACACAAAAGGCCGCATAGTGTGTGATTCCATTCATATGAAATGTCCAGAACGGGAGGATCTACAGAGATGGAAAGTTGATTACTGGTTGCTTAGGGCTGGGGGGACATGGGGATGATAGCTAAAAGGCTTCTTTTGGAGATGATGAAAATGTTCTCAATTGATTGTGATGATAGTTGCACGTATCTGTGAATATACTAAAAACCACGGAATGGTATACTTTAAATGGGTGAGGTATGAGGTATGTGAATTATACCTCAAAAAGCTGTGTCTTTTTTTTTTAAAGCAACTCTCCCTTGTAATCTTTGCAACTGGACTCCATAGAGAGTTCTGGAACCTGAGTCTTTCTCCCAGGATAGAGAGCCTAGTTCTCACCAAGCTGCTGCCCCCGTTCCCCTAACTGCCCCTCCCACATCCCTGAGGGCGGGGCCCCAAATGCTATCCTATGGACGGGGCCTGAGCAGGGAGCCTCAGCCTACACCCATGGGCCTGAGCTAAGTCTCCTACATTTCCGTGGACCCTCGTGTCTCTGTGCTACCCACAGGGAGCCAGGGCCCCTGGAGCGCCCCTCTATGCCTGTGCTGCCCACCCCCTGCCTTGTGTTTTGGTACTGTCCACAGACTCTAGCTTCGCCTTAGCTGTGCTCCTTGGCCCTGCTGGCCAGCTACCCTGCCAGCCTCCCAGTGCCCTCTGATTCCCGCCCTTACCCACCCTCCAGCCCTTGCCTGCGGCCCCACCATCATGTCCAGGATCAACCCTGATGGCCTTTTGCGTGCCTGCCTGGAATCCAGCCCTTACCTTGTGGGGTCACGCCTGGAGCTCTGGGGTCAGCTTCCTCCCTTCCACCCTGACGCCCGGTCCATCCAGGTCTTTGCTGCTCCCTGCTCTGCCGCCCACCTCTAGCCAAGACATGACCCTCGGTGCACTTTCACTCGCCGTCGCCTAGGAGGTGGGGGCTGCTGGGGGCAGTTGGCTGGAGCCCCACAGCGGGGACACTTTGGGCAGCGATCCGTGCGATGTCTCCTCCACCTGAAAAAGCATACCCCTCCCTCACCAGTGAGTTCACTGCTCATCTGCCCTCAAGAAACTGGCCCAGGTGCCAGGAGCCTTGCAGCGTGGTTCGTAATTGTGAAAAGCTGGAAGCCACCCAAGTGTTCGTCAAGGGGTCGCTGGGTGGCTAAAAGACAGGCTAGTCATGGAAGGGAGAACCACCTGGCAGTTCCAGCAAGGATCGAGACCCACGTGGGTCTACTCACACGGAGCTTGAAAACATATTGAGTGCAAAACACAAGAAGCTGCATGATGCAGTAGGATACCACTTAAGAAAGGAAAACAAATCCACAAAAGAGTATTACCTCTTTTAAGGTATCTTTGTATATTTGTAAACTCAAGAGGAAAAAAATCCTTAGTAGTTGCCTCTGGGGAAAAGGAGGAAGGGGTGGGGTTGGGATTGGTGGTCACAGTGGATTTTACCTGGAATGTTCTAATTTTTTCAGAAGGAGAATTGATCCTTGTATGACATGTGTAATTTATCATAGCTGAAGAGAGACAAAGAATTCCAAGAGCTGGGCCACATGCCCCATGTGCCAGCCTCGCTCCTGGCTCCTCGCCTGCCCCCATCCCTCAGGCTTTCCTGCAGTCCCACCCTCTCGCTGGGCCCAGAGCTGGAGGCTGTTAGATCTTCCATTTAAAACTCCTCATCCGCGCCCGCACTGGGGAGTTTCTTATTCCCTTTCAGATATAACTGTCTGTCACCAATAATAGTCTTTTTCGATTTCATTTCCTTGAGTTCCTGCCAGCCACTCCGAGAGCCGCTTTCCCATCCCTGCTGCCCCCCAGACCCAAGTCAGGGGAAAAAAAATACATTTTTGCCTTTACTATGATGTATGCGATCCCATAAAATAGTGAAACAGATATGAAAGGTTGAGAGAAGGTAGATAAATGGCTCCTATTATTCTACCAATCAAATGAAATAACTCTCCACGTCCTCATTTGAATGATAATAAAACTCGGAGAGGCAGTGGCTCCAGCCGTGGAGCCACAGGCCAAGGTAACCTTGGGGTGTCCTCTGCAGCCGGCAGGGAATTGCAGCCCCCGTCTCCTCGCCTCTCCCCCAATCCGAGGCTTCCCATGTTCCCACCCCCATCCTCCTTCCCCTGCCCCGCCCCCCCAGCTCACCCACTGGACAGTTTTGCACCTGTCTGCCCATCCCCCCTGCTCCCTCTAAGGCCCACAGGGCAGAGCCAGGCCCCAGAACAAAACACTAGGGTCCCCCGGGAATGCACTCCCTCTCTGCCACAGTCTTCCAACCACCCTCTCAGCCTCCCCACGCAGACCTCCTCTGAGAGCCCCTGGCCTCCTGTCTAGGCTGAGCACCCGTGCCGGACACTCCCTTGGCACTCGCCACACGCCTCAGTGACGATGTCTTGTTCTATCTCTAGTCCAGGGCACATCTGTCTCCACTGCTGGACTCAATCCTGGGAGACAGGGGCCACGTGGGTGTGGCTTTGCAGCACCTTCTCAACCTAGGCACGTGCGCGGAGTTTCATTCATTCCACCTGCATTTACCAAACAAGCACGGAGCCCTCCCAGGTTCAGATGGGAAGCCCTGCCCAAGGGCGGCCACTCCGTAGGTGGGGGCAGGCGAGGCCACCGCTCCTTCTGAGCCCTGACATACCAAACCCTTACGTGCTTACTGTTCAGTTCCCCCGGCACTTTCGCTGCCTCTTATGAGTCCTTGCCTGACAGCCAGGGGACACTGGTGGTTTTTGCCTCTCTGTGTCTCCCCCACTTTGCAGGAAGCAGCACCTGAGGACTCAGCCCTTCTCCACCACAGGCAGTCCCGGCAGCTGTCAATCAAGAGACCTTGTACCCTGGTGGGTACTGACACAGGCCCGTGAGGCTAGGCAGACCCCTCTCTGTGATTTTGACTCTTCAGCAGAATTTTTCATTCTGATGGCCACCCCCTGAAGGGACTTTACTTGAAGGCCTCACTGCTTAGATCCGCTGTGCTGCCCTGATTTCTGTCCTTTCCTTCCAAATCCCCTCGTTCAAGGTAGCCAAGGTCAGTTTCTGGTGCAAAGACTGACCAAGGTCTGGACAAAGCCCCAAGCTGACCTCCAAGGCACTGGGACTTGCTCTATCATCTCTCCCAACTGTGACATCTCATTGTCTGTCCCCTCTTAGGGCAGGGGCCTGTCTGAGTCATCTCCTCACCCTGTCTCCCCAGCACCAGGGACAGCGCCTGCCCACAGGAAGTGGGTTGCTGACAATGAATGAAACCGGGGAAGGGGTGCCCTTTTTAGAGATAAGGACGGTGAGCCCCAGAGGGAGAGTGACAAGTCAGGACCCAAGTCTGTGTCTTCTCTCCCCAAGCCTGGGACCCCTCCTCTGCCATTTGCTCCCAAATACATGACGCCCTCTACTGGGTTTCCTCAAGCCAAGGGAAATCCAGAGGAAAAGTCTCCTGAGAGCCAAGCTGGCACTAAGGCTGCAGGTTCACGAGGGAGGGGAATAGCAATCATGGTATGCAGGGCTAACTGATTACAAGCAACAGAAGGTTCCCGGGTTGCCCTGGGAAGTTGTCAGGCAGCTGACTGAATCAACAGCAGCTCAGAGCCTGCTCAGGCCACTTATCAGTCCCTGTGTCAGGCCTCCCTCTGCTCGGGACTCAAAGCCCTGGCACAGAGACGGGCAGGTGATCCTCCTCTGGCCAGGGTAAGGCCTTGATGGACAGTCCCCACTGGGCTGCATGTGATGGAGGAGGAGAATCCCCAAGAGAAAAAACTGGAACTGTTATTCTAGCAAGAGGAGTGGACTCGGGCTGCTCAAGTACCATAAGCGGATAAGCCAAGCCACCCAGACTCTGAATTTCTGGTTCCTGCCTGGCTTGGCCTCCCAAGGGCTGCTTTGGGCCTGGCCCAGTTGCTCAGATTCCCCACAGGGTAAAGACCACAGACTTGGAGAGCAAGGGCTCCTTGGAGGGGACTGAAACTGCACATTTTGTAGCTGGGGAACCCAAGGCCCATGGAGAGACAGTGACAGAGCCAAGATCCCTCCCACCCCAGCATGGGGCCAACACTGACTAGGGACCCTCAGGTCTCCACCAGGGAAGAGGCAGCCTGGCTGGGGGCAGGAGCTGTGAGCTGTGTGACCTGTGGCAGGCCACCAAGCTCTAAGCTCCTATCTCCCTGTGTATAAAATGAGGCTGCTTGTCAGGGTTATTGTAAGGATTAGGCAAATATGACATTTATTTGCTCATGTGAAAATACTTGGAATAGAAATAAAAACATATGTCCACGCAAAGATTTCTACGTGAAAGTTCATAGCAGCTTTATTCATAATTGCCAAAAACTGGACACGACCCAGATGCTCCATCAACTGGTGAATGAATAAAGAAACTGTGTGTCCACGTGACGGAATACTACTCAGCAGTAAAAGGGACAAACTATGGATACGCACAACGAAGTGGATGCTTCTCAAGAGCATTATGCTGAGTGGCAGAGCCAGACTCAAAAGGCTGCCTCTGTGTGATCTCATACACAGAGAGGTTCATTCTTCTATAAAGTCACTGCAAACACTGAATTTGTGAGTCTGAAACATTGCTCCTGGGAGAATACACACAGGGTTAGGTTCCTGCAAGCCTCTGGTCACATTTGCGTCAGCCAATCAATACATAACTTTGTTGTGTGTGTGTTTCTGTTTAAAGACACTTTATTTAATGCATATAGTTGAGTCATTAACATTGAACTCACGGCCAGAGGCACTGTAACTCATGTCTCTACGAAGCTTACCTAACACACGTATTTTTTCCATCAGGCACATCACAGCCTTCTCACACTGAGGAACGCTGGACAGCACTTCAGCACTACATTTGGGGCCATTTTAAACAGCAAAACCACCACCAAAAACAAACAAACAAACAAAAACAAATGCCCAAATGCAAAAATCGCAGCACTAAATAGCCTGCAAAGAGGACGCTTGTTTACAGTGGGAACTGAAGCAAAAAGCAGAGCCTTGCTTTCTTCAGTCTCAGCTGGGAATGGGTGTCAGATGAATTAAATTTTTCACCCCTCTGCGTGTGTCTACAAATGACCACGAAAGCACCGTGAGAGTTGATTTGGGGGTTACAAATAAATTTTAGCAAGTAGGTGAGTTCTCAAATATGGAATCTGCAAATACTGAGGACTGACTGTATATGAAAAAAATCTAACCTGCAGTGACAGAAAGTAGGTCAGTGGTTGTCTGGTGGGGGGAGGCACAGAGACTGGCCAGGAAGGACCATGGGGCACCTTCTGGGTGATGATAATGTTCTGTATTTTAATTGTTATGGGGGTTACACAGGGCAATGCATTTGTAAAACTCATTGAAATATACACTTAAAATGGGTGCATTTTATTGTTTGTAAATTTTACCTCAATGGAGTTGAGTTTATAAAAACGACTTACCAAAAATGATATCTGATCATTCTTCCATTCCTCTTGGGATCTTGGGGCCAGCCCCCTTGGAAGGGTCAGCACAGAATAAAGGAAGAGGCAGGGATGCTGACTTGGGCTCCATTTGGAAGCTCTTTGCACCGCCCCCCCCAAACCTCACCCCTGTGAGACAGCATGTATGATGCAGACCTTCAGCTTCTCCCACCCAGACATTCTCATTCCCACTGTGTCAATCAGAACTCTTTTGGTTGCTGGTGACAGAAATCCAACTCAAATCAGCTTAGACAAAAAAAAACAGAGTGGGGGGGGACATAGAAAACAAACTTATGGTTACCAAAGGGGAAACGGAGGAAAGGGATTAACAGATACACACTAATATATATAAAATAGATAAAAAACAAGGACAGCGCAGGGAACAATATTCAATATCTTGTAACAACCTGTAGGAAAAGAATCTGGAAAAGAAGATATGTATCTATATATACACATATAGATGTATATTATATATATATATATATATATATATATATATAAAACTGAATCACTTTGCTGTACACCTGAAACACTGTAAATCAAATATACTTCCATAAAAAAAAAGACTTATACACAAATTTTCATAGCAGCTTTATTTGAAGTAGCCAAAAACTGGAAACAACAGGTGAATAGTATATCCACACTATGAAATATTACTTAGCAATAAAATGGAATAAACTATTGATACATGTAACAACATGGATAAATCTCAAAATAATTATGCTGCATGAAAGAAGCCAGACATACTGTATGATTCTATTTATATGAAGTTCTAGAAAATGTAAACTAATCTATAATGAGGAAAAGTAGATCAGTGATCGCTTGGTGGTGAAGAGAAGGACAGGAGAAAAGAATTCCAAATAATCCTGAGAAAACTTTGGGGATGATGATTTGGGGTGTTCATTTATTATGATGATGATTTCGTGGGTGTATACATGTTAAAATCGGTCAAATTGCACACTTTAAATATGTACTTTATTGAGTGTCAACATTACCTCAATAAAACTGTTTTAAAAATTGAAAAAAAAAGTGGGGGTGTTATTTGTTCATGTCATTGGAAAGAGCAGGAAAGCTCTACCATCAGACATGACTAGATCTAGGGATCAAGTATGGTCACCAGGCCAAGACTGATCTCCCTCTCTTGACTCTATTTCTCTGTGTCAGCTTCACTCTGGGGCCATGGGCAGGAAGGTGGTCACCAGTAGACTCAGAACACCAAGGAGAGGCAGCATCTCTGTTATCAGCAAACATTCAGGAACAGATGTCCTTTGCCCAACCCTCCACAGCCAAGGGGACGGAACATGCTGACTGGTCAGGCCTGGGTTCTGTTCCTACTCCCCTTGAAGAACATGGACTGAGGGTGGGGGAGATTGCTCCCCAAAAGATAACTCAGGTGCTGTTTCCAGAAGATGGGGGAAGAGACGGGGACCAGGCAGAGACAGTAGGTACCCAACACCCAATTTGCCTTGAGCCAGAGCTACTTTTCCTGGACATAACTAAGTCTTTTCCTGGCATCCCAAGAGCTCTGTCTCTCACTTCTGGTCTCAGGGAAATATCATACTTCTATCTTTCTGGCAGGACCATGATGATGGAACTTCTTGAGCACCAGTGAATTTTCTCTGACTCTTGCTATTTGAGGATCAGTTCTGCCCCTGCCTCCTTTAAGAAACTTCTTTGAGGACACACTGAATTTTTCTTCAATTTAACAAACATTTATTAAGTATCTGCTTAATTGGAAGCAAGATGAAAGAGATGGTCCCTGCCCTGTCTCTTCCTTTCTATTTTTTTTTTTTAAGATTTTTGATGTGGACCATTTTTAAAGTCTTCATTGAATTTGTTACAGTATTGCTTCTGTTTTATGTTTTGGTTTTTTGGCCCCAAGGCATGTGGGATCTTAGCTCCCCGACCAGGGATTGAACCCATACCCCCTGCATTGGAAGGCGAAGTCTTAACCACTGGACCACCAGGGAAGTCCCTCTTCCTTTCTATTCTTTACACTTATTTATTTTCTTGTGTTGTTGCATTGGCTAGGACTCCACTACAATGCCGATACTAGGCATCCTTGTCCAATTCCTGCTACTAATGTTTCATCATTAAGTATAACATTTGTCTTATATGTCTGGTAGATGCCCTTTATCAGGTTAAAGAAACTCCCTTTTATTTCTAGTTGCTAAGCAATTGTGATTTTAAAAATAATCATAAATTGATTTAAAATTTATCAAATGCTTTTTCTAGATCATATTTTCTGGAATCCAAAAGCTATACTACACTAAGCTCTAGGAGAGGGAAGGCAGGGGCTAAAGGAACATTTGAGTAGTTCCTTCAAGGATGTGAGAAACTGACCAGCCTCAATGAGGGGAATGGCATTGTGAGCTGCGGGGACAATCTCAGCAAGGATATGGGGGTGTAACCATGCCTTTAGAGAATGAGTACTAGTCTGAGTGGTTCTTTCATGTGAAACCCCCTCTCCTGGTTTGCAAACACCTGCCCACTGTGGGTCCAGGACACGCCTCAACCCCACAGGAACAGTAACTTGGGCATTCTACAGTGAAGTCGGCACTCACAGCAAAAATCAAGAGAACAGTCAAGATTAACCCATGGAAACTGCTTACATTGCCCATAAAAAACATAGATGGGTTTTATGTCTAAAACTCTATAAGAATTCTAGAGTGCTCCTGCTTGCCTGCCAGGCTGACTCCAACCTGCTTCTGGGAGTTTATTAAGCTTTATCCTTTAACATTTACACTCATTAATATATTTGTTAGTTGCTGGAAGGATTACCTGAGTTGTAGCTCAAGTCAGCCAGAAGTTAGATCATGCAGGATGTCACTGTGCCGTACACGCAGCAGAGACTGTATACCTTCTCCCAGAATGGCCAGCAAGGCTTCTGTGCCTCCTCTAAGTCAGGCTGAGGCTGGCCCTGACACCACTGAAAGTCTGCCCCTCCCCAATCTGCAGGCACATGACCAGAGAGTGACAGGGGTCTTCCCAAGCCTGACTTCCCTGGCCATGCTGACCCCAGGCCAGACCTTTCTCTCCACCTTTGCATGTGGCCAACACCACCAGGAAAGGGGACCCATTCACCATGACGCCACACACCTGGAAACTGGGCTTCTGGCCTTGACCATGATTGTCCTTACTTTATTGCCACCGATTTCTCAGCTCATCTCCTCCTCGCCGGACTTGCTCCAGTCACACTGGTTCCATCTTCTTTCTCAAACACCCAAAGCTCATTTCTGCCTCAGGACCTTTGCACTGCCTGTTCCCTTTGCCTAGAGTGCTTTTCTTTTTTTTTTTTCATTTAAATGCACCTCACTTTTATTTATTTTATTTTACTTATATTTTATAAATTTATTTTTATTTATTTTATTTTTGGCTGCGTTGGGTCTTCATTGCTGTGCTCGGGCTTTCTCTATTTCTCTAGTTGCGGCGAGCGGGCGCTACTCTTGGTTGAGGTGCGTGGGCTTCTCATTGTGGTGGCTTTTCTTGTCGTGGAGCACGGGCTCTAGGCTCTCGGGCTTCAGTAGTTGTGGTTCGCAGGCTCTAGAGCGCAGGCTCAGTAGTTGTGGCACATGGGCTTAGTTGCTCTGCGGCATGTGGGATCTTCCCAGATCAGGGCTCGAACCCGTGTCCCCTGCACTGGCAGGCAGATTCTTAACCACTGCACCACCAGGGAAGCCCTGGAGTGCTTTTCTTTGTCACCATTCAGGTTTCAGTTCACATGTTGCCTCCCCAGCCCTCTTCCTAAAGTAGCACTCCATCCTGCACCCCTGTCATGTAACCCTGTTTATTTTCTTCTGAGCAGTTATCACCATTTATCACCATATTAAGTATTTTCCTAGTTACTGTCCATCTCCCTGCCCATAAAGAAGATCCTGACTGTTCTGGTCACTTTGCAGCTACCCAGTGCCTGGCACACCGTAACCAATTAATAAATATTTGTTGACTGACTGTACGATGGAATCTATGGCTGGCCAATTCGGTTTTGGAGTGTCTTGGTCCCTCCTCCGCACATGACTAACTGGGGACCCTGCCTTACCTTGGGCCCCAGCACTCATAGCTTTCCTGGGATGCCCTCCCAGAACTCCAATCCCACCTCCAAGACTGGCCCCTGCCTCCACCCCAGCAGGCAGCTGAATTCCAGAGCCCCTCTGCCCACCTGTGTGCTCATCCTGCCCCAGGGTCAGGTTGAGGGTCGGATGGCAGCCTGGAGGGGTGGGCAGAGGCAGCTGCAGACTTCCCTGCTGACTTGAAGGCCTTGCATCTCCATCTCCTGCCTGCCTCTTCACCATGTGCGGGCCTCTGGGTGAGCGTCCCTCAGTGGCAACTCCCTCCCCATTCATCCCCATTAGCTGCTGTCCACACTGGGCTGGAGGGAGATCAATTACCAGTGCTGGTCACTGAACCGTGCTAATGAGGATGTACGCACACCCGGCTGGTGGTGCGCATGGGTGGGAGGGGCAGGGGAGGCAGAGGGGCGGAGAGCGGGCAAGGGAGGCTACTTACTAAGTGCTTGGTGGGGCAGGTCCCCTCTAGGGTCCCTGGAAGATGCTCCCTTGGGGCAGAGACCCCAGGAACCATGGTTTAGCTCAAGCTGTGTGTGGGAGCAGAAGAAACAGCCTGGCTGGGGATTCGGGACTCAGGGAGTAGGGTTGACACTGATGAGAAGAGGTGCATTCTCAGGCTTGGCCTGTTCGGGTGTCCCTGCTGCCCAGCCCTCTGAGCCTTTGCTCGGACCCTCCCCTCTACCAACAATGCCCTCCCTAAAAAAAAAAAAAAAAAAAGAATGACCTCCCTGTGTCTACCCCATATCCCAAGGGCCAGATGTCATCACCAGCAACGCTCCTGGACCACCTCTACCCTTACCCCCGACAGAAAAACCACTCCAGCCTCTTGGCTCCCAGCCCCTTTGGACCTCGCTCTGTGTAATTCTGACTCTACCAGATTGTACTGATCTGTTTGAAAAGACACTCAACCTCTCTCATAAGAGCAACGCAAAGGAAAACCACGAGAAGAGATGGTTTTCTTCTATCAGATTGGCAAAGATAGAAAGGGTGGATAAAGGCAGTGCTAGCCCTTGCTGCCAGAGCAGGAGGGGCAGGTGCCACCTTAGTAACCGAGTTTGACCTCTTCAGAGGGTAATTTGACAATAGCTATGTAAATTCAAAATGTACCTGCCCTTTGACCTAGCCATTCACTTCCAAGCATTCATCGTCTGAGATACAAGTGCCCAAAGATAAAAGTACCAGAGTGCTCACTGCCTGGAAATGTCCTCCATGTCCATCAGGAGGGTGGTGAGAGTCACTCAGGCCACATCACACAATGGGCATCCCCAACCTCCTGCCCGTGGAGTGAGATAAGCAGAGCACCCATCTCCAAGCTATTGCGGGGAGTCAATCAGTTAATATAAATAAAGTGTTTAGAGGAGCGTCCAGCACAGAGTAAGTGTAAGTTCTTGCTATTATTATGGGTTTGCTGTTGTTGAAAAGCATTGGGTGGATCTGTACATACTGATACGTAATTATCTCCCAGAAATGCTGGTCAGTGAAAAATGCAGACAGAGGCCGCCAGTGGTGCAGGATGTGGATTGGGTTCTGGCTGGCTTTGTTTCTTGAGGAGATCTGCTTTTGAATGCATAGACCATCTCCACGGAAGTGGACAGGGCTGACAGCAGTGGCTGCCTCCGGGGAGGGGCAGGAGACCGGGAGACAGGGGCGAGAGGAAGATTTGCACGGAGACTTCCACGCAGTTTGCAGTTTTTAACCACATGCCTGCACCATCTATTCAAACAAATAAATCACTCATAAAGACTGGTGATTCACCTGACTGCGTCTCCCACCAGACCATGAGCCCCCTGAGGGCAGACACTGTGTTGGAGCCACTGCAGAATTCCCAGCCTGGCACACAAAGGTACCTGGCAAATGTTGGCTGATGGGTGAGCTAGCTGGAATTCCATGTGGCCCCTCTGCTGGGACTCCCCCCGCAAGGCATGATTCCCAGGAGATGCCCACAGATTAGGGATGGGGCATGCTGGAGCAGCCTGGGGAGCATTTGGCCTCAGTGGGAGGCAGACCTGGAAAGCTAATTCCCAGAGGATCATTCCTGGAAGCAGGACCCAGGTGTCCAGGTGCATCCAGGCCTCCAGGAGCCTAAGACAACAGCCTCGATCAAGGGCAGGACCCTCTCTCAGGCCACAGCGCAGGCCCCTCTGTATGCAGGAGGCTGATGTCCCCATCTATCTGCATGGCTGCACGAGGGACCAGGGAGGCATTACCGTGGCAACAGCCTTCACAGTGCCAAAGGGCTAATTGTGTGGCTTTCACACCTCTGATGGGCTGAGTTCCAGGCCCCAGATCTGTGGTAATGCAGCCTATCAGGCCGGTGCCTGGGCTGAGGAGCACAAATGATGCCCCTCGGCACAGGAAGGGACCTGCTGGGGCCACCTCTGCCATCAGCCCCGACTTGGGGCCACCCTCCCTTGTAGCCCTCGTCCTGTGCAGTGAACAGTGGCTGCTCCAGCTGGAACCCCAGGAGAGGAGGCCCGGCTGTGTCTCTCACCAGAGCCTTGTGGCGGAAAGAGCCCCAAAGTGGGAAGAGCTTGACTGTCCACTCTCCATGGACAGTCAAGGAAAGGGATGGAGAGGCAAAACATGGCTTATCCCCACAGGGAACACCCCCGAAGTGGAGAAATGAAGCAGCTTTACATGCACAAATGTGACTCTGTCTTCAAAACACATCACGGGTGTGTGTGTGGGGAGCGGCGGGCGGAAAGCTAGCCCAGCAAGATGCGGACAGTATCCCGCCACTTAACACACATACACACGACGCTGAACACTGTCTCTGAGTGCATAATACGAGGAGGAAATTTTTTAAATGTAAGTGGTCCAGAGGGATCTATAGCTCACAGCTTCAATGTCACTGGGAGAGGAGAGGGGAATAGAATAGGGCAGTAAGGGGACCTTAGAGTCATCCATTTTTTAAGTAGATTGGGTTCCTATTTTTACCTGTGCTACCAAAATGATTTAAAGTTAATATAAAAAGTCATTGCTCCATCTTGCTGTCTCATCAAGGCTCCCTCTGATCACCCCATTTAGTGCCGAGGCCTGACCTAGCCCCTACACTCCCAAGGCCCCTTGCTCACTCATATTTCCACAGCAGTGAGGCTCACCGTGCCTGGTCTTCTCCCTTCCTGGGGTGGGGGGGGGCGGCCATACCAGCTTGTGTGTGAGGCCAATCCGGCCCACTGCCTGTTTTTACACAGCTCCAGAGCTATATATAAAAGAATCATTTTATGTTTTTTAATTGTTGAAAATCAAAAGAGGGATAGTATTTTGTGACACATGAAAATTATATGAAATTCAAATTTCAGTGTCCAGATAATGTTATTTGAACATGGCCAAGCCCATTCGTTTGTCTTGTCAAGAGCTGCTTTCTGCTATAAAGGCAGCGTTGAGCGGTTGTGTGACCTGAAAGCCTAAAATATTTACGATTTGGCCCTTTGCAGACAAAGGTTGCCAGCCCTGATCTGGACCGTGAACACCACAAGGGTGGGGGTCTCGTCTTGCTCCCTTATGTATCCCGAGTGCCCACCACAGTGTCTGCCACACAGTTCGGTGCTCAGTAAAGCTGGCTGAATGAGCGAATGGAGGTGTATGTGCTGGAGCATGTCGCTTCAACCTCCTAGAGAAAGTGACCTCCTTCCCAGCTATGTCTGGCAGACATCACCGCCTTCAGGGATGGGAAGGTGGGCTCAGGTCTCCCTGAGCACTGCACTGGGAGAGGCATCTGTGGGGCAGGCAGTGTCATTTGCTCTAAGTCCTCGGAGAATAAAGCAGAGGGTGGCAAGGTCTGGATTTGGTACCAACAGGGTGGGCCCCCAGGTCTCTAGAAGGTGGCATGTCTTTGCTTAGCCACGCGGACCTCCCTCCAACGACCCACAGCCCCTCTCTGTCCACCGCTGACTCTGCTGCCTGCGTGGGCTGCGCTTTGGTGCCCTCTGGTGGCCACCACGAGTGTCTCTTTCCAAGGCATGCGCCAGCCACCCTCTGGAAGTGAACCCTGGCCCCGGACTCCATAGCCCATCTGACCTCCTCATCCAGAGATCTAAGGGCTCAATGGTCCAGCTCAATCTGTCCCTTCCAGTTCTTCCCCCGCTCTCCCCCCACGCACAAGGTAGCCTGATGTCAGAAGACGCTCTCCTGCCAAGATGATAGGGGAGCTGCTGGCAGCCTCTCCTCTGGTTAGACTAGGTAGGCCCATGGCTCCTGAGGGTCTCCCAGGCTGCAAGACAATGCCCACCCCTGTCACCTCCAGTGTCCCTGACAGAGGGTGGGAGGGTGACCTTGGTCCCCATGTCCCAGGGATCCTAGTGTGATGGGCAGTGGGTAGCTTATAAGCTTCCTTGTGTTTTCTACACATCCGGAGAGGTCCCATCTGGGTAAGGGCTCCTCAGTCCAAGGAAAAGAACTGCTCCAAGTTCTACTTTGGGGACAGGAGATTTGTCTCTCACCAGCATGAAATGACACGTGCAGTGATCATCGTGTGCTCGTCGCCGCATACACATTGCACCACTACCAACTGTTCCACCAGCCTCTACCAGGAAACCGTGGGCTCTGGGAGGGAAAGGGCAAGTCTGAGCTGCCTCAGCAACCCCAGCCTCCAGCCAGGGCCTACCTGAGTGGATGGAGGGATGGATGTCCTGTAGCAGAACTGAGCTTTGGAGAACTCTGCGTCCGCAGCCAAGGTCACGACCACTCCTTCATCATTCCCGTGCATCTCATTAGTCCTATTTCCAAATATATCCTGGTTCCACCACTTCCCTCTGTCCGTGCCCTCTGCCCCTCCCTCACTCCCACCCCTCCAGCACCCCAGCCTCCCTTATGTCAAGCCCACCCAGCTTCAGGGCCTCTAGGGCAGCTGGTACCAAAACCTGAAATACTGTTCCCCTGGAGCTTCCCAGATATGGGACTCCTTCCACCACCCCAGCAAGGGGTCCCTTCTCCCAGGCATTCCAGCCATCACTGTCTAGCCCATCACTCTTCTTTTCTTCATAGCTTATATTACTAACAAAAATGCTTATTTGCCTACTTGTCTCCCCCACGAGAATGCAGCACGAGGGCCGGGACTTTGCCCTTCTCTCTCCTCTACATCCCCAGCACCCGTGTGGAAGCTCAACTCATGCTTGGGGAACGATCCCTTGCTGTCCCTTACTGGTTTGCACTTCAAGTGTGCAGGTGTCACCCGAATGCGTCAGAAAGGCAGGATGGGTCTGGTGCAGAACTCCGGCGAGAAGGCTCAGATCTGGGTGCCTCCTCCAGCTGTGTGGTGGGCAACTCGCTCCCCTCTCTGAGCCGTTTCTTCATCAGGAAAAGAGTCTCCACCTCACAAGGGGATTGTGAGGTTTGAGGGGGAAAATGAAAAGTAAAAGCTTGTGAAATTAAAAAATGCAAGACGTGCACAATATCGTGAGCTGCATTTATTGTAGTGCACTGGCACCTGTGAGGGACCGCAGGACACTGTCCAGCCTGTGTCTGGGAGCTACCATGCTGGGTGCATACCCCACACCCTCCACTCCTGGCAGCAGCTCCCACCACCCCTGAATGGCAGAGCAGCCAGGACCCAGGTGGGTGATTATCCCAGAGGGAACTATAGTGACACAGGGGCCAAAGCTGGCCCCCTCCTCTTTTGTTGGGTTTGCAGCATTTTTTTTTTCATTAGTTGTCAACACCTTAAAAATAGGGATATTTCACATAAAAACCTGGATTTCTGGCTTCTCCAGATTTCTGACATTAGACCTGCATTCCCACTTTATAGCAATTAGCCACAACTAAATGACAGCCACCAACTTCAGATGGGGACCTGTGCTTTGCCAGTCCCCACCACTCTATTGTACCTCAAGGTCAGCTGCCATTATCAACTTGATGGTCCAAATATTTTTCGTCATAAAGCAATGTCTCTCTGTGTAGTCTTCAGGAACAGTAGGAAAGTCAGTTGCACTGCAAAGACCTCACAAGTCAAAGGCCTACTTCATTCATTTATACAACCTTAAGAGCATCTGAGTAGGAGCTCTGTGAACCAGCCCAAATCCCTCCTTTTATCCACAAAGGGCACCCTAGGGATGGGTGCAGCATTCACTCCACACACACCCCTTCGTGCAGCTAAGAGGCAGAGCTAAGAGCAGCAGGCTTCCCAAGTCTGAGCCAGTTGCTCCTTTTGAAGTTCTCAAATTCCCTGAACCCAAAGCACTGGTAAGCTGGGTGGACACACCAGGCACTTGGCTGTACCAGAGTGAGGTTGTGGACGAAGCAGCCAGACCCAGGCAAAGCTTGTCGGTGCGCCCTCTGGTGGTCATGAGGCAGCTCTGCAGGCCTCCATGAAGATTTTCGATTTGATTCCAAGTGAGCGAGCCCCTGCGTCAACCACCATGGGCCCCAAAGCAGGCTCCCCCCAACCCCATGTGTGCCAAGTTTTCAACTTCCAACTACTTCCTTCCCCAAACCTTCCTGATCTCCATTCCACCCCTCAGCCACTCTCCGGGGCACCCATCTCAGTCTCCAGTGTGGCTGGGCTCTTCCTAGGCTGTGTGGCCTCTTCAGGGCAGGGTCCAGCCTCCCCATTCTTCACATCCTGGTGCCTCGCCCCAGGCTTAGCCCACGGCAGCCTCGTGGTGTTTGCAGGGAAAAACCCTACAGCAGTGGGGAGGCCAACCCCAGCCTACAGGGTGAGCAGCACAGGCCAGGTGGGTCCCTCAGAGAACAGGAAGCACATGTCCCAGGAGACAATGTCCCAAGAGCTGCTGTGGCCAGATGGCCAATCTTCACAAGGAGCTGGGGATCTGGACTTTTATGTGAAATATACCAAGTTTTAAAGGTTGGCTCAAATGTATATACTACCCAGGCCAAGAAAACACATTGGCGGATGGCTCCAGGCCAGGGCCCAAGATGGAGAGCTCTGCTGAGAACCTGCAGCTGATAGAACCTTCAAGACGCCGGGCGGAAGCCAGTGGTTTTCAAGGTTTTGTTTATTTGAGTAGTCTGTAGCCATCGTCATGTTTGATCCTGAGAGGCAAGCAAGGGAGAGAAAATTCTTGGACCCATTTTAGAGTCTGAGACATTGAGGCTGAAGTGGGCTCCTGGCAGGGTCAAGGTCACAGCTAGTGGAGGGAGCTCTGAGATGCGTGAGGCTGTGTCCCACGCAACAGCAGGCCCCAAGCCCACCCCACTTGGCCTGCCCCCTCTTAGCTGTGCCCTTCCTAGTCCCCTGGAGAGCCAACCACCCAACAACAGCTGAGATGGCGGCTCCCTGTGCACACCGACTGGCCACACCCACCCTCCGTGCACACAGCTACAGGACAGGCAGCCCGGGCAGAGCCATGCAGCTCTCTCCATGGGTGCACAGCCCAGAGGCACGCAAGCCCTATGTGGGGTTCAGGTCCAAGCAGAAACACCTCCTGCAGCCTTGCCCATCACGGGCAGAGTTGGGGGGGGGGGTCCCTGGGTCAGCCAGGCGAGTGGCCATGGCCAGCGTGGCAGCCTCACCAGTTGGCCTTCACTGCCTTGATGTCACTCACGAGGTTCTGGGCCAGGCAGATACCAAAGATCTGTAAGACGGAGAGCAGGTGAGGGAGAGGCCACTGGCAGGGCAGGTTGTCCAGGGCAGAGTGAGGGCATGCAGGGCCACAGTGGTACCTGGAGGAGGGCGATGCCCACAAAGATCCCAGCCACGATGATCAGGTTGTCCTGCAGCCACTTTTCAAACTGGCCCACGCAGCCTTTGGTGTGGATGAAGCCCTGCTGCTCCAGCTCCTGGGGACAGATGGGCACCAGGCTCGGCTCAGCCCACCCACCACCACTGCAGGCCCCATCTCAGTCCAGCTTGCTAAGCTCAGCCCCGCCCAGGACCTTACACCTTAGTGCCTGCCGCCTGGAGCTCCACTGCAGGGCCTTCTCCTCATCGGGGTCTCAGCACAGATGCCTTCTCCTCCGAGAGGCCTTCCCTGACTGCCCTGCCCCAATCCCATCACTTCTCTGATTTTATTTTCTTCCAAGTGCTTAGCTGAAATTGTCACATTACTGTTCATATTTCTTTATCCATGTCTTACTGTTTTCTCCCTCTAGTGGAGTCCACTGCCTTGTGTTTGGCAGTACCAAGCCCCGCGTGCCTCCTAGGACTCAGCATCCCCTCCCCCGAATCCCTGAGGCCTTTTAGAGCCTATAGGGGACCCCCACCTTCCGATCCCAGTGCCCCCAGCTGCCCCCAGCCCTGTCCCCTCCCCTCTCACCAGTTTGAGCCGAACATCGTAGCCACACTGAGTGTTGAGGACATCTTCCTGAGAAGAAACAGGCCAGTGAGCAACTCAGTGGGGGGGCATCCATGGGGTCTCAGGGGAAGCAGATGGAACCATGGATTCCGCCACGTCCACCGCTCCTTAAGCTAGGCTGGCTGGGACTCGTGCACCTCTTTCCCTGATGCCAGGGCGCATGGCCACACCACCAGCTTGAACTGCTTCATTTTTAGGAACCCTGACAGCTCGAGTTTTGTAAGAATGGGAAGAAACCTGGCCCTCGTTGTCCCTGTGCACCGTGACTGGAGGGATGGCACTGCGAGAAGCTTCTGCTCTAAAGAAAGCCATAAAAGGGTCAGAACCCCCAACCCTGCCACCCCAGCATGGTGGCCCAAGAGGAGCAGTCCCTATCCAACAGGCCTCAGCGCTGCCCATGGACACAAACTCCCCAGCCCGCAGGGCTACTCCCATGTAAGCTGACCTCCCCCGACATCCACATCCACAGCCCCCAGAGCAGGGCGGGGCCGAGCCAGCCCGGGGATGGGCTCTTCCCAGACTGGGCCTGCGAACTGCGAGGCCCACCCCTCCTCACCAGGCCCCACTCACCACAGGGTCCCTGACGCAGCAGGAGAAGGGCACCCCGCAGCGTTCCCGGCTCGGGTTCACGTCAGTGCAGTTGAAGTAGATATTGAGGTTCCAGTCGTTGGGCCCTCGGGCTCCGCAGCAAGACCACTACGGGGTGGGAGAAGAACCCCAGGTGAGCCAGGCCCAGCCCAGGAGCCCCATCCTGTCTGGGGACAGGCCCAGGCTGCAGGAAGACAGGGCTGGGCTGGCCGGGAGGGGGCCTAGAGCAGCCAGGCAGGCGCTGGGCTGGCCGGGAGGGGGCCTAGAGCAGCCAGGCAGGCGGGTATCTCCCTCACAGACAGGCCAGGCCTGGGCCCAGGGCCACCAGAGCAGCTTGAGGCTCCTGCCTGGGTTGGTGGGGGCTGGGGGGAGTAGGAAGGGGCTCCTGAGCTTGTCCCCTAGCCCAAGAAAGGCTGAGAAAAGGAAGGGAGGGGGCAAGGATGGTGGCCCAAGGACTGTGGCTTCCTCCAGGCCACCTTGACGGGTTGGAGTTTCAACCAACCCTGTGGGGAAAGGCACCACTGAACCCCACATCTGTGACCCGTCTCCCCACACTTGCCCCAGCGATTTTTACAGAAGACCTTCTCCCTTCCTCTCTGCCGGGACAGGAGGGCAATCCTGCCACCCTCACAATGATCCCATTCCACTTCACAGATGCTGCTGTCAGCACCTGTATCACCATTACCCCTACCCAGCACATCGTGGGGCTGCAATGAAGCAGGGAGCTCATGATCTAGTGGGGAGACAGGAGCACACAGCCTTAACTCACTGACATGGCACAGGCTGCTAAAAAGGTGGCACTCAAGGGACCAGCTCAGCAGCAGACACAGGTACACCCCATGGGCTGGGCCAGGGGAGTGAGGCACGGCCATGTGGCTCTGCCTGCATGGGTCCCAGCACACAGCCTGGCCTCTGCCTGCCTCCTCTCACTCTGTCAGCACCCGCTGCTCCTGCTGGAGAGCACTTGCCCCTCTCTTCATCTCCCTGCTCCTTCTCCTCCCACAAGGCTGCCCCCAAGAGGCCTTCCCCTTCTCCGAGCTTCCCCATTTCAGCCCTTACCACAATTTATAATTCTACACACACACACACACACACACACACACACACGCTTGTTTGCTTTGCTCTTTTATCATCTGTCTCTTCCCCCAGACTACCATCCCCACAAACACAGGTCCCAGCTTTTTTCACCTCTGAATCCCCAGCCCCTAGCCCAGAGCCTGGCACACAATAGGTCCATAACAATTCTGTGTTGAATGAACAAATAAATCACATCCTAACCACCTGCCTCTCTGTTTACTTCTGCCCTGGGTTGAGAGCTCCTCAAAGCAGGCACCGGCTCTGGTTCACCTCTGGATCCCAGAGCAGTTCTTGGGGTGGATGGCACCAAAGCAGTGTGACTCTGAGAGTGTGTGACTACGCGTGTGAGTGGGTGAGAACATGCAGGCGGGAGGTGCCTAGGATTTCGTGAACTGTTCACTGACTGCTTCTTCACAGGGGTTAGGTTTGCAAGCTTGAGGGCAGAGCTTCTGGGGGGCGGGTCTCAAACTCGAATATGTTCAGAGGCCAAACAAATAATATAAATGAGGGAAGAGGGCCGACACGTATAATAAAATAGAGTGGTGGGGACGTGGCACAGTCCCTCTACCAGCAAAGGGGGCAGTGGCAATGTAGCGCCAGCCCATACTGTGGGCCCAGTTTAGTAGAAGAAATCTATATTTTTATGCCACGTTTCCTCCTTTAAGTGTTCTGTAAGCCTGGCCTAGGAGCTGCCAGTTTGGATCCTCTGGCCTCTGTTTCCCAATGCTGTGTCCATGCAGGGCTAGGCACATGGAGATCACCGGGGGCTGGCTTCCTCTCAGACAGGGGCCTTCCTAGCTTGCTTCCTTGGGGCCTGCCTGGCCTGGTGGGCGAGGGAACGGACCCAGCACACAGGGAACTTGCTCCCTCATTCATCTGCCCGGTAGGTGCCTCCTGCACGTGGTCAGAGCTGGATGCTGGACTTACGTATTCCTGAGCAAAGTCAATGAGGTTCTGGAGGTCAATGTCGTCCCGATAGGCCTTGACATTGTTGTTGATGAAGAGGTTGAGCTGGTCTCGAATCCAGTCCTTGAAGACGAAGGCCAGGATCCCTGTTGCCAGCTCCAGGAAGAAGATGAGGCCAAGGAACACGGAGAACTGGGGTTGGGGGCACACAGACAGTGGGGGTCAGAGATACAGGGTCTGGGGTTGCCACTGGGTGGGGCTCCAACCTCCTGCACCCCGACCCAAGACAGCCCAGAGTCCCCACCTTCTATCATGTTAGTATTGTTTTATGATGAAAAAAGATAGTGTTGTTCTTACCTACCCTGTTGTCTTTGAGAAACCACTCTCCACACACACATTCAGTTTCTGCGGCTCCGAAGGAGCCATCTCCACCTCGTTCCCCATTCCCATTCCCACATAGAGGACTGGGCATGCGTCAAGAGCCCATCAATCAGAGCGCTACCTCCCCTGGGACCACAGGGATTGGTCCAGAGGCGGCCAATCAGGACTAAGGAGATGCAATTGAAGGACTTTGGCAGAATGGTTGGGAAGGGAGAACCTCACTCAGCCTCCAGCAGGAGTTCCTGGGAGGGCAGCTTGAAGCCAGCACCCACCCATTCCTGGACATCTTTCCACCCCAAGGGGACTGGAGCCAACCCAGAGGGACAGAGCTGAGAAACAGAGCGACTAGGACAAGTGACACTGTGGTGGCTCCTGGATCCAAATGCGCTGGCAACTAACACGCCCCTGGGCTTTTCTTAGTGGCCCTTTTAGCTTAGGCCACTAGGTTTCGGTCCCTTACAACAGAAAGGATACTATAAATGTGGAGAAAACAAATCTGGTGATCACTGTTACAATAACATAATAATAAAACTACCATTATTAAGCATGAACTATGCAAGAAGTGGGTGGGAGGAGGTTGGGGTCCCCAGTGGGAGGGCACTCACAAACTTGAGCAGGAAGGTGTTCTCCCGGAGGGCCCCAATGCAGCCGGCAAAGCCCAGCACCGACATGATGCCTCCTACCACTACAAACAGCCACACGGGGTCAAGGCCTCCCAGATCTGTCAGCGCCGAGATGTTGGAGAGAACACCCTGTGAAGGGCGAGCAGAGGCAAATGGGGGGGGGCCGGCCCTCCCACCATCTTGACCCAGAGCAGCCCCACACCCTACCCCACCACCTTACCTTCTCACCCCAGGCCCAGAGACCAATGGCCAGGAACAGGGCTCCCAGCACCTGCAGGAGCAGCAGCAAAGAGCTGAGGGCTGGGGCACCAGCATCCTTTCCCACCCCCAGCAGAGCCCCCTCCCCCCTACTGCTCAGGGTCTTCAGGAAGCCAGGGTGAAAGAGAGAAAGAGGGGAAAGGGCTGTAAATGGGATCCAGGGTCCTTTCTTTTTTTTTTTTAACATCTTTATTGGAGTATAATTGCTTTACAATGGTGTGTTAGTTTCTGCTTTATAACAAAGTGAATCAGTTATACATATGTCCCCATATCTCTTCCCTCTTGCATCTCCCTCCCTCCCACCCTCCCTATCCCACCCCTCTAGGTGGTCACAAAGCACCGAGCTGATCTCCCTGTGCTATGCGGCTGCTTCCCACTAGCTATCTATTTTACGTTTGGTAGTGTATATATGTCCATGCCACTCTCTCACTTTGTCCCAGCTTACCCTTCCCCCTCCCCGTATCCTCAAGTCCATTCTCAGTAGGTCTGCATCTTTATTCACATCTTGCCCCTAGGTTCTTCTGACCATTTTTTTTTCTTTTTTTTTTTCTCTTTTTTTTTTCTTTTTTTTAGATTCCATATATATTTGTTAGCATACGGTATTTGTTTTTCTCTTTCTGACTTACTTCACTCTGTATGACAGTCTCTACGTCCATCCACCTCACTACAAATAACTCAGTTTTGTTCCTTTTATGGCTGAGTAATATTCCACTGTATATATGTGCCACATCTTCTTTATCCATTCATCTGTCGATGGACACTTAGGTTGCTTCCATGTCCTGGCTATTGTAAATAGAGCTGCAATGAACATTTTGGTACATGACTCTTTTTGAATTATGGTTTTCTCAGGGTATATGCCCAGTGGTGAGATTGCTGGGTCATATGGTAGTTCTATTTTTAGTTTTTTAAGGAACCTCCATACTGTTCTCCATAGTGGCTATATCAATTTACATTCAGGGTCCTTTCAATCTTCCCAAGAATGCATCTCAGTGTTTCTTCCCACAGGACACAGCTTGGAAGACTGAACCGTCCCCAGCCCTAAGACAGACAAAGGCAGGCCCCTTCTTGGAACTCAGAACTGGAGCAGAGGATGGCCAAAACAGTCCCATCAAGCGGCAGCAGCTGTTTCCTGAGCCTCTGTTCTCACCCCAGGCCTATGTTAGGGTTCCAGGCTCCTGGCATCCTCTCTGCCCCCTCCCAAGTCTGGTTCTCCTGCTGCCCTGCAACTCTGTGACTGCCACCTCACTCCCGTCCCACCCTTTCAACCTCTATCTAGCAGAGTACATGTTTGTAGTTCACAGCCAAAGACCCCTGAATGACAGGGAATCCCAATTCAGCCCCAGATCAGCAGAGGGGCACCAGCCTAGGCCTTCTAAACACCACCCACTATCCCACCTCATTTCCGTACAGGGAAGAGCCCTGGATATCGAGGGCAGCTGCCTGAACCCAGGCAGGACATCTCATCTCAGAGGGAGAGTGCTCCTCTGGCCCAAGCCCAAGGCCGTGACCTCATCTCTTCAGACCTCCCTCTCCCACCTGCTTTCTCTGCAGCCTCCTTGCCCTCAGCACAGAGCCTCAGTCAGCTCCACCCCTGACCTGCCACCTTTAGCACCTTCCCCTCTCCAACCCCAGGCTCCTCCCAATGCTGTACTCTTTTTCTAGAAATATTTTTCCTTCCCTCCCCCACACTGGATCTGGGATGTGACACCAAACATCACTTCTCCTGCCTCATCCCACTTGACCCGCCCATGGCCTTTAGGCGAATGATCACTACTTTCTCTTTCCCAAACCTCTCCATGGTTAACGCAATGCCATTCTTCCTCCTGCCCCTTCTCAGCCTCCCTCCTACAATGCTCTGCTTCACCTGCGCCATGCACATGGCTACCCCCCTCCACCACCAGGTTCCAACCTCAGCCTTCTACCCTTCTTCTTCTCACACTCATCTTTCACCCCATCATGACACTGGCATCTCCTGATCTCCACCCAAACCTCTCCCTGGCTCTAGAGCCCTTAGTCCACCTGCCTGCTGCAAACGCCTCCATGTCCCAGGATCCATTCCATGCACCAGAAATACATCAGGGAATAGGACACATGAGCTCTCAGCCCTCATGGAGTTTACACTCCAGTGGGGGAAATCCACAGTGAGCAAACAAGGTAATTTCAGATACCAACAGAGCCTTTAAAGGAAATCAAACAGGGTGATGAAATGGGGAGTTACTAGGGTAGTGGGGGCATGTTTCAGTTAGGGAGCATGGTGACATTTTAGCTGAGGTTTGAATGATGAAAAGGTGCATTGAAGAGAAGAGAATCCAGGCGCAAGTACTGGCAAAGGCCCAGAGGTAAGATCATGTTTGGCGGTGCAAGGGACAAACTGAAGGGCAGCAAGACCAGACAGCACAGGGTGCTGTGGGCCACGGGGAGGAGTCTGGACTGTACTCTAGTGAGAAAAAACTGGAAGGTTCTGAGCAGGGTAACATAAGGGTCTGCTTTCCATTAAAATAAAAAAATCTCTGGGCCTGTTTCACAGGTACCTCCTTCAGGTCACCTTGACCCAAAACCAAACCCCCAAGTGGCCCAGTCCTGTCAGTTCAGCCTCATAACTTCCCCTGGAGCCTTCCTCACCTTTCCCACCTGCCACCACCCCAACTGGAGGGCCCTAGCCCTCCTCCCTAGTCTCCCTACCTCCAAACTCTGCTCCTCACTCACCCTCCCCGTGTCAGCCAGGCAGATCTGCCTCCAAAACAGAAGCTAGAACATACCCGTCACCCAGCACTGAAGCCTTCAGTGCTACCCTCTGCCCTCAACATAAAACTCAAACTCTCTGCCCCAGCCCTGGGGCCTTTCACACTCGGGTTCCCCACCCTGGGGGACCCTGGAACAAGCCTGGGTCTCTCATGCCTCTCGCCCCTTGACATCTGGGGGCTCCCTCTGCTTAATGCTCTGCCTCACCTCCATCTACTGCCCACTGAGCTGTCACCTTGGCTCTGCACTTACTGGCTGTGTGACTCTGGGTTAAATGATTTAACCTCTCTGTGCCTGTTACTTCACCTGTAAAATGTAGATAATAAAGTAGCTGCAAGAATACAGTAAGTTATAATTCATTTAATCTGCGTAACAGTCCTGAGGGGCAGGCTTCATTATCACCCACTCGCTGCCAGGGAAGCTGAGGCCCAGAGAGAAGTGACTTGCCCACTGTCTCACAGCTAGGCCTGCTTCGCCCAGAGCCTCAGACTTCCCTGACTAGCGCTCTCTACACATGGCTCACACCCTCGAGGCTGGGCACTGCTGAGGCCAAAGGGCACCCACATTGCATGAGCAGCATGTGGGTAGAGGGCAGTGCCACTGAGCCCTGCTAAACAAAACTGAATGGGCCTGGCATTCTGACCCAAGACGTCAGAAGCAGAGACTGCAGAAGCAGCAAGTAGCCTTGGAGATATGGGATGGGGAGGGAGAAGGGAAAGATGACTTGGCAGGGCCCAGGGCTACAGATGCCACCCTGGGAGGGTCACCAGCAGCTCCCTTCTCCAGGCAGGGGCAGCCCCACCCTGGAGCCTTGGTTTGGTCAGCTGTGGATGTTGAATTCTGTTCCCCAGGGCCAGCTCTCCTGGCCTCTCATCAGGAAATATCCCCTGTCCCCGGCCGAGAACTAGGGCGATTGGCCCTCCCTGCCCGCAAGCCTCTTTGGGGTGGGGGTGGGGGCTTCGACCTTTGACCTACCCCTCCCCCTTTGTAGGAGCTTAAGGCGAGGCAGCAGGCCCAGGTAATGGAGGGGTAAAGGGGCAGGAGACGGGATCCCATCCTTCGAGGAGGCTCTCCTCCCTACGGATAAAACCAGGGTTGGGGCTCCGCGCACCCCCGACACCCCAGGGTAGCAAGGGGGCTGGGAGGGAGAGGGGGCGCCCGCACTAAGCGTGCCGTGGGGTCTTCACGGAAACACCTCCCATTTCTCCGCCGGGCCTCGGGAAGACCCCGGAAGACTACCCTCTCCCCCACTACCGTAGTGGCTGGGACCCGTCCCCTGCAATCCGGGCCTCTTCGTAGTTCCCTCGGGTGGTCCTGGGGGTGGGCGTGGAAGTGCGAGTGGGAGGAAGGAGTGGGGGGACGGTCCCAAACCCTTGTGGCAGAGAGTGTCTCCCCCTAGTAGGGGACTGAGGCTCCTTCTCCCGCCATCCCCAGCACAGGGCCCAGAACCCACCCCGCGCTCACCCAGAAGACGATGTTGAAGCCAAACAGGAAGTATTTCCCGCAGCAGCCGACCTCGGGTTCCTGGAAGTGCTGGTGCTTGCCAGGCATGGTGAGCGGCCGCCCGCCGGCCCGGGAACCGGAGCCGGGGGCTGGGCCCAGCCCTCTGCGGGCCGCCCAGGGCTGGAGCCACCCGGGGCCTAGCCCGGCGGCTGCGGCTTCATGGCCGCGGCCACCCAGAGCGCCCGTCGGGCCCCGTCCGCCCCCCAGGGTCCGCCCCGCAGGGACCGCCCTCGGCTCCCGGACCGCCCCCTGCTTGGTCCCCCTCAGAGCCCCACCTCTAGGCCTGACTCCGCCCCCTCCATAGGCTCCGCCCCCAGCCTTACTCCCCTTTGGAGCCCAGTCTCTGGGCTTGGCTCCGCCCCCTCCCGACTGTCCCCCTCCGGACCCCGCCCCCATACAGGCCCCACCCCAGGCCCCTCCCCACAGCCCGACTCAGCCCCCCTCGGAGCCCAGCGTCTAGGCCTGACTCCTCCTTATGCGCTGGCCGCTGCAGCGTCCTTCAGACCAACCTGAGATGCTGAGGGCGCCGCAAGTCGCAGACACAAAAGACCCCTAGTTCCCCCCACACCGCAAAGCTCAGGACCAGCGCCACCCCAATCCCCGGCCTTGCCGTCTGTTCCCATCCCTGGAGAGGAGTAACTACTGAGCTGGTGAGCGAGAGGAGGATGGTTATATGGATGGTGTTTTTAGCACACATGCAGGACGTTTTATTACAGTGGAGCCCAATCAGAAGCTCTTTTTGGGTGCTGGGATGAATTGGGAGATTGGGATTGACATATATATACTTGATACTATGTATAAAATAGATAACTAATGAGAACCCACTGTATTGCTCAGGGAACTCTACTCAATGCTCTGTGGTGACCTAAATGGGAAGGAAATCCAAAAAAGAGGGATATTTGTATACGTATAGCTGATTCACTTTGCTGTACAGTAGAAACTAACACAACATTGTAAAGCAACTATACTCCAGTAAAAATAAATTTTTTAAAAAAGCGCTTCTCACTGGACGGAAATTCTTTTTTTTTAATTTACTTTATGGCTGCATTGGGTCTTCGTTGCTGTGCGCGGGCTTTCTCTAGTTGCCGTGCGTGGGGCTTCTCATCAGGCTGGCTTTTCTTGTTGCAGAACGGGCTTCAGTAGTTGTGGCTCACCAACTCTAGAGTGCAGGCTCAGTAGTCGTGGCTTTCGGGCTTAGCTGCTCCGAGGTATGTGGGATCTTCCCGGACCAGGGCTCGAATCCGTGTCCTCTGCATTGGCAGGCGGATTCTTAACCACTGGGCCACCAAGGAAGCCCCGGAAATTCAGTTCTACCTCTACTGGTTCAAACTCAGACCGGATGACACCTGGGTCTTGCGAGGGCCACTCCTGCTGCTCCCTGCCCCTTCAGTTTTGCCAGGGGCATACACTGCATCCCCTGGCTCAAACCCCTTTGGCGGTTAAAGCCCCTCCCCCACCGTCTAACCCCTCTCCCCCCTACCAGCTTCCACCCTGATCAGGCTCCTTGGTACCTGGGGGGTCTCACATGAGCCCTCTCAAGGCAGGACTAGAGCAGATCAAGGTTTGGGGGGCCTGAATTTTACTCAATTTTAGAGTCCTCTTTAAAAATAATTCTGGTTTTGTTTAAAAGTATTTATTTAGATAGGAAACAGAAAGGGGCTTAAGCTTCATCACCTTCCAGTTAATCATCGTCTAGCAGAACCATAGTAAGGCCTGACCACCTCTCCTGGGCCAGGGCCTCAACAGTCCCCCCCCCCGCCCACCCCTGCCACTCTAGGGACCCACGCACAGCTGGCTGAGGGGAGGTGCGGGATACAGGGTAGGCTCCAAGGCTACAAATCTGATGAGAGGCAATCCATAAAAGTTTTTAAAGCAGAGTGATCATTCGAGAGAGCTCCCCACTCCTGTCCCTGAGCTCCAGCTCTGGGTCAGCGGCCTTGAGCCCCCTCCCCCAAAATGGAAGAGTCTGGCCCTCAGGCCACTTAGCCTCTTTCCCCAAGGTGGGGAGCACAGAGTCAGTCCTAGAGCCTAGGATTCTCTCCTGTTATCTTTCCACCTGCAGTTGTGCCCTCCTCCCACCAATAACTCACCTCACCCCACTCTACTCAACCCAACCCCCAGGGTGAAACAAGCCCAGGGTTTCCTCCACCTTTCCGTTGCCCTGGTCCCTCACATTGGGTCCCCCACCAGAACTGCCCCTAGGCCTGGGCCCCAATTCACATTAAAGAGTGTTCGTATGCTCTCCAGAATAGGTGAGAACCATGCCATCTGCCCCCAGCCCAGCCCCTTTTACACACACACACACACACACACACACACACACACACACAGCAGTGGGAGGCTCAGGGGCAGCCGAATGGGCAGTGGGGCCAGGGTCCCCTCACACCACAAATTTGTTCTTGGCTAGGGAGTTGCTCTTGGCGGCCGTGTCTGCGTGGGCCTGGTACCCAATGATGGTCTTTGTGGAGAGTCCCAGGCGCTCTTTGTAGACACGCCTGGGAGGTAAGTGGGAGAGGAAAGGAGACAGGCAGTCAGCAGCGGGTCCTGGAGATAACGTGGGACCCTGGGTCCTTTGCTCAGAGCTCCTACCCTAGTTCCAACCACAGTAACTCCTGTTGTATTTGTCTTACCCATGTGGAAACCCAAAATGTGCCTAGTGCAAAGGAAAAGAGGTCTGTTAAGAAACAGTTTGAAATTGAGATGCCACACCCTTTTCACAAATGGGGAAGAAAGAAGGGAGAGACAGCATGCAGAGTTCGAGGTCTCCCGTGCAGGCCAAACCACACCCCTTCCACCTTCCCCTTCTCTCCTAGAAGAGACCCAGCCCCCACCCTGTGCCAGAGATACCCCTCACCCAATGCGCAGCACGCCCTCCTGGTTCTCTGTCTCTCTCGTCCACACGGCAATCTTGTCCCCCTTGGTTCGGATGTTGATGACGGCCCCACACACCTCCCGGCTGTGCTCCTCAAAGCTCTCCCCGATCAGACACAGCAGCTGGAGCCAAAAAAGGAGGAGGATGCGACTTCCTGGCGGGCACAGAGTCTGCCCCCACCACCCTGAGACCACCACCACACACCAGCCCAGCCCCTTTCCCTTGGGAAGCCTCCTCGCCCAGCCCCCCACTCACCGTCTCCAGCCATAGGTGGTCCAGCTCACTGTGGCGCTGCTGCTTGGCGAGGCTGACCAGCCAGCGGCCACCCCGCCTATTCCTGCTGTCTTCCCACATGGGCTCAATGCCATCCTGGGAGGCAGGCTGGCAGATCAACCACCTCCCTTTGTTCAAAGGAAAGTGAGGGCCTGGCCACCTCCCCAGGTCCTGCTCTAGCCCCTCAGTAGGCCTCCACAGGCCAGAACCTCTCTGCCTTCATCCCTCCTGTACAAGCAGGTTCTACCAGCCATTCAGCCCCCCAGACCCTCCTGTGAGTTCCCACGGGCCCCTAAGCCTCAACATCTGTCACCTCACATAGCCTTGCGTGGGTGTGTGTTTATCTCCTTTACTGAACCAAGTTCCTTGATATGAGAGTTCAAATGGAGGTGACTAAGAAAGCATCTGGGGCAACCCCAGTGTGGCCAAAGGCAGACATCCCAGGCTCAGCTGGACACAAGTCACCTAGGGAAATCTTTAAATGCTGATGTCAGGGCCCCACTGCACAGCACCTCCAGGGACAGGCCTGGACATTGATGAGTGTCCTGGGGCAATTCTGATGCACGTCCCTAGTTAAGGAGCCAGGCCAGAAACCTAGACTCCTTCCTTGTTCCCCCTTCTTCCCCCTCCCCTGTCCTTCAAGGTACAGCTCAGGTCTGACACTCTGTCTATGCTTCTGCAGAGCGGTCCTCCGATCTGAAATTATACTTGGCTCTGAGGGAGGCTGTCCTCGGCACCCCACCCCCAAACCCCCTGTGAGGTAGGAAGCTGGGAAGAATCACCCCCCCTGTGCCCCGGGGAGGGGGGGGCGGCGGGGAAGCAGGGCTTACCTTGAACAGGGCATAGTCACAGCCGGAAGAGAGCTTACTGGCCAGCTGGATGTTATTGTACATCCTGGAGAGAGGCCCCCACCCCAGGCTGAAAGTCCAGGCTTTTTAGAGCCTGGTTCCAACTGGCCTCAGACCCTTCAATCTCTTACCAGACCCCACTGCTTTCCACCCACCTTCCAGCCTCCAAGCCTTCGCTCATACTGGTGCCCCCTGCCAGGAATTCCATCCCCACTTGCCCAGACCTTCAAATCCCACCTGCTCACCCACCTCTAGGGTTTGTGAAGCACCTTTCAGATCCCCTCACTGGATTACCACAGACACTGAGACAGCCTAAAACTCACTTTGTGGCTGAGACAAGCTCAGAGAGGGGAAGGAACTTGCCCAGGGTCCCAAAGCATGGAGCAGCAGAGTCAGGGTCAACTCCTTGTTTCTCCCACTTCCCAGGCTCTTTCCCTGAGTCCCAAGGAGGCTTCAGGGGGGGATATGCCCCAGGCCAATCCCCCCGCCACCTCCCTGCAGAACCCACCAAGCCCCAGTCCTCAGCAGATGCTGCAAGGCCCCAGGAAAGACTGGGAAAGCTGTGTAGGAAGCAGCTCCCTGGAGGGGTGGGGTCTGGGAAGGATCCCCAGCTCAGAACCCCCTGGCCCCAGCCTCCTCCATGAGGGACAGACACTCACGCCCAGAAGTCCTCCACGGTGTCAAACTTGGTGACCAGATGCAGGTTATCCTGCCAGGCCCTGCTGCAGTCATTCTTGAAGAACCACAGAGCCCACCTGGAGGAGGGCGGGCCAGGAGGAAGCAGAGTGCACCCATCTGCCCGCCCCCAGCAGCAGCTAGGTTGGCAGGGAAGCCCTGTTCCTCCAAGGACAAACAGGCCGCCCAAAGTGACTGGAGCCAGTTATCCTGAAGGGCCAGGGGATGAGTGAGGGCCTTTAACCCAGAATCTCAGCTGGGTTAAGGCTGGAAGGGCCACCAGAGCCCAAGTCTTAGGCCAGCTCTGGCCTTTCCCAGATGAGGAAGTGAGTCCAAGGCCAAGAGGAGGGCCTGCCCTACCTGTTCAGCAGCGGGTGCAACTCCAGCTTGCTCTCCACGGGGCCCTCGGCCCGGGCCTTCCTCAGAGCCTCCTCTCCCACCCACACCGCCGCTGCTGCCTCCTCTTCCTCTTTCTCTTTCTCCTCCTTCTCTTTCTTCCACTTTTGGATTCCACCCTCAGCCTCTTTGGCCTGACCAAGGAAAGAAGTCAAGGTGGGCGGTGAGCCCCGGCCTTCGCTGCCCGAGGGGGCGGGCGGGTGGACTTACAGAGCGCGCAGTAGCCATGCTACAGCCTGGACTCCACGGGCACCCAGCATGCGAGGGGGCCCCCAGCTGCCGGCCTTTAACCCACCATCGCCCCGCCCCGCTCACCCAGGACAGGGGACTGGGAGGAGCCAGCGTAGGGGTGGGGGTGGGGGTGTTCAGAGGGGGAAGGGCTTACACTATTATTTCCATCAGCAAGCGTTTAGTGAGCACCTGCATGCAGCCGGGGGGGCTGGGAACACAGCTGTGACCAGGCAGACCTAGCCTCCGCCCACACGGCGCTGGCCATTTGGGGGCTGAGACACGATGGTAAGGGTCAGTATTAGGGGTCTGCCCTTAGTGAAACCACATGCCACCAAGGGTGGACGCTGAATTTAAAGCAGACCGTCCCAGACATGGCAGAAGCTGCGACTCTGACATGGGGGAGGGGGGCAGGGCGGGGCCAGGTGAGAGACCTTATACACATATTGTGGTGTCTCCTTTTTGGCTCTGCTGTCATTCACCCCCTCGATTTCACCATCAATGTCATCTGACCCAGGCATTTATCTGGTATCTGGAAGCATCTAAGGGTTTTCTTTCTAATGTGATTATTTAGAAACGAGGATATTAAAAATCCACATTTTTGGTTGCTCTTGAAATTTTAGAGAGGTCTGGCAACACTGGGGCCTCCTTCTCCCAATCTGCTACAGATGACGCTGCCTTTGGAAAGAGCAAATGAGGTTCCACACAGGCCCGCCAGCCCACTGCACTCCTGCTTCCTACCTCCTGGGCCATCTGAGTGTTCTCCACCTGGGCATGGATGGCAAGGGCCAGTACACCTGTCATACAGCCTGGGTTCAAGTCCTCCCTGCCCTGACCTCAGCCAAGTACCTGAACCTCACTGAGTCTCAGTTTCCCTGTCTATAAAATGGGAATGTTAATGATACACAACGCAGAAGCTTAGGTATTAAATGATATAAAACACGTAAAGCCCACAGAACAAGGCCTGGCTCAGTGGTCAATAGCAGTCAGCTGAGGGCTACCCCAGGGTGGAGGAGGGACTGGGGAGGTGAGGGAGGGAGGGAAAGCTCTGGCTGGGGAGACCCTTTCCCTGCCTTCTGAACAGCAGCCTTTTCTGCAGGGGCTGAACCCTCCCCAAACTTCTTCAGGTTTCTCACCCTCCCCTTGTCCACTTTTAGGGTCCCAGCTCTGTAAGGGACCAGTCCCTTCCCCTCCCCCACAGCCAGAGGAGCCCATGACCACCTGGAGGCTGACGGTTAATATCTGTTCAACCCGCATCCCTGAGCTCCAGGGTGTGCCAGGCCTAGGCCTGGGAGGCAGTGAGGAGCAGAAGATGAGTGGCCCCTGTGCTCTGGTCTATCAGGGGAGCCAGGCATCAGGTAACCTCACAAAGACCTGTATCATCATGAATGCAGACTTCTGAAGGAAAGGATTTCACAGATGGGAGAAGACAAAATCCATGACCTGGGCTTTAGAGCAACACTTCTCAAGAGCATGGATCAGAATCACCTGCAGGGCTTGTTAAACACGGACCACTGGGCCCTGCCTCCCAATTTCTGATGCCTTAGCACAGGGCTTGGGCCTGAGAATTGGCATTTCTAACAAGTTCCCTGATGATGCTGGTCAGAGACCCCATTTCAAGAACCACCGACTCAGAGGCAGTTCACAGAAGAGGTGACGTTTGAGCAAGACATTAACTAGGTAGGTGGAGGAGGGCATCTCGGGGAGTGAAAGCAGCACGTGCAGAGGCTCTGGGGCAAAGGGCCCATGAGGTACTGGAGGAAGAGAAGAAAGACCACCACTGTGGCTGACGCCTAAAGGGGGCAAGGATGGTGAGTCTTGATCTTAGGAGAGTGGAGAGCCATTGGGTGCTTCAAGTGGGTACAGAGGGGCTGGGGAGGTAATCAGATGGGCTTTCTAGCAAGTTCTCTGGCTGCTGTGTAGGAAACAGACCCTGTGCAATTAAGAGCGAGTGGGAGGAGATCTACTTGGATGCTGACGTAGCTGTCCAGGTCACAACAGGGGTGGCAGGGAAGATGAAGAGAACATGTATTTAGAAGGAAGACTCAGTAGTGCTTGGTGGTGGATAGGCTCTGGAGAGGTGGGCATGAAGTCCCAGCTACCTGTTGCTGCATAACAAACCACCCCAAACACAGCGGCCTAAAACTACAATAATCATTTATTTTGCTCACAGATCTGCAATTTGGGTAGCACTAGATAGGAATGGGCCATCTCTACTCCAAAGCCCTATCGATTGGAGTGGCTTACAGGCTGGGGCTGGGGCTATCTGCTCACTCACAGTGGGGCGGTCTTTGCTGGCTGACAGATGGAACCTCAACTGGGGTGTCAGCTGGGACAGTTCTATGTAGCCTCTCCATGTGACCACTTGGCTTCCTCACAGCATGGTGGCTGGGTTCTCATAACCAATGTCCCAAGAGATGAGAGGCAGAAGCTGCCAGTTTCTTAAGGCCTCAGCCTGAAACCTGGTACAGCTTTATGTCCAGTGTACTCTTTTTGAGTCCCAGGGCCCACATTCAACAACAGGGACATAATCCCACCTCTCAATGGGAGGAATGTTGAAGAATTTTGGACAGAAGAAGCATTGGAGGAGGGCCAGGCTTGGGGAGAGATCAGGAATCCAGATTTGATGGAGAAAAAGGGAGAAAGGACCCTCTCCAAGTGCTGGACATGGTTTTAGCTGCCTTAGAGTCCTGGCCCAGAGCCTGGCATGGGATGATCCTAGCAGCCACAGCACCCCTTCCCACCATCTTCCACGTCTTCCAGCGTGGGGCAGCCCCTGGAGTCTGGGGTTGGGTGACTATGAAGAGACCCCAGGAGGAAACCCCCCCCCCGGCCCTATGGGGTTCTGGTCCCTACCCCAGGCCCTCCCAAGTCTGTCTGTGGAGGACATTTTCACAGTGGGGTTGAACAAGCAGGGGCTCTTGAATCCCAATCCTGCCATTCTGTTCCTAAAATATCTCGAATCTGCCCATTACTCTCCCTCCCTCACCTCAGCAAACATCGTCATCTCTGGCCTGGGCCACTGCCTTTTCTCTCCTAACGCTCTCCTTGCTTCCACTCCTGCCTCCCTACAAAACATCCTCCACCTGGCTCAGAGGGATTATTTAAACAATCAGTCTGATCACTTAACTCCTCTCTTTAAAACTCTCCAGGATACCCAGGATGTGATCCAGTCTAGGTTCTGGGACTGCAAGTTCCTGCACGATCCAGGCTTACAATGCTGATCCTCCAAGAGGCCAGTCTCGTTCCTGCCTCAGGGACTTTGCACTTGACATTTCTCCCCAACTCTTTATATGACTGACTTCTCCCTGTCCTTCAGGGCTTGACTCATGCCACCTTCTCAAAGAGACCTTCCCTGACCACTCTATCTAAAGTAGACCACTCTCCCCCATGTACTTCTTTTTTTTTTTTTTTGGCTGCATTGAGTCTTCGTTGCTGCATGCAGGCTTTCTCTAGTTGTGGCGAGCGGGGGCTACTCTTTGTTGTGGCGCACAGGCTTCTCATTGTGGTGGCTTCTCTTGTTGCGGAGCACGGGTTCCAGGCACGCAAGCTTCAGTAGTTGCGGCACATGAGCTCAGTAGTTGCGCACGGGCTTTAGGGTACGCGGGCTTCAGTAGTTGTGACTCGCGGGCTGTAGAGCACAGGCTTAGTAGTTGTGGCGCATGGGCTTAGTTGCTCCATGGCATGTGGGATCTTCTGGACCAGGGATCGAACCCGTGTCCGCTGCATTGGCAGGTGGATTCTTAACCACTGCGCCACCAGGGAAGTCCCCCATATACTCTTTAACTCAGCATCCATTTTATTTCCTTCTTAGCACTTAGCACCACTCATTCATTCATTCATTCAAAAAATACTGACCTAGCAGTTACTTTGGGCCAGGCACTGTTTTAGGCAATGGGGGGTAAAGACGTGAACAAAATTGATGGTTCCTCCTCTTTGCTTTGGAAGGCCCCAGGACTAAGTGTTGACAGAGTGTTGATCTGTCAACACTTGCTGTTTCACGGTCTCACCCAGTCTTGGGCATTGAATGTCACAAATACAGTACACCTGTGGCCCCAATCTGAAATCCCAAAGAGCACATCCAGCTGCCTGCTCACAGCTCCACCTGGGTATCTAATGTGCATCTGGCTCAGGCTTATTGCATCCAAAGCTGAATTCCTGACTTTCCCCTGTCCCCAGACCTGCTCCTCCCACAATCTTCTCCATCCTTCCACCTGCTCAGCCAAAAATTCTGGACTGGTCCTGACTCCTCTCTTGTAACCCCTCTTCAGCTCTACCTTCAAAATATCCAGGATCCAGCCGCTTCTCTCCATCTCCATTGCCACCACCCTAGCCCAAGCGGACTCTCATCTTCCCTGTACTATGGCGATGGCATCCAAACCGGTCCCAGCTTCCACCCTGGCCCAAGAACAATCTACTCCCTACACAGCAATCTTTAAAAAGGAAAGTTAGATCACATCACTCCTGAGCTCACACTACAAGGGTCTGTAAGGTGCCACCAGCTCTCAGCCTTCCCTCCCCACTACTCTCCACCCCTCACTCACTCCACCACACTGGCCACCTTGCCGGTCTTCAAACGTGCCAGGCCTACGCCTGCCTTAGGACTTTACACTGGCTGCTCCCTCAATTCCTACCTCAAGCCAGGCCTTCCCTGCCCACTGCATTTAACTGGTCAAGCCCTCAGCCTCACCCCAGCACCCCCATGCTCTTTCTCTTCTTCGCTTTCCCTCCAAGCACTTATCACCTCCTGATGCACCCTATATTTTACTTATTTATTTTACTCATCATCTGCTTTCTGGTACTAGAATATAAGGTCCCCAGCGCCTCTTTTACTCACGACTCTGTTCTCCAGTTCCTGGAGCAGGGCCTGGCTCAGAGCAAGTACCTAGAAGTCAGAGTCATGAGGGAGAATTGACCATTAGATTTAGCGAGGTGAATGTCACCGATTTTGACAAAAGGGACACAATCTAAGGCATTTTATTTGGTCACTAGTTCATTTGTTAATTGTCTGCCGCCTCCTTCTAGAATAGTAAGTTCTAGAAGAGCAAGGACTTCATGCATCTTGTTTTCTGCTGAACTCCAGTACCTAGAACAGTACCTGGAACACAGTAGGCACTCAGGAAAAACCGACTGAAAAGAATAGAGGCCAATGACCAGTTACATGACTTTCCCTCTCTGGGTGTCAGTTCTTTCATCAGTAAAGTGGGAATGAAAGTGCCTGCTTTAAGGGATTGATTTTAGGGCTTAATGATGTAGTGCCTGGCACACAGGTGTTCAATCAGTATCACCCACCCACCCCCCTCTGTTCTTAGCACCCCAATCCCTCCTGCCTGTCTTCCTCCCCATCCTGAGGCCCAGACAGCAATAATGTTGATAAATGTTCAATCACACTGTCAGGCACCACACTCAGAGTTATAAAGACACTTCTGGATTTTTGCAGAACCCAGGCAAAGCTAGGATCCCTGGGATTCTCTTAAGAGAGCACCTGCTGCTCCAGCTGGGATTTTCTCCTAACCCCTTCTCCACACTCTCCCAGCCTTTCCTCTCCAGAAGCTTCAATAACTGTGCTCCTTGGTACACTCGTAAGAAGGGGAGAGAAAAGAGAGGAGTGGAGTGGCCCATTTTCCAGTGGGGAGAGAGAACAGAAACAAAGAGAGGGCCCCAAGAACTCACAGGTTTAGTGCCTGGCCAGAAAGAGACCCAGGGGCCTGCGCTCCGCCACCCTATGCCCTAAAGGTGGGCTGGCCATGTGACATGGGGTAAAGAATCCATTGTGCTAGAAAGTAGTGGCCCAGTAACCATGCCACCTTCTTCTGGAGACAGCACATATGCAGAGAGAGAAACAAAGATGTAGCAAATGTTACCAACTGGGGAATCTAGGTGAGGATATCTGGGTATTCATTGTGCTAATATTGCAACTTTTCTGAAGGTTTTGTTCATTGTATTATGTTTGCAACTTTTCTCTAGGTTTGAAGTTTTTAAAAATAATAAGTTGGGGGCAAAACTTTGGGAGGGGGGACAGAGCTGCTAGTGGCTCACCAGTAACCATTCTCCCCTTGTCATACTTTGATTCTAGGAAGTCATAAGCCCAGCAAGATGACCAGAGTTTTCCAGCCTCCCTGCAGCTAGGTGTAGCCAATGAGAAGTAGGCAGAAATTGTTGGCTTCTGGGAAAACTTCTTAAGAAAGAGACAGAAAACTGGCAGGTACTCTCTTTACCCTACTTCCCTTCCTCCTGCTTTCTACATAGACATGATGGCTGGAACTGCAGCAGCCATCTTGGGCGTTGAAGGGGCCTTGAAGTTGGAATCCAGGTACTAAGAATGGTAGAACAGGAAGGTAAGATTCTGGGTCCCTGATGACTGTGAAGTCATCACACCAACTATGGACTGCCTACTGCAGTAGCACGGCTTCTTTAAGTGAAAGAATAAACACCTGCTTTGCCTAAGCTTTTTTTTTTTTTTTTTTTAAATCTCTTTTAATCTCTAGGTCTTCTCCCTGATTCCATCTCTTTTTTTTTTTATTCCTTATAGTTTATTTGTTGAAGAAACTGGTTGGTTTTTCTTTTTAACATAAGGATTGTTTTGTTTTGTTTATAAATTTATTTATTTATTTTTGGCTGCGCTGGGTCTTCGTAGCTGCGCGGTCTTTCTCTAGCTGCTGCGAACGGGGGCTACTCTTCGCTGCTGTGCGCGGTCTTCTCATTGCGGTGGCTTCTCTTGTTGCAGAGCATGTGCTCTAGGCACGCGGGCTTCAATAGTTGTGGCATGCAGGCTCAGTAGTTGTGGCTCACGGGCTCTAGAGCGCAGGCTCACTAGTTGTGGTGCACAGGCTTAGTTACTCCGCGGTATGTGGGATCTTCCTGGACCAGGGCTCGAACCCGTGTCCCCTGCATTGGCAGGCGGATTCTTAACCACTGCGCCACCAGGGAAGCCCTGCCTAAGCTTCTGATTAGCAGCCAAATGAACTTCCCACCTGATTCAGATTTCAACCTGTTTTCTGCTCCTTTTACACTCTGGACTTTTCCACCTGCTGGATCATCTGCTGGGAAAGCTCACCACCACTTGTAAGGTCTTTCTCATTTTTCAAAACCCAGCTTGAATGTCACTTTCTCCTGGAGGCTTTCCCTAGGTACCTCTTCCCTCGTGGACTCCCAGCACCTCCTATTTCTGCTGTTAAACTCCCCCACAGCCTGCTTGCTGACCATCCGAGGATTCTTTACTACTCATTGCTTTGGCTTGCCTGTAACATTTTGTCCTCTAATCCCTCGGTTTCCCTGTCACCGCTCTCTCCAGTTTCTCCTCCTCTCTGTGCTGCTCCTTCTCAGCCTTTCCCTGGGCTCCTCTGCCCCTGGCAACTCAGGAAGTTTGCAGGAAATCAGGATTCTGTTCTGGCCCCTCCATTCTTTTCACTCTCTTTGTTCCCCTGGGCTATTGCATCCTCCATCCACCACCTCTATGCAAATGACTACGAATCCAATGGTGTACTGGGCTGGCTTGGACCAGCTCCTGAGAACAAAGTTTCAGGAATTTTGTGAGCCAGGTGTTAAGGCCATTATTAAAAATTAAGTTATATAAATTTATGGTTATATAAATATGTTTAAAACAAAGTTAATAAACACTCAAAACATAACTTCCTAGTTATTTTACTATCTATGCTTTTAAGATTATTATTATTTTTTAAAATTATTTATTTATTTATTTATTTTATTTTTGGCTTGTGTTGGGTCTCCGTTTCTGTGCAAGGGCCTTCTCCAATTGCGGCAAGCGGGGGCCACTCTTCATCGCGGTGCGCGGGCCTCTCACTATCGTGGCCTCTCGTTGCAGAGCACAGGCTCCAGACGCGCAGGCTCAGTAGTTGTGGCTCACGGGCCTAGCCGCTCCGTGGCATGTGGAATCTTCCCAGACCAGGGCTCGAAACCGTGTCCCCTGCATCGGCAGACAGATTCTCAACCACTGCGCCACCAGGGAAGCCCAAGATTATTTTTTATCTATTTTATCTGAATGGTGGAAATGCTCAGAGACATCACAGTGACAGCTTGAAATCAACCACAGCAGGAGAATTTACACCACGGGTATGGGCAAACTCTACAAATCAAGGTGCTTCCCTGCTTGGAAAGCCATGTATTAAAGATTTCCCACTATACCAGGGCCCAAATCGATACCTGAAGCCAGCCTGGAGTGACTTCCTGAGCTCTGGGCTCAGATATCCAACTCTCAGCTGGACTCCTCGTCCAGCTAGTCTATCAGGCACTGCACATTCAGTGTGCCCCAGACAAACACACCATCACCCCCCAAAACTGCCCCACCCCCTCAATGCCTATTTCATTTTGCAGCAAGATCACTCACCCCATTGTCCAAGCCAGAAACCTGGGAATCTTCCTGGACTCGTCTCGCTCCCTCTTCCCCAACATCTAATAAGTTATGTCCTCAGTGATGCTCATGTCTCCCCTCCAGTCCTGTTCCAGCCTCATCGAGGCTTCCCTGGTTCAGGTTTCATCATTCCTCCAGTGGATTCTGCCCCAGCCTCCTCACTGCTCTTGCTGATTCTAGCAGTGTCCCCCTCCAACCCACCTCCATTTGGGCCCCATAAAATGCAAGTCTCATTTAGGTCTCTCTTGTATTTAAAATCCTTCAGTGACTCCCCAATTCCTAAAATAGGGAGTACAGACACCCTTCGTATGTTCTTCTTTCTCTCTTCCTCCTCTCTCCTCCCTACTGCTTGGTCCTTCCTCATCTGACATTCAGGGGATCTTAGTCAAGAGTCACAAACATCACTTCTGGCTTATTTAAACAGATAAGGAGTTTATTATCCAATAGTGGGCAGCTCAGAAACTCTCCTGGAAAGCCAGAGTCCCCTTGGAGACCATGCAGCCTGGAATGATGGCCAAATCACATTGTCAAGCAGTCCCAGGAGGACTCCCCAGATGCTACAGCTGAGTACAGACAGTACAGCTTGCCCTGTTGGTGCTTGATGCTCCCAGAAGTAGTGCTGCCCCTGGTCCCTGGCAGGAACTGCCACACCATCACCATCACCTGTCTTCACCAGAGCAGACTCTCCTCCTTCCCTGCTTCTTCCTGGCACTAGGTTCAGGTTCCAAGTCTGGGGCTGAGGTCACATGTCCTGGCAAGGAAAGCTGGGAAAGCATCGTCAGCTCCTGGAGTGGGGAGGTGGGCTCTGCCTCATAAGGTGCGGGATCCCCCAGACATAGGAAGGAGGCAGTTTCAATGATGAGAGGCCATGCTGTCCCCCATGCTAACTTTTAAAATTACACAAGTAAAATACTATTCAAGGTAAAGTAATCAAACAGCACAAGAAGGAAGGTGATGAAATGTACAAGCTTCTCTCCCTGAGTTCTCTCAATCCCATTTGCCAGGGGCAACTACTGTTAACAGTGTTTTGGAAGTCCTTGCAGGTGTGTTCTTTGTATATCCAGATGTCTATATTTATATATAAGGTGTCTGTATATAACTGTGTGAGTGTATGTATTTTCCTTGTATCAAAATTGACTAGCTCCACAAGAAAAGGGAACCCGCCTACACTGTCAGTGGGAATGTAAGTTGGTGCAGCCACTATGGAAAACAGTATGGAGGTTCCTCAAAAAACTAAAAATAGAGTTGCCATATGATCCTACAATCCCATTCCTAGGCATATAGTGAGAGAAAACTATAATTCGAAAAGATACATGCACCCCAATGTTCATAGTGGCACTATTTACAATAGCCGAGACATGGAAACAACGTAAATGTCCAATGACAGTTGAATGGACAAAGAAGATGTAGTACATGTATACAGTGGCATATTACTCAGCCATAAAAAAGAATGAAATAGTTCTGTTTGCAGCAACATGGATGGACCAGGAGATTATCATATGAAGTCAGAAAGAGAAAGACAAATACCATATGATATCACTTACGTGTGGAATCTAAAATATAACACAAATGAGCTTATCTATGAAAAAGAAACAGACTCACAGACATAGAGAACAGACTTGTGGTTGCCAAGGGGGCAGGGGGTGAGGGAGGGATGGATTGGGAGTTTGGGATTAGCAGATGCAAACTATTATATATAGAATGGATAAACAACAAGGTACTACTGTATAGCACAGGGAACTATATTCAATATCCTGTGATAAACCATAATGAAAAAGAATATGAAGAAGAATGTATATATATATATGTATAACTGAATCACTTTGCTGTGCAATAGAAATTAACACATTGTAAATCAACTATACTTCAATAAAATAATTTTTTTAAAAAATTGCCTAGCTCCACACATTACAGTTTGGCACCTTGCTTCTCTCACCTCACACCATGTCTTGTCACACTCCCATATCAGTACACATGGGTCTAGCCCATCCTTTCTAATGACAGTACAGAGTCGCACTGAGTGGATGAAACACAAATTAACTAGCCAGTCCTCTACAGAGGGACATTTAGATTATTTTCCATTTTTTGCTACAATAAACCAGGCTGCAGTGAACATCCTTGCACAAATGTCTTTGTGTGCTTGTATGAGTAGAGATCCAAGGGATGAATTCCTGGAAGAGGAACTGTTGGCTCCAAAGGAGCATGCATTTATGTCTTTGGTAAATGTTTCCAAATCACCTTCCAAAAAGCATGTGACAATTTGCAGCTCTACCAGCAATCTGGGAACATTTTTTTTCCAGGCCCTGCGTAGTCTGGTTCCTGATTGCCCTCTCACATACCCTGCATTTCCAACCACAGTGCCTTTGCCCATGCTATGTCCACAGCCTAATATTCCCTTCCTCCCTTGTCTGCCAGATGAAATCCCACAAGGCCCAGCTCTGATGTCACCGCCTCTGTACAGCCTTCCCTGACTCCCTTGAGCTGTCAGAGTCCCCTTCCTCTGAGATCCCACAGCTTTTTGGGCATAATTCTGTCATATACCAACTAAGGACCTATGTGTGCCTGGCACTCTATGGCCATTTTGACAATCCAGACCATAACTACACTAAAAAGGATCATGTCCACCTCCTTCTCCCTCCCTCCTGGTTCTTCAGTCTTTTATCTGTTCCCAAGCACAGTCCTGCCTCAGGGCCTTTGCACTTGCAGTGCCCTCTCTATGGATCTTGCCCTCAAGCATCCTGGCCTGGGGGCCTCTCTGGGGTCTCTGCTCCCATTCACCTTCTCACAAAGGCCTCCCCTGACCAGTTGGTCTCAAGTGCCCCTCCTCTAGTAACTCTGGTTCATCTCCATTTCATCATCTTCATGACACTTCTCAGAAGCTGAAATAACCTTGTTTGGTTTAAGTGTTGACGTTTATTTTCTGTCCTGTGACCCATCTCTGCACACACAGAAACTCACCACTGTAAACTCCCGAAGAGCAAGGGACCTTGTTTTCCTTTTCCGCTGTCTCCAGCCTCAAACCTGCCTGGCACCTAAGCGCTCAATAATCGTTCATTGAATGAACCATCCGTATTTTACAGAAAAGGAAACTGACATTCAGAAAGGAGAGCTGAGTAGCCCAAGGTCCCACAGTTAATAAAACCACAGCTGAGATCCAAACAGGTCTGAACTCTAAAACCAACTGCACGTCCCTATTCTCAGCACGCCGCATTTTCTCCCTCACCAGACTAGACTCTTGGGGGCAGGACTTGAGTCTGACGACGCTCCGGGGTCCCCAGCGGCGTGTCCCGGGCCCACCCCGTGAGGCTAGCGGGCTCCGCGGAGATGTCACCCTCCCCGCCCCCTGTCAGTCAGGCTGAGGGGTGGCGCGGCCGCCAGTGGGGGCGCTGAGCTCAGAGCTGCCGCAGCGCCCCAGCCAGAGCAGAAGCGCGCGAGCGAGCAGGGCGCTAGGAGCGAGCGGTGGCTGGCGACGCACCCAAGGCCAGGGCACTACTGCGCCCCAGCTCAGGGCTCGCGCCCCGCCTGCTGCAGACCAAGCTGAGCGCCTGGCCACTGCCCGATCCCCCATCGGCCCCGAGCCCACACCAGCCCGTCCTAGCCGAGCCCCTGCATCCGCCTGCCGCTGCTGCAGCCGCAGCCGCAGCCGCAGCTCCATCCCCAGCCCGGAACCCGCATCCAGGTGAGGCGGCCGCGCTCCGGACGCCCGGGCTGAGGAAATGGCTGGGAATGGAGAGGGAACTGGATGGGATGGGGAAGGGGCTGGAGAACTGAAAGAGGACGCCGGTGGGTGCGTGTCAGTGTGCGCCCCGGGATATGTGTCTCTGTTGCTCGGTGTCTGCAACTGCCTGGGTGGCCGTGTGGACGTGCGTCCGCGGCCGTGTGCCCCGCGTGTGTCAGTGTCCGGGCGCGTCTGAACGCCTGCATGTCCTCTGTGCACGTGAGCGAGTCCATGGAGTATGTTTGTGTGCATGGCCGTGTGACTCTGTCGTGTGTGTACAGACAGGCCCCGGGGCTTCGCGCCTTGCCCAGCACTCCGGTTCCGCGGGGCTGCAGGTTGCAGGGCCCCGGATAACCGAGGCGGTGGCCTCTCCTGCGTCCCCGGTTTCAAGGACGCTAGGACTCGCTGCGGCCCTGTGGCCTAGCGCTGGGGAGGGGGTAAGGCGGGAGGGGGTTCCGGGCCCTGAAGGGCGCCTTCGGTCTCAGGAGGGAGGGGAGGGGACACCAGCGTCCCTCCGGAAGGGCTGGGGTGAGAACGCGGGGCCAGCACATCCGTGCCCGTGTGTTCGCTCTCCTCAGGCCGCCAGGATGGACGTGTTCATGAAGGGCCTGTCCATGGCCAAGGAGGGCGTCGTGGCCGCCGCGGAGAAAACCAAGCAGGGGGTCACCGAGGCCGCGGAGAAGACCAAGGAGGGTGTCCTCTACGTCGGTGGGCGAGGGGCGGGGCTTCCAGGGTGCAGGGGTTTGGGTGTCCTCTGATGGAGTGGAGCTGAGGTCCTTAGAAGGAGGGAGTGGGGGGGTCTGGGCAGGAGAATATGAGTCAGCAGATGGGGCCGGGTCAGCAGGGGTCACTGAAGTCATAGCCAGCGATGGAACCTGGGCCAGTGATGAGACCGACCGGAGGGGGAATGGGGGAAAGGTTGGTGAGGGTGGGGTTCAGCTGAAAGTCCAGGGACCAATGCGGGGATCAAAGGAGACAGCCTTCTTTTCCTTATTCTTCCCATTATTAATAGTTACCTGGTGCTGAGCCCTTACTCTCTGCCAAGCACCCTGTGAAATACATCCATAACATCTATTACCTCATTTAATGCTCCCTGCCCATCCACAGACCAGGGAAACTGGGGCTTCCCAGAGGTTTAACTATCTTGGTCAAGGTCACAGCTGATAAAACCCGAAGCTGGAGTTTGAGTCAAGCTTTATGGACTCCAAAATGCCCCCTCCCCTTGCTGTGCTCCCCCCTGTATTGTTGGGGCTCCCTCCCAGCCCTCCTCTCCAGCTACTTCCACCTCTGAATCTCTCTCTGGGTCTCCCTCCTCCCAGCGGTTCCACCACTGGCATCTCTCTTCTGAGTGCACCCTCCTTGCAGCTGCCAGCTGTCATCAGGAGAAAGGCCAAGTGGTTAAAATGTCTCACCCTAAGTGGGAAAAAAGAGGGAGCCTGCAGGATCATTTGCATAAAGGGAGGCAAGAAACTGATTGAATTCTGTCTGCTGATTCAGGGCTTAACTTTTGTGCGGTCCGTAGAATTATCTCCTATTCAGGCTGTAGAGGGCTGGTTAACTTGCCCAGGGTTGTGGCAGACTTGGCGTTGTGATAATTTGAATACTTATTGACCACCTACTATGTGCTGGTAGGTGCCAGCTCTCCTGATAGTGATGCCAAGTATTCCAGTAGTGGGATTTGACATCCAGTGGCTGGGGTGGAGGGCCACTTTGGTAGGGTAAACAAAGAGGGTAGCATCTGAGCTGAGCCCGAAGAATAAGGAGGGTGGGAAGGCGGTGCAGAAAAGCAGGTGCAAAGGCCTGGAATGGGCTGAAGGACACTGGGTTCGAGAGCAGAGGGCAGAAAGCAGTGGTAGGAAATGAGATCAGAAAGGTGGGCAAGAGCCAGTTCATGAGGGGCCCCTGCAGGCCCGGGCAAAGCATTATTATAATTGCCATGACAGACTGTAAGCCAGGGACCGACAGGATCTGACTTCAGTATGGAAAGGTCCCTCAGGCCTCTGGGGACAGAACAAATTGCAGGGAGACCCACTGGGGGGTAACATAGTCGCCAGATGAGGGTGGTTGGAGCTAGGGCAGAGGTGATGGAGACTAGGAGAAGGCCTGAGCCCACACCTGCTGGACCCCAGCTCTGGCCTCCCTCTTCCCTCCTCCCTTCTCCCTCAGCCCTTTCACTCCTGTGGACTCCTGGCACCCCTGACACTGTCTCCTTGCTAACAGACTCGGCCCCTCCCTTTCCCCTTAGATGGGCACCTCCTGCTCCTCCCCCTGACCAGGAACTCCTGATGGCCCCCAGTTCTTACTCATCAAAGCCTCAGCTCCCTGTAGCCTAGCATTCAACGTGCTTTGTGGTCCTGCCTCAGTTTCCATTGCTTCGAGCACACAGACCCCATCGATGTGCTCCATGCAGGCCCTGAAAACACACCTCTCTATGCCTTGCCCACGTGGTCCCCTGTGCCTGGGACACCCTCCTCAGTCTCCTTTCTGCATATCCACCTGCTCCCCATTTGTCAAGACCCAGGCAGTGCCCCCTCCCCCATCACATACCCCCTGGAGGCTGGAAGTCCTCTCCCCACTACTTGAGGTCCAGGGCACCAACTCTGCTCTTCTCTTTCCCCCATCTGACAGTGAGCCATTGTCCTGGAACCTGAATCAGAGCAGGTGCCAACAAGCATTTGTGGGAGGAATAAATGGATGTGCATGCACAACCCCCGACCCCTGCCAGTCTCTGGGTCTAGCTGGCCTTAGCCCTGAGAATCCTGTCTTCTTGCACCCTCCTTCTGCCGGCCTCAGCTGGCCCAGACACCCATTTCTGGCTCTGTCAGTTGTTGTCTGGGTTGCCAAATCCTCAGGATGGGAGACAGCCCACTCCCCTGAGGGCATCCACCCCCCACCACCTCAGGTTAGGGTCTCTTGCCTTTCCCAGTCGCTACCCTCCTGGAAAGACCCAGCCAATGCCATGGGTGTCAGGCACCATATTCACGTCACCCTTATACACCCATTCTGCATCTAAGACTCTCCCAACTTCGGCCAGAAGGAGGGATTTGCACTCTAGTTAGAAGAGAGTCTTTAGAAGAAATGGAGCGGGGAATGTTGGGATGTGAGTGTCCTCGGGTAGGATGTGGGCAGTTATGCATCAGGGGCACCTTTCCAAATACAGAGCCTTTTTGCCCTGCCCCCAGTTCCACCCCCATCTGCTCCCATCCTGGACAGAGGATTAAATGAACCGGCGCAGGTAGAGTGCTTTCCCAGTGCTGGCGCTCAGGCAACATCCACCAGAGGTGTGGGTATCATATCAGGTGGGGGTGGCAGGGGACAGAGAGTGGGGAGAACTGGAAGTCCTGAGGATGTAGGCATGGGGGGCACTTGTGGGATTTGGGAACCCAAGGAGGCAGTGAAGGGCCAGGATGCCCACTGCTGACTGGGTCCCTCTGCCCACTCTGTAACCACTGTACTTGCTGGAGTCTGTTCCCTTGGCTCAGAGCCCTTACGTGTGCTCCTTTTTGTCCCCATAGGAAGCAAGACCCGAGAGGGGGTTGTACAAGGAGTGGCCTCAGGTACCAGCCCAGCCCTGCTCAGCCCTGTGTCCTCACCCTGGCCTGGGATCTGGCTGGCACCCAGAGACTGGGGGGGGGAGGGGTGGTGGAAGAGGGCACCCCCAAGGCTTCCTGGGGGTGTGCTCCATGGGAAGGCAGGCCCTGGGACACTATGGAGGAGGGTGGCATCTATGCCTGCTTCACCCTGGCCCCCAACCCTCTCCCTGACGCAGTGGCTGAGAAAACCAAGGAGCAGGCATCTCATCTGGGAGGAGCCGTGTTCTCTGGGGCTGGGAATATCGCAGCAGCCACAGGCCTGGTGAAGAAGGAGGAATTTCCCACCGATCTGAAGGTGAGCTATCCTTCCAACACACACACACACACACACACGTGCCAGGCACACCCATAAACCTGCCACCAGGCTCCCTGTTCCCCCAGCCAGCCTGGGGCACAAGCCACCTTGCCTCACGTTCTGCAGGGCCCTGCTAGACGCAGCTCAGAATGAGTCTGCATGAAGCTGTGTACGGGCATGGCACTCCCCGTGACTGTGACCCAGATCTGGCTGGATACATGTATCCTGATTGTGAGTGTCATTTGGACCACTTTTGGCCTCATCCACATATGTCACTGATTGTTCACTCATGTCTTTTCAGTCAACAAGTATTCATGCCAGAGAGGGATTGTTCTAGGGGTTACGACAGAATAGGTTCCTACATTCATGGAGCTGACACTGTAGTGGGAGAAGATACAGTAAAAAGCTAACCAGTAAGCAAGATGGTTTCAGACAGGGGTATGTGCTATGACGAAAAGACAACAAGGGTGAGGGGACAGACAGTCAAGGGGTGAGGAGGCTACTTTAGTTGGGAAGGCTTCTCCGAGGAGATGACCTTAGAGCTGACACCCAAGGGATGAGGCAAGCCATGTGGAAAGTATATTTCAGGCAGTAGGAAGAGCACATGCAAAGGCCCTGAGGCAGGTATGAGCAGAAGTGGGCCATGGGGAGGGGTGAACTGTGTGTCACACATTTGTGCAGACATGTTACCCCAGGCAACTGGTGGCGGCTACCCACGTGTGCATGAAGTCAGATACCTCATTAGGACATGCTGTAGGGTGAGAGCTGTGACCTCTGGAGCCCCACAGAGCTGGATCTGAATCCCAACTCCACTACATCCCGTGTGACCCTGCGCAGGTCCCATCATGTCTCTGAGCCTGATTCTTTGCCTCTAAGACGGGAGATGAGCACAAGAGGACTTTTAGGTAGATTAGAGATAATGTAGCTCAGAGGTTCTCAAAACCTTAAGTGTGCATTAGATCACTAGGAGGCCAGGTTAAAATACAGACTGTTGGTCCCATCCCTAGAATTTCTGATTCAGCAGGTCTGTGGGGCTCAAGAATTTGCATGTTTAACAAGTACCTGGGTGATATTGATGCTGAAGGTCCAGGGATCACACTTTGAGAACTACTGATGAGAAAAGCCTGGATGGCATAGTGAGTGCTCAGTAAGAGATGATGGCCCCACGATCACATGGTCAGCCTGTGTGTGCCCCCAAGGTCTTGTGTCACCATAGGTGTGCTAGGACAGTGCACTCTGTGGGTCTCTATGATGTCTGTACAGACACGCCTCCCATGGGGTGCTCCGTGTTGTCCACGTGTAAGTGCAAACTCTGCCTCTGTGGGGGTGGGGCTTCCTTCAGCATGATCAGGAGATCAGTGTGCATTCAGCATGAGGGTATCCATGCTGAGGAGACCCCACAGCACCCTCCACTCTAGACATTTTGCACAGTTGGTTCCTTCCCCTGTCTGAAAGCTGGGACCTGACTCGGAAGTTCTGGTTCAAGTCCTGTCTCTGCATTTTATCAGCTGTGTGACTTTCCATTTCTTATCCTTATGTCTCCAGTGATTGCTCCCATTCACTGATCTCTTGTGTGGGTAGGCACTGTTCTAGACATTGTACATGGAGTCACTTATTGAATCTTCACAACATCCCTGTAAAGAAGGCATCACAATTAGCCCATTTTACAGATGAAGGAACTGAGGCTCAGCGAGGTAAAATGACTTGCCCAAGATCACAAATCCTGACTGCCCCCCTGAGAAGGTGGTTGGGAGGATAAGCTCAGGTTCATGTCACTGTAGTCCCTTGGTGCCAACATGGGGCCAGGCCCAGCGCTGAGAGCTGGGGTGCAGAGAAGGCAGGTCTGGGCCTGAGCTCTCAGCTCAAGGCTTGGTGAGGGCCTTGCACAGAACCATTTCTCTCAGGCTGCCTTCCTTTTACCAGCACTTGTTGACACTTCAAGCCTCCTCTCTCAAGGGAGTTCAAGCTCATAGACTTACAATCCAAAGCCAGGCCTTTGGGGCCACTGGGCCCATGGAGAACCCATGCAAGCCGGGGGCGCAAGTTTCTGTCTCTACCTCCAGTCTGCTCACATACGTTATCATGGAAGCCTCCCCATATGCATACAAAGCAGAGACACCATCCCATTTCCCACCCGAGGCAGCTGAGATCAGAGGTAAAACGACTTACCTAATGGCAAAGAGGTAGTGAATGGCCAGGCTAGGATGGTTTTTAAGTGAACTTTTTATTGAATTACAGCATTCATGCAGAAAGCATGCAGCTCCATGAAATTTTCACAAATTCAACTCTCCCCAAGTAACCAACTCCCAGATGAAGACACAGAACATCAGCCCCTTAGAAGCCTCCCTTACACCTCCTCCCAGTCCCTACTCCCAGGGCCAAGACTAGGGTGAGAGAAGTGAGGTATCTGGGGCACAAAATTTAAGGGAGGATGCTTATTCCAGGGTCTCATTTGCACCCCAGGCGCCTGACTCTCCTCACCTTTGTCCTGGCCCTGTCTCCCCCCGCACAGCTAATTGCTTCCTGACTTCTATCACCACAAATAAGTTGGGTGTTTTTCAGCTTCACATAAATGTTATCCTAGAGCACATGCTCTTCTGTACCTGGCTTCTTTCATTCATCAGTAAGCGTGAGAGTCAACCATGCTGTGGTGTGCACTGTGGTTCCCCATCCTTGAGGTACAGTAACCACTGTGTGATAGGACGACAGAGCACACATCCATTCTACTGTTGTTGGACATTTGAGTTGTTTCCCAATAATGTGCAGAGCTGGGATTCTTAATAGTCTGTTTCTTTCCTGGGTTCTTGTCATAGCTGGGTGACTTTGGGCAAACTAACATTTCCCCACCTCCTGGGCCTTGATGGACCCACTTGTAACTGGGGAAAGTGAGCCAGGCCAGGAGTGTAAACTCATGTGCCCACAGGGCCCATGACAGGTAATGTGAAGGAGCTGAAGCTGCCTGGATGGAGCCGGAGCAACTAGAGTGTAGAGGTGCCAGCCCTCCAGGGTCCCAAAATTCTCACCTCTGTCCAGTAGGGAGGGACAGTGGTTACATATGAAAGTGGGGGAGGTGATGTGCCCCTTGCCTACAGGTTCCCCCACATGTGGCCTTGTACAGCCGTGCCTGGACCTCAGGTAACTGTGAGTGCCCACGTGTGCAGCCAGCTCAGTCCCGTGTTTGTGCACATACATGTGCTCGCCCACAGGGGACTGGCCATGTGTCTGGCAGCCCCCTATTTGCGTGCCTGCTGGTCTGCACCGGTCTGGACAGCAGATGCAGTGGGGAGGGGAGAGTCTTAGCTCACACATCCAAGCAACACCATGAGCTGTCGCTTCCAGCTTATCTTAAAATAGCAACAGCTGAAGAAACCAGGCCACACAGGGCCCTGGGGGAGGGATGGGTGGAAAGTGGCAGGGGAATGGCTCAGAGCCCCTGCTCAGCCCTGTCCCTGAGTCTCCATCTCCTTCCAGCCCAGAGGAGCCTCCAGGGTTATCTCTGGGGACCTGATACGCACCCCCTCACAGAGCTGACACAAAGAGGGTAGGGATAAATGGGTGACTGAGTGTGCCATCTAGCTCCCCATCCCACCCAGTCCATATGATGGAAGCGCAGGAGGCTGCCACGTGCTGGGGAGAGGGGTATGGAGAGCCCTCTCCCCCTCGCCACCCCCAGCTTCAAGCCATAATTGGAGGAATTTCACTCCTCCATCCCACTTCCAAGGCACTCCAAATAAACAATTTAATTAAAAATTCTGGTTGCATTGCCAACAAAGCCTAGCCTTCCCCCAATCAGCCAAAAGCTTCCCAAGGTAGGAATTTGAGGGGCATCCCCAGCTGGCCTCATGGGCACTGTCTCTTCTCTGCCTGCAGCCAGAGGAAGTGGCCCAGGAAGCTGCAGAGGAGCCGCTGATTGAGCCCCTGATGGAGCCAGAAGGGGAGAGTTATGAGGAACCGCCCCAGGTGAGGGGTGTCAAGGCTGGGTGGGGTTTTGGGCATCCCCAGCTGGGATGGGAGGTTCCTGGCAGGATAAGGTTGGGCCTGGGAGCTTCAAGCCCCCCTCTTCTAGAACCCAGACACCAGAGGTGGCAGCAGGGAGGGAGGACAGATGGGGCCTAGCACTGGGTGCCAGGCACCCCTGCCCAGAACATCCCAGATGTCCCCAACTTCCAGGTTTCTCTTCTGCCCAGGGAGAGGGACATGCACTGTTCCTCCTTGAGGGGGAGGGGTCTCTGGGCCGGGCCTGGCCACTTGGTCTCCAACCCCTTCCTCTTTTGCTCTTCTCCACTCCACCCCCATCCCTCTGATGCAGGAGGAGTATCGGGAGTATGAGCCAGAGGCGTAAGGGCCCAGGACGGCCCCCCACCAGCAGCACAATCCCTTCCCTGTCCCGTGCCCCGCCCCCCAAGAGCCAGGGTTGTCCTTCTACCCCTTCCCCTTAAAACACGAGATCTTCCTTCGCTCCGAGGCGCCCCCTCGGAGCCTGTGTTAGAGTCTATCTGTCTGTCCCACCTGCCCGCGTCCAACCCCGGGGCGTGGACAGGGCCGGGGCTGCGGCCATGGCTGGTAGCCTCGCCCCACCTATGTTGCCCCCTCCCAACCCCATCCCATCCCATCCCATCCAGTGTCTGCGCGAATGTAGCATGTTCGATGTGTTTTTAAACGAATCGGAAAGCAACGGCTCCCCTCCACCCCCGACAGAGGCTCTCTGAGGGGCCCCGGGCAGCCCCAGAACCCCCCCTCCACCGCATTCCCACATCGACCCCAAGAACCTTTTTTTTTTAACCAAAACCAGGAGCCAGGCTGTGCCATGCCCCTCCCCCAGCCGGCCCGGTCCGAGCGCGGGCGTCGTGTGTCGTGATTGTGGCATGGAGAGTACCCCACCCCCGTGTGAGCGTGTCCCGGGCGGGCGGGCCCGGCCGCCCCCCGGGTGTCCATGAATAAAGCCAATCTGTCTGTAGCAGGCGCCGCACGGGCAGGGCTGGGCTGGGCTGGGCTGGGCGCCGGATGGGGACGACCGACAGGCTTCCACGTCCCAGCCTGCCCCACGCCCCTCTTTGGGGCCCGGCACACTCAGCCCAGGTACAGGACTGACCACATCTGGCCTCAGCTACTACCCGCCTCGCACCCCCGGGGGACGACCTGGATGGAGGGTTGCCCCCAGGCTGGGCCACGCTGCGGCCTGGGAGGCGGCAAGGCGGCCTCGGGCGCCACCTATTGGACCGTAAAGCGCCTACTGGGCGTGCTGGGCGGAGGGAAGCCCGGTGCAGCCAAGGCGCAGGGCCGACAGGCTCAAGGCGCATGCAGCGCAGGCGCCTCGATGGTCACGCACGCGCGGACCAGCGTGCACGCACGCTGGCCGACACGTGCAGACCCGCGCGCGCACTCAGAGTTGCACACGCGCCGTGATGAAGCTCTGGGAAAACAGCAGCCTGGTCACTGGAAGAAGCTGCTTCACTCAAACCTCCCCCGCGAGAACGCTGACACGCACATACCCCTGCGCACACCTGCTCACCGAAGAAAAACTCATCCCAGGGGAGGGAAAATGGGCAGTTGCCACGGAAAAAAGCAGAGTTCGGGCAACCAGTGCTCCACCCTTCCCGGAAAGGAGTCCGAAAGTTTGCGACCTCGGCGAGGTGAGCAAGGGTCTGCAGAAATCTGGGAAGCCGACCTGGCGCCTTGAGTGGATTGAGTATTGGCACTAGAGGGCCCCCAGCACCGCCGCGGTGCAGGGAAGTAGGGGGGCGGAGATGCCGCCTCGCTGAGCAGAGGCCCCGCCTCCATCAAGGCGAAGGCACTGCTCTGATTGGCACAGAAGCTCCCCCCGCCCCAACCAGTGATAGGCCCCGCCCCCGACGATGCAGTGCTCTTGCTCTCTTTTGCCGCAGCCGCGGGCTAACTTGGCTCACCCTGCGGAAGCCTGGCTCTGCTTTGCCGCAATAACCCGCATTCTTGCCTGAGGAAGACCCAGCCCCTTCTCTGCCAGGTCCGACCTCCTTTCCGACTCAAACCTTGCTTCGCCCCTCCAGCCCCAAGGGCTGGAAGGAGCTTGCTGTATTCAGTCAACCGCCAGGTGTTTAGCGCCCCCTCCTTCCCTGAGTTGTTTGGGGCGGGGGGTGGTGCCTGGCTCGAGAAGGCCTTGAACGCTGGGGGAGACCGGGATCCACTCGGGTCACCTTGGCCTGCAGTGTACGAGCCTTTACTTCTGGAAGTAGGAGGCTTATGGCAGACGTGTGTGTAGGGAGAACAAACCGGTGGACTCCAATTCTCTGGTTCAACGTGCGGGTTCCAGGATGGCCAGATCCTTTCTGGCTGAATTAAGACATTATTTACAACCCACAGTCTGCAGGGATTGCAAACTCGTGGCCCTTAGGTTGAATTTGGCCTGTAGAGATGTTTAATTTTCTAGCACAAGGTTTAAATATTTTTCATTTGATTCCAGTTGGCGACAGTCCCTTTCCCTCCCTAGTGTGTTCCTCCCATCCACTTCACTCATTTTCATGAACTGCCTGACCTCTGAGGAATTTGAGTTTGCCAACCCCTTGCCAGCTACCAGCACCTGATATCCATTTTTAGATGCCCAAACCAGGTCCACCATCTGGCTTGTGAAGACGTTTATTCCTCCTTCCCGGGTGCCAAGCCACACACCTGGTTTTCTGAGCTTGATTTTCTGCTCAGAGACCAATGTTCTCATCTGCAGGGGTCACTTTAAATGCATTCCAGGCACAAGCCCAGAAGCGACAATGGAAGATGCCAGCCCTGTGTCAGACCGAATTCCTGACTGTGAGTGCGTGTGTGAGCACACACAGCTCATGGGCTCCACCCTCAGGACAGGGACAGAGCCATTTCCCCAGTGCCCAGTATCTCCCAGGCATCCAGCACTTGCCTCCATTCATTTCACTTGAAACTGTCCTCAAGGATTCCTTATTAGCCCCAACTTATGGATGAGAGAATGGAGGCCAGAGAGGCAGAGTTACCTGCCCTAGGTCACATTGCTGGGAAGTGGCAAAGGCCACATCCAGCCCCGAGCCTGACTCTGAAGCCCAGTTCCTTAGGAATTTTCCAAAAGGGACTTGCTCTGAGGGGAGACAAACAAAACCCACCAACAACAGGAAAATGTGGAGGCAGCAGAGTGGAGATAACAGATGCTTGCGCAATTTCATGGAGACTGCAAGTGAGATTGTGTGTGTGGGGCGGGGGGGTGTTGAGTGTGCACACTTACATATGGATGCAGGTGTATCTCTGTTCACACGTGTACATGGAGGTTGCCCACACGTTGTGTGCATTTAGTCATTCGACAGTGTGTGTTGCTCACCTGCTCTGTTCTTAGAAGTAAGGGGCTGCAGGGAACAGCCCTGCGGGTCACTGCCCTGGCAGAACTCATGTCCATGGATCAGCAAATATATGGATCAAGATAATTTTGGGTTTTATGGAGAACATAAAACAGAGTAATGTGATAGAATGTGACACAGTAAGGGTGGTGACCAGCATTCAGTTGGGTGGTCAGGTCAAGCGTCTAAGGAGGCGAAGTAGAGCTGAAACCTGAATGAAAAGGAGGTGGCCTGGGAAATCTGGGGAGGGCGAGCATCACAGCACAGGAAGAGCCCCGCTGCGTCTCTGTGGACACGGTGTGTGTGGTTGGCGAGGCCACGCCTGGCCAGGCCTCTGAGATCTGTGAGTCCAGCCCCACCCCACCTGGTTCACACCTTCCTTTCCTTTGCCTGCTTCTTTCCTTCACCTGGACATCTGCCTGCAACTCTGCCTGTTGAAATCCTTTCTTCTTCTGAGCTTCCCCTAGTTCTCTAACCAGAACTGACTTCTCCTTGTCACCCCCATCTGCTTAGCTGTGCACACGGAGACCCCCTCCTCACACATGTCAGCACTCTGTGGACCTTTGCCAGCTGGGTAACCTGAAACTGCCCTCTCCCCTGATGAAGGGATGGGGGCTGTCCCTCTGCCCCACCATTCGCCCATCTCCCTCCCTGTCTTCCCACCCCCACCCTTAGTAATGTGGCTCCACAGCCTTCTCTGGAACTTTATTTTTGTTTTTCCCTTCCCTATTTATAGCTCTCTCCCCTCCGAACCATCCCTGCATCCATCCTGTTGCCTAGAAACCAGCTCTGGGCTGAGGGTGGGGGAAGGCCAGGCCGAGCCCAGGCAGGGGGAAGGAAGAGCTGTCACCCACTCCCCTTCTCGGCACTGCTCCCAGGTTCCCAGAAGCCCACCTGCCCTCTGCCCAGTACCCACGGGTGTTTTTGTTTTTTGTTTTTTTTTTAAGATTTATTAATTGATTGATTGATTGCTATGTTGGGTCTTTGTTTCTGTGCTAGGGCTTTCTCTAGTTGCGGAGAGCGGGGGCCACTCTTCATCGCGGTGTGCGGGCCTCTCACTATCGCGGCCTCTCTTGCTGCGGAGCACAGGCTCCAGACGCGCAGGCTCAGTAGTTGTGGCTCACGGGCCCAGTTGCTCCGCGGCATGTGGGATCTTCCCAGACCAGGGCTCGAACCCGTGTCCCCTGCATTGGCAGGCGGACTCTCAACCACTGCGCCACCAGGGAAGCCCCCCACGGGTGTTTTTTAAAGATAAAACAAAATGTGAAAACCAGCATCTTTTGTGAAGTCCTTCGTGGCTTCTAAAGGGCATGATGCACATGATTGCACTCACGCCTCTCAACACTCTGCCCCACTGGAGGCCCAGACCCATTTTTTCAGATGAGGAAACTAAGGCTTTGGAAAGCAAAGGTCCTATGGGTCAAGACTTCTCAGTAGAAACTCCATGGCTCTGCACTTGTTAGCCATAGGACATTGGCCTGAAACATGGAAAAGAAGATTTAAAAGCATAAATGATTCCATAATCTGTTAGTTGCAGAAGGGAAAAGAGAAAAATTTTGTCATGATCCTGCTGCACAACAAGCCACTAGGCAGGCCCCCTACCTTGCCACTCCCCCATGCCACTTCCAGTGCCCCAACCATGGCCCTGCCGTGCCCCACATTTCCCTACCTTGTTCCCACCATGCCCAACTGCAGCTTAACTCCAGCCCTAATGCTTACCTTCCACAGATTGGACCAAGAAGCCTAAGTTTGGTTCCTGGCTCTGTCACTTCAACTGTGTGACCTTAGATGGTTCACATAACCTCTTTGAGCTTCAGTTTCTTCAGCTCAAACGTAAGGATGATAATTTCCACTCCTAAGGATGCTATTAGTCCACTCTAGGACTAATAAGAGAATCAAATGCAATACTGATGAGACAGTGCTTTGAAACTGTAGAATACTGTAACATGTGAGTGATCAATTAGAATAGTAAATATTGTCATTATTGTTGTTATTAGGGCCAAAAGGTGGGGCAGGGGAGCCAAAGTGGGCCCTGAGATCAGAGAGGGAGCCCCTTGCCCGTGTCCAGGCAGAAGGATCCACTTCCCTGGCAGAGTGAGGGGCGTGGTTGGGGGCTGCCTGAGAGCACCTGCAGACCACTGAGGAGTAGAGGAGGGCACAGAGACCCTCCTGTGCCTGATTCCTCCTGCTCAAGTGCCCATGCTCCCTGTCCCCACCCCCTACTGCCCCGCTCCCTGTCCACCACTCAAGGCCCATCTCTGCCTTCAAAATAGGCTTTCTGGGCAGAGTAGGGGAGAGGGCTGCCAAGGAGCAGCTGGGCCATGATTCAGCCTGAGTCACCCATCCAAATCCCAGGGTGGCCCCCAGCTGGGCCGGGGCCTACAGCTGCTGGGGGGAGGGGACCTTTGTGGGCAGCAGGCTGTGCTCATAGGTGCCTGGACGAGGGGCTCTCATGAATATCAGGGCAGTGCTGTGCGGGTCTGGGAGTGGTGCATATGAGGAGGTCAGGGTGAGGAAAATGACCCCATGGACATCAGTTACCTGCACTGACGGAGGAGGCAGGGTTTGTGTGTGTACACACGCACACCTGTGCACGCATGGGTGTTGCATGTATATCTGACTAAATGAAGAGGGGCTAATAGTGTGGGCAGGAGTTTGGCTGCCAGCTTTGTCACTTTCTGTGTGACCCTGGCAAGTTACTTAACCTCTATGAACTTTTGTTGCCTTATCTGTGAAATGGGAATAATAATAATATCAATCTCAGATGGTTTTTCTTAAGGGTTAAATATAAAGAGATGACTGTAAAACACTTGGGCAGTCAGTAAATGGTACACCACCACCACCACCAACACCATCTAGGGGATACTGGGTTATACCCTGCATGCATGAGGATGGATACATATCTGAGTGTTTGTATCCAGGGCTGTGTCCATACAAGCCTCAGGGGGTGGGGGGTCTGGGTGAGTGTTTCTTGAAGGAGCAGATGAATGTGTGTTGTGTGTGCACCTCTGAAGCAAAGAGAAGAACTTCCCAGAAAGTTGGGTTTATATGGCATTGCCCACCATGTGATCCTGCCCACCCTCCCACCTCTTTCTCCTTCTCTCCCTCCCTCTCTCTCTCCCCTTCTCTCTCTCTCTCCTCTCTGTCTCTGTCTCTGTCTCTCTCTCTCTCTCTCTCTCACACACACACACACACACACACACACACACACCTTTCCTAGAGGCTATGGTTTGCTGAAATTTGGCCTAGACCAGGACCAGTGTCCACGCAAGGGGTGAGGAACTGTGAATGCCACTGTACTGGAAATCTCAGACCTTCTCAAGGCCTTTAGTCTCAAGCAAAGCTGGAATGGGGGCCAGATCCCAAGGGTGATGTGCCTGGGTTTGAAAGCGGGACCGTGTGTGATGGAGTAGATATGAACATGAGATGTGCGTGTGTATGTGCATGTGTGTGGCGGTGGGCCGGGGTGGCACTGGGGGGTGGCTGCTGTCTCTGCTCTGGTACAGTCTGCTTGTCTCCATGGTGCCTGTTGCCACACACGCTTGCTTTTCAGAAAGTCACTGGGATTGTTTATTCCACCCCCAGCCTGGGCGCCAGCCAAGGAGCTGCAGGCACTTGTTTATCTTCTGGTGTGTATGAGTGTATATGGCTTCACGGAAGCAGACCAACCAGAGATACGCACGCACACACACTCACACCGGTGCGGGTAATCATGTTGGTTGTCACAGGATGAGCCTGAACCCTATGAGCCACAGTCTGGGCCCAGGCAGACTCGCTCCACATGGGGACAAAGATGACCCTCAGCAGCTCCAGGCAGACACACCACCAATTTAGCAACCCCTAAAGCTCCAAGGAAGTGGGAGAGCCAGTTGCCCTGGCTGTGGTCCTTTGCTCTACCTCTACCCCCGGAACTAATCACTGCACAGTGATTGGCCACGCCTGGGTCACTGCCCCTCCCTAAAAATGGCAGTGGGTCCATCCCACTCCACCACATGGACTGGAGTGAGGAGGGGGTTCCCCAAGGAAAATGGAGGTGCTGTGGTCAGACAAGGGTACACAGTGCTGGGCTTGCCATACCCTGGCATCCACCACAAGTGTTACACTATGCTTGGTGCTTGGGGTTTTTTTTCTCCCTACATCCTCCTCAGAGCTCTGAGAGCTAAGAATTACAAATGATGAAGTTGAGGCCTAGAGAGACCTCAGTCAAGGCCACACAGCTAGCAACTGGCAAAGTCAGAATGTGAACCCATGCTGCCTACCTCCATGCCCTTTTTGAGCTCCCACTCCGCCTTGGCAGTGTTTTGTTTTGTTGTCTGGAAATTTTCATTTTTAAATGGGTTTTTTATCAACAAGTCACCGTGGAACAAGAGTGGTTGGAGCATGGCAAAGGGCATCGATGGAAAAAGGCCCTGACTGTGCCCATGTAGTAGACATGGCCAGAGCTCTGACTACATCCCCTCAGATGACCATACTATTTCTGTGCCCACCAGTAGGACTCCCAACAGCCAGTACCCGCATCATTATCGAAGAGCTGTCCATGGGCTCTGGAACCCACTTTGTCCACATGCACTGTGGGCTAGAAGTGCTTGGGAATTAACACACAGCCCCATGGGCTGGCTCTTCACCAATGTCTGCCAGATGCTGGGATATAAATACACCAGCTCCCTTGCCCTCAGCCAGGGGAATTCTGAGATGTGCATTTACCCCATTTCCCAAGACTTCCTGCAGGATTAAGCCTCACTCACCCACTGTGGTAGCTGGCTTGATAACCACCTCTTATTGGATGCCTTCCCTTCCTGGGTCACCTTCCCACTCCCCTGCTGGTGTCCCTGCACCTCCCAAATAAACCATATTCCCTGAATCTTCATTTCAGGGTCTGTGAGCTGCCCCAGGGTGCTGGATCCCATCCTATCCTTCCACACTGAGCATCTGGGCCCAGCCATTATGATCTCCTTTCTTGGCATCTTCCTTTCCCTCTCTACTGGCCCCCTCCCATCAGGACTTCAGTGCCTCCAGTGCCCCTGTAGAGATTATCAGATCCCCTTTCTCCCTCCAAGCCCAAACCTGAGAGTCATCTACTTGCCCTCTCCACCTCCTTGCTCCCATTAACTCATCAGTCCCTGCTCCACCCCCACCCCAGTCTGGCTTCCACCCCCACCACTCCACTAACCATGCTTTCATCAAATTTCCATTATCTTTTTTTCAAGTCCAGAGGACAACTCTCAGGCTGTATCTTGTCTTCCTGATGCAGTTTACCCTGACCTTCTGGAATGTTCTCTCCCCTTGGCTTCTGAGACATCACACTCTCCTGGGTTTCTTCTGGTTTCTCAGACCACTTTTTCTCATTCTTCTTTGCAGCCTCCTTTTCCCTTAATGTTGATGTTCCTCAGGATGGGCCCTTCTCTCACCCTATTTTGGCCTGTACTCTCCCCTCATGTACCAACACACCTCTCCTGACCTCCATCACCAGCTCCCTGGTCTGTTGCCAGGCTTGGCCACTTCAGAGCTCAGTTTTGGACTCGGATGTCTCAGTGTGGCTGTTTCACAAGTCCCTTCTTTCCCCAGGGTTCATCAGGTATCTGTCCTCCAACCATTTGGCTCCCCAAGGCAGAACCTCAGAGGGGCAGCAGAATCCTCTCTCCGCTCACACTCACATCCACCCCATGACGGAGACGTGTTGACTTTACCCCTAAATAGTTATCAGATCTGGCCCCTCCCCTCCATCCCAATGGTTCAGGCATCATTACCTCTCACCTGGGCAGCTGCTACGGCCTCCTCACTCATGCCCTGATCCCGCTCCCATCCACACTCGCCCTGCCCAGGGGTGGGGGTGTGGGGGGCTTTTTAGATCACAGCCATGTTCTTGCTACTTTTCATGTCTTGTGAACCTGCCCAAGCCTCGATGTCTTCATCTGTGTCATGGAGCCAATGATGTTTACCCTGAAGGACCGTAGGGAAAGTAAAATGAAACGATGAGCGTAGAATAGGGTTTGTAAACTGTGAAGCGAAGTGCCATTGTGGGCAATGAATGAGCAATTTTCAGGGCCAGAGACGTGGGGAAGCGCCCTTGCATGAGTGTTGTCCGTGGTGCTGAAAATTGGTTCTGTGCTCCCGTTTTTTGCTTCCCTGCAATGCTGGCTAAAGACGTCATACGATAGATTTTTTTTTTTTTTCCTTCTTCATTTGCCATCTAGATTTAAAAAAAAAAAAATTTTTTTTTTTAACAATCACGGTGACTTATGGTTCACCAGGTAAGTGAGAGGAATAGAAAGTAAAGGTGAAGCTTGAAGTTTCAGGAGTTAGCTTCACTACTAACGCAGACAAGTGATTTATCATCAGTATCTCAGTTTTCTTATCTGAAAAACAAGGATATAATACATTAATGTTAACTTGCTTATAAGTGATTGGAAATTGAAATTAGATGAAACCGGAAAACAAAATTAAGGTAACGTTAGTTGTTAGGTTAACTTGCGGGCTTTACCATAAAAACACTGCACCTAAATAAGCATTATATTAACGTTAGTTGTTACCAGTTTTAGTAGGTGGTTTCACAGTACACGCGAGAGGGCTTTATCACCTCTTGGCAATTACAGACTTATTTTTTCTCCTCTGGGAAGTCAAAGGGGAGGGGACAATTTCTCTGCTTAGAAACGTCGAGGCAGGGTGGGCAGTAAGTCCTCATGTCCTTGGCAATTCAGATTCAGCTGGAAGGCCCTGAACACCTACTTCAGGCTCCTTCGTCCTTCCAAGACCACTTACTGTGAGGTGATTAATGTCAGTCCCACCTTACAGATCGGGAAATTGAGACTCGGAGAAGTGAGATGATTTGCTTGAGGGTACCCAGGAGGAGGAGAACCCGGCTTGCACAGACTAGAAGGTGGGAGGGCACCCCGGCTAGGGAGGCCGGTAGCGGGGAAATCGAAGGCGCTCCCCCGACCACGCAGGTCCCTCCACTCCCGGGAGCGTGGGTGGAGGCGAGACAAAGGGGGCGGGGGCGGGGCGAGGTGAGGGGGAGAAGGCCGGAAGTGCGGCCAAGGCGGAGGCGGGAAATTCCGCGCAGGGGGAGCTCGGAGATCGCGCAGACCTGGATCCCGCTCCAGGGACCGAGTATCCGCGGACAAGCGGCTTCCCCTCTCTGGGCCCCAATTTCCTCCTCGGTGAAACAAGCAGAGAGCGTTCACCGGGCTGGATTGAGTGAGATCTGACAGCGCGCCCCTCCCTCAACAGGCGCGCAGCAAATAGGCAGCCTCTCCGCCCCTTAGTCTCCTGTCTGTGAAATGGGAACCGGGTCGAGGAGGGCGGGGAACCCAGGAGCCCAGCGGCCGTGGTGAGGGGCGGCGGGCGAGGGGCGCCCCTCCCTCCTTTGGGCCCCTGCTTCCCTGCGGGCACCGCCCCCTCCCGGGTTCTGAGGCCGCGAGTCGGCCAGTGCGCATGCCCGGGGCGGGGCGCGGGGCTGGAGCGCGGAGCCGGCGCGGGGGACGGCATAGCGGAGTCCGCGGTCCGCCCGCCAGCCCTGCCGGAGGCAGCCGAGGCAGCTCGGGCGGCGGCGGTGGTGGTAGCGGTGGCGGTGACGGGAGCCGGAGCGCAGCGCGCCGAGGAGACGGAACGGCGGCACAGCCGGGTAAGCGCCGCGCCTGCACCTGCTGCCCGCTCCAGGCGGGCGGTGTCGACCGCCTTCTTCGGCTCGCGGCTGCCCCACAGCCGCTGTCCAGGGTCTTCGAACCTCCTGGGTGGCGGGGTTTGGGCACCGTGAGCAGCGTGTCTGGCGTGCGCCCGGGGGAATGTACGCGCGCGGCCGGGGCGGCGGGTGTCCATTTCCAGGTTCCTCTCAGGGGCGGGGCGGGGGTGGGTCCGCAGTCCTGGCCGAGCACCCGAGGGGCCCTGCGGGCCAGCCCGCCCTGTGTATAAGACCCCGGCCCCGCTCCTGGCCTCGCCGCTGACTGCCGCTTTGTTTGGCGCGGTGGTGCGGGAGGGGGCGCTTCCCGCCACCGCGGGGAGGGGTCCGCCCGCGTTGATTCATTTTCCCCCTGGAGCGAGCTCGGCGCTCGAGTGGCTCTATTGGCACCATGGAGCACATTCGCTGTCGCACGCTCAGTGTGGAATACGCTCTGGGGCTCCATCACACACACTGTCACACACTCACCGCTCGAGGCCACAGGTCTACACACACTGTGTCCCTTGATCATTCCATCAGACTCATACACATGGTCACCTGTGCACGCACCCCGTACACCTTTGGTACACACCGAGGCATAGCTACACACTCACACCAGCCATTGCCTATCACAGCACACTCAACTCAGCAATACTCCCCGATCACAAAGCATTCGCAGCCATCCTGCTCTGGCCTGCTTGCGCCTATTCACAGCTGCACGTCATGGTATCCCTCATGTACCCCCGGACCCCGGAGCAGGCGTGTCACACACTCCGTCACACACTTTTAGCTTGCTCTCCACACAAACACACCCACTCCTGCATGTCCAGTCTTGCTCTCCTGTAGATAGATGGACGGATGGTCTGGAGGCCATTTCTGGAAGGAAGACTGGATATCACCCTTTGCTAGACTCCATCTCCCCTCCAGCCCCAGGGAGGAAGCTTTGCTGCTCTGAGGGTTGTAGGAGACAAGGGGATGAGAGGGTGAAGTACAGCACACCAGGATTGTCACACACACACACACACACACTCTCTCTCTCACACCTGCTGAAGTACCAGAAGCCTTTGTCAATCTTATCGCCATGGGAGGAGGTGTTTGCAGGTGCCTGGCACCCTGGCTCCAATTAGGGAAGAAATCCTAAAGGGAAAATAACTGGCTGGTCAGGTCTCTGGGCCTGAGTGAGCATTCACAGGGGCTTCTCTGCCTGGGAGCAGGGCACAATCACTTGGGCACATACCCAGGCCATCTCTCCCATGAGTGAGGCTCTGAGGCCATGTGGCCACACATGTGCATACCCACAGGGTCCAAGTGGCCACCATGAGACACAAACACACAGGGCATTCTGCACATACAGGTTGCACATGTGCACACCAAGTTCTTGAGCAGAAGGTAGGAGCCAGGCCCTGGCTCCCCAGGCTGGCCTAAGCTGGTGCAGATGTCCACAAGCCACCTACGTGCTCTCCTGCATGCTGGGTTTGCCAGCCCATACAACTGGGGGTCATTTCAACCTTTTACCTCAATCGGGCGGCAGAAGTGTGCAGGCTTATCTGCTCATAGGGTGTTTCCAAAGGTGGGTTCCCGCACGGAGGACACTCTTGCTTCCTCTCCTAGACGATCCCTCACACTGTTGCCTGTTAGGTCCAGGGGATTGGGAGGACCCTTGGCATGACTCTGAAGAGCAGAAAGGGGTTTTAAGAGCCAAGCATCAGTGTCCAGGATCTCAGCTGATATGAGTGGGAAGAACCAGGCTTTGGATTCAGACAGAACAGGCTTTGAATCAGAGCCCCTCATCCCAGCTGTGTGCCCTTGGTCAAGTCTTTTCTCCCTCTGACCTCAGTGTCCTCATCTGTGAAATGGGATGATAATGCCCCCTTCATGAGATTGTTGTGGAGTCCAGGTGCTAAAATGAGCCTGAGAATGCTGCATCCAGGGCTGAGCACACAGTGGGAGAGTGATGGAGCTGGGTTCCAGTGGGAGATGGGAGGCGAGGAGGTAGGGCACCAGGCCTGAGTTGCCTTTTGGAGAAGAGGCTGGAGGATACCAAGGCTTCTTTGAGAGCCCGGAATAGTCTAACAGAACTGTGAGCAGCAGAGCCTCTGGGAATGGTATCTTGGCAGATCTTAAACCCAGGGCTCAGCCAGCTCTACTAAATATAACTACTTCCTCTCCCCCATTTCACAGATTGGGAAACGGAGGTTCAGGGTGTGGAAAAACTCACCCAAAGTCATGTAGCAAGTCAATGACTAAGCTGGAGCTTGACCCCACATCTTTCTAACTCCCTGGCCAGGCTCTCTGTCCCAATCCTGGACCGTATCCCGTATCAGAGAATTGTGAGCTGAGAACTAAGAAGCCGGCCTCTTCCCGGAGGACTTTTGGAAGGGGTATGTTACCAGCTGGGCCATGCCTACCTCTTGGAACCTCAGTTTCCTTCTCTAGAAAGTAAGAACACAACATCTGCCTGGAAGGTGTATGGGATCTGCACATAATAAGCATAGTAAGGGCTTGAGGTCACCTCCCACCTTTCTTGGCATCTAGGTCAAGGGTCAAAACTCAGGTGGCTACAGGCCAGGTGGGTAGCATGCATGAAGGGCTGCTATAAGAAAAATGATGGTGCAAATCAGTGATCAGTGGCAGCGGGCAGTCAACCTCAGTGTCCAGGACACCACTGGGAGGGGTAGAGATGGTGGCTAATTGGAGAGTGTACCCCCATCTAAGGAAGGAGCCACTGCTTGGCTCCAGCTGACTGCTGCCATGCAGGAAGCATGCTCAGATTGCCAAGTTTTAGTTTCCCAAGAGAAGCTAGAAATCTGATTTTTACGTGAAACCTTCTAATTTTTAAATGTTGATGACTAAATTCCTTAAAAAAATTTTTTTAAGCACTCTGAGTTAATCAGCCATGTCCAAGGGTGAGGTTTTGCCAGTTTGTGCCTGTGCTGCTGGCCCTTCCTCCCCTGCCCTCTCCTGGGAGCACAGCTGGGCTCTGACAGGCTGAGTAGATAAAAACAGGCCTTGCATGTACACAGCCCAGCCCTAAAGTAGCAGAGATGTGCACACCCCTCATCTTTAATTCTCCCTGCAGCCCTGTGCGAGCAGGGGGTAGGTTTGTTAGGGTCCCCACTGAGGAGATGGGACTCGCCTGAGGTCACAGAGCTGGTAAATCAGGGAGCTGTCCCAACTTCCTACCCATGCCTCACCCAGGGGGAGGGAGCCTGTTGGAGGGGCTGGTGTGAGAGGACCCGAGGGCTGAGCTACCAGGGGTGAAAGGAAGGGTGGTGAAGACTCAGAGCACACCTTCTATAGCCCTTGGTGACTCCTTCCAGTTCCAGCCCAAGCTCACCATACACCTGCCATTTTTATGCTGATGAAAACCAGATCCGAAGAATTGCAGCAGACCTCTCCTGTGTTTCAAACCTGTCTCCCAGCAGCCTCCTGGATATCTCCCCTATAAGTCCCCCAGGCACCCCAGTTCAACTTCCCAAAACCCAGCCCCCCACCATCCTCTGCAAACTGCCCCTCCCCCCATGCCTCCATTTTGGTGATAACACTCATCCCCCCAAGTCCCATATGCCCAAAGCTTGGGGGACTCAGTCGTGAACAATACCAGCTCAGTCCCCATCCAAGGACCTGAGGGCTAGGCGGGGACAGAGGTGTAAAGGGCTACAAGCAGAATGACAAGAGTCTGGTTAGGGGCAGAACAAGAGGCCACAGGGACCCTGAGGAAGCTGGTAGGCAAAGAAGGCTCACTGGAGGAGGAGGCGTTTAAGCTGAGGACTGAAGGTTTAATAAGAGCCAAGTGGGAAGGTGTGTAGAGGCCAAGATTGGAAAGAATGTGAACCCATGGTTGAACCCAAAGAGGTTTCGTGTGTGTGTGTGTGTGTGTGTGTGTGTGTGTGTGTGTGTGTGTGTACACATGCTTTGGGGGATGGAGTGCATAAGGAAAGATAAAGCCCAGCAGGTGAGTAAATACACAGGGGCTTAGAAGCACATTGAAGAGCTGGAACTTGACCCTGAAAGTAACAGGGAGTCATTAAAAGTTTCTTTTTTTTCCTGTTTTTAAAAAAATATGTGCACACAACCAAAATTCAAGTATTGCAAAAGGGCATTCAGAAAAAGTCTCTTCCACCTCCAGATCCCTGATCTCGCTTCACAAAGGCAATCACTGCTAAAAGTTTCATGGGTTTCCTTCCAGAAATTTTCTGTTTATAAATAAACCTACAGATGTGTATTTGTCCTTTTCCTTGCCTACCCGCATGGGATCCCACTAGCCATGCTATCCTCTGGCTTTTTTTCACTTAATTTATCTTGGGCATCTTTCCTCATCACTCCACACAGTCTAACAGCTGTGGGGGAGGGGAGGTCCTCTGTGCTTGTCCCACATTTTACAAACCCACTTCCTGGTTTTCTTCTCATCACCAGCCATGTTCTCATGCACCATTTGTCTGTCTTCAAGACCACCCTGGAGGTGGGCTTGCTGGCCCAAATGCTGTATGCATTGTAAACTTTGATAAGAATTGGTAAATGTCCTTCCAAAAACATTACAACCAATTTACTTCCCCCGAAAAAGCAAGGAGCGTTTTGAGCCAAGGAGTGGCATGGTTGGACTAACATCATAGACAGGTCATTCAGTCATTCATTTAACAAATATTTATTGGGAGCCACTTGCTTACTATGTGCCAGTCATTGTTCTCAACCCTGAGACCACATCAGTAAACACAGCAAAGTCCCCACACTTCTGGAGCTGACATTCTAATGGGAGAGACAAACCACGAGCAATAAACAAACATATGCAATATGGTGGCTGGAGACAGGTACCATGAAGAAAAACTGATCAGGGCAAGGGGAATGGAAAGCGTCAGCCAGTGTTGCGAAGGAGGCTATTTTATACAGGATGGGTCAGGGAAAGCTTCAGGGAGATGCAGATGTTGGGAAGGAAAGCATTTCAGGCAGAGGAGACAGTGAGTGCAAAGGCCCCAAGGCAGTGGGTTCAAGGATCAGCGGGGCAGCCAGGGTGACTGAAGCAAGGTAATCACAGGAGAGCAGTAGGAGACAAAGCCAAGAGCGGTGACAGGGCCAGAAAATGCAGGAACCTGTGGGCTATGGTAAGGAGTTTACTTTTACATTGCATGAGATGGCAAGACACTGCATGGTTCTGGGCAAAGGAGGGACATGATCTACCTTGAGTTTTACTAAGATCCCTCTGGTTCCTGTGTTGAGAAAAAAACTATATGGGGTGAAGGAAAAACCAAGGATAATCCAGGTGGGAGATGGTGCAGGTTTGGCTCACGGTAGTGGCCAAATTCTCGATATATTTTGAAGGTAGATCCATTATGTTTTGCTGATGGTGGGATGCCGGGTGTGAGAAAAAGTCAAGGGATATGGGCCTGAGCACCAGCAATATGGCTTTGGAGAAGATGGCAGGAGGAAGAGGTCTGGGGGTAATTGGGAACTCTGCTTGCTTTGGCCGCTGAGTGTATAATAAATGAGAGTTGCATGCAGATCCAGCTGCCTGCCAGACCCTCTCCTTGGATATCCCCCAGGCACCACACACTCAGCTTGTCCAAAATGCAACTCCCCCTTTTCCCGGATCTGTTGTCCAGCACCCGCCACCGTAGCCAGCATCCTGCAGGCCACCCCCACCATCACCTCTTACAGCCAGCTGGTTCCTGTTAGTTTCCCTCAGACCTCTCAATCCTGCCAACTCTTCATTCCCACAACCTTCGCTGTACCATCTCTCATCTAGACTATCGCAGAGAAGGGGCTGGGTAAACGAATGAAGAATTAAATGAATGAGAGATTGAATAAATAATTGGCCAGCCCTTCCCCTCCAGCCTCCACACCATCCCTAAGCAATCTTTGAAAACACACATTTCAGACTATGTCCTTTCCTTGACTGTAAACCATTCCCATCTCCCCAGGGCCTACACAGACATAAACTGGTGATCTGCAGACATATTTTGTTTGGGCCACATACTGTGTTGTTGTTGTTTTTTTAATCTTGAATTAATTGGGATATTTTACAGTAAACTTCTATATTTCCCACTTCTGACTGATACTACTAGGATGCATTTCTCCAGGGCAGTACTTGGCTGATGGAGTATGGCTCCCCCTTTAGACAGGGCATGTGCTCTCCACTTTGCCTTAGTCCCCACCACTCCCTACTGTTCTGTACCCAGTCTGTTTCCCTCAATTAAATTACCTACCTGGCTCCTATGGCATCAGAATTTATGACCCATGGCCTAAAGGAGAAAAGCATAACTTCTAGGTAGCATGTTGCATGGGGTGGGCTGATAAGGAAGGGGTGATGGTAGATGAAGTGGAAAAGTTAGACTGTGGCCAAGTTGTGAAGGGCCTTGAATGCCATTTTAGGAAGCCTGACCTTTATCCAGAGGGCCACTGGGAGCAGTGAAGCAGGGGAATGACATAGTTGGGTTCATGTTTTTAGCCCAGACCCTATGGACAGGAGGGGACCAGACAAAGGCAGAGAACGTGGTGAGAAGGCCCGCCTGCTAGAAAGAGAGTGAGAAGGAGGAGGCCCAGATGGAGGCTCCTCCCCACTGGATCCCCTCTGAGTCTGAGTCTGCTCTCTCTGTGTTTCAGAACCAGACAGAAACCTGGGGCCCAAGCATGGTCATGAGGGCAGTTGGGCAGCGCTGAAGACCCAGGCTGGCTCCAGCTGCTTTGAAAGGACTCCAGCCCCCCAGGACCCCAGCCCACAGCCCTCTGCTGCCCACAGGATGGGAGCCTGGGGGCTGGGAGCCTGGCCATGAGGGACTGCTGCCCCTCCCAGCAAAAGGCCAGCCCTGCACCCCCAAGGCACACCCCTGCCCAAAGCCCAGGCATGGACTCTAGACACAGCAGCCCCACTGGGGCTGGGGAAAGGGCATCCTGCTCTGAGGGCCCTGGCAGGAGTTTGGCCTTCCCCTCCCTGACCTGCATCCCTCCCCAAGAGGCAGCCACCAAGGAGACATTAGGGACACATGGAGCCTTGATCTCAGGGACACCAGAAACCACCTTCTCTGGGAAGCCAGAGCCTGTGTCCTCAGTGAAAACTGATCCTTCATCCTCAGAAAACAGAAATCCTATGTTATTACAGAAGATGGATTCCAAGTCTTCAAAGCAGGCAGATTCCATTTCCATAGGAAAGGAAGATGCCGGGTCCTTGAGGAAGGCAGATCCCATGTTTACAGGAAAGACAGAGCCTGTAATCTTGGGGAAAGGGGATCCTGCGGCTTCTGGAAGGATGGATCCTGCGACCCCAAGAAAGGAGGATCCTGGATCCTTGGGCAAGGTAGATCCTGAGTGCTCCAGCAAGGTGGATACAATGTCCACAAGGAAGGAGTATCCTGTATCCTTGGGCAAAGTGGATCTTGCATTCCCAAAAAAGGAGGAGCCCAGGTATTCAGGAAAAGACCTTCAAGTGTCCTCAGAAGAGGTGGGTCCTGCTTCTGCAGGAAAGACAGATCTTGTATCCTTGGGAAAGAGAGATCCTGAGCTCTCCGAAAAGGTGGATCCCATGTCCTTGGAAAACACGGATTCTGCATCTGTAGAAAAGACAGATCCCGGGTCCTTGGGAATGCTGACTCCAGGGTCTTCAGGCAAAATCAAGCCTGTATCCCCTGGAACAGTGGCTCTGGGGTCATCTGGAAGGGTGGATCCTACTCACTTAGGGATGACAGATCCTGAATCTATGGTTAATGCAGAAACCGTGTCCTCTACAAAAGAGGACCCTCAGTTCCTGGGAAAGATGGATCCTGCCTCCTCAGGAAAGCAAGAGTCCATGTCTATGAGAATGACAAAAACCATGTCTACTGGACAGGTGGATCCCATGTTTTCAGGAAAGATGGATCCCACATCTTTGAAAAACATGGACCCTGTGTCTTCAGGCAAGACGGGTCCAGTTTCTTTGGGAAAAGTGGATCCTGTGTCCTCAGGAAAGCCAAAGGCCTTGTCTCCTGGGCAGGCAGAACTGATGTCTGTGGGAAAGACAGAAACTGCATCCTCAAGAAAGGAGGACCCCGTGTCCTCCAGAAAGGGGGATCCCATTTCTGTGGGAAATACAAAAGCATCATCTTCTGGAAAAGTGAATCCTGAATCATCAGGAAAGATAGACCCTGTGTCCTCAGGTCCAGCGGGTCCCCCATCCTCTGTAAAAGCTGAGGCAGTGACAGGAGGAAAAGCAGATCCACTATCTTCAGAAAAGTCAGGTCCTGTGGCCCCTGGAAAGGTGGGTCTCATGGCCTCAGGGAAGGCTGATCCCCCCACCTTGGGTAAAGTGGACCCTGTATGCAAGGGAAAGGCAGAAACTGTTCCCCCTGGAGACATGGACTCCGAGTCTGCAGGAAAGGTGGCCCCCACAACCCTAGGAAAAACAGTCCAGGCATCCTTGGGAAAAGCAGAAGCTGTCCCAGAGGGAAAGGTGGATCCTCCACCTCTAGAGAAGGGCAATCCTATGAATTCCACGAAGGTGGATCCCAGGGCCTCAGGGAAAGCAGAACCCAAGTCTGAGGGCAAAGCAGAAACAAGGCCCCCTGGGCAGGAGGGCACTGCCTCATCAGGAAAAGCAGAGGCTAAATCTTTGCAGAAGGAGAAGCCGCTGACCTCGGAGAAGGGGGATCCTGGATCCTCTATCGTCTCTGGGAAGTTGGAGCCTGTAGCCCTGGGGAAGACTGACTCTGCGCCTCAGAGAAAAGGGGAACCCCCATCCTCAGGGAAGCGGGCCCACCTGACTCTGGAGAAGGCGGAGGCCTCTTCCACGCAGGCAGATGACAAACCCTGCGGCTCCGCTTCTCACCCCGCGGATAGCGGGGGTCGCGTGGAGCCAGCGCCACTGCCCAGCTCCGAGGCCTGCAGCCTTGGCCAGAAGGACCCGGTGGCCACTAGGGCCGAGAGAAGCCCGGGCCTGGAGGCCGTAGCGCCGTCGCCGGGGCCGCGAACTCGCGACAACTTCACCAAGGCGCCGTCGTGGGAGGCGAGCGCCACGCCGCCACGCGAGGACGCGGGCACGCAGGCGGGCTCGCAGGCCTGCGTGTCGGTGGCCGTGAGCCCCATGTCTCCGCAGGACGGCGGGGGCGGCTCGGCTTTCAGCTTCCAGGCGGCGCCACGCGCACCCAGCCCCGCGCCCAGGCCGCCCTCTCGCCGGGACGCGGGCCTACAGGTGTCCCTGGGCGCTGCCGAGACGCGCTCCGTGGCCACCGAGCCCATGACGCCGCAGGCCGCCGCGCCGCCCGCCTTCCCCGAAGTGCGGGTGCGGCCGGGCTCCGCACTGGCGGCCGCCGTGGCGCCCCCAGAGGCCGCTGAGCCGGTGCGCGACGTGAGCTGGGACGAAAAGGGCATGACGTGGGAGGTGTACGGCGCCGCCATGGAGGTGGAGGTGCTGGGCATGGCCATCCAGAAGCATCTGGAGCGACAGATCGAGGAGCACGGCCGCCAAGCGGCGCCCGCGCCGCCGCCCGCCCCGCGCCAAGGCCCGGGCCGTGTGGGCTCCGTGCGCACCGCGCCCCCAGAGGGCGCAGCGAAGCGCCCGCCCGGCCTCTTCCGCGCGCTGCTGCAGAGTGTGCGCCGGCCGCGGTGCTGCTCACGGGCCGGACCCACGGCCGAGTGATCTGCTCCCCTTTTGTACGCCCGGGTTTCCAACCTTCTCAGGCTCCCTTCTTGACCCCAGACCCCTAGAAGGGATCCCCTCGACGCGTGACAGGCCTCCGAGGGGCGGGCAGCCTCTAGGGTCTTATCCTGTCTTTCCAGTCCCCTCCCCTCCTAAACACACAAATGAACGCCCTCTACCCGGCTCCCTCGTGGTCATGAGCCCACGAACCCAGCCCTGACACCCCACTGTCCCCTCACAGCCCTCAGTTCCACCCCCTCCCGGTCACACTGGGCGACCTCTGGGGACCTGCTCAGCACCCACGCTCCCAGCCCTGAGAGCTGAGGCAGGCTCCTGAGATGTCCAGACTGGTGCACTGTGGTCCCCAGCGGCGGCCAGGTCCCCAGAACGGGAGAGACTGTGTACAGAAACCCCAAGTGTGCAAGGATTGACATGTGAGACCCCCGATGTGCAAGGCCCCGGGTGTATGCGAGTGCATGTCCATGCAGCGGGCTGGCCCCATGGCCTGGGCATCTCTTGCATGCTGGTAGTTGTCCCCAGTTCCTGTCTCCCCCTCACCTGGCCCAATCCCCAACCCTATCCCCACCCCCACTGGACACTGGTTCACAATTCCCAGACAGGCCAAAGGCAGCTGCAGGAGTGCCCTGGGGGCGCAGCTGAAAGAGTCACAGAAAGGGGAGAGGGCTCAGACAGGTCCGGGGATCACAGTCAGAGGCTCACAGACAGCCTGGGTGACAGCTGGTCTTGGGTATTGCGGGCAGGATGGAGAGCTCATTCTACAACCACAGTAGTCCCTGAAAGACCACCCTCTCCAGCCCTCCGTCCCCCAGTGCTGTGAGCCCCACAAGTCCCTTGTGACAACTCAGTACCCGTGCCCCACCCCTCCAGCCGCGGTTTTTGGCTACAAACTGTCATAATATATACATTGGTAATAAAATACTCCCCCAACTCTTATCAGCTGTGATTGGCTACAAGCAGACGGGGGTGGAGCAACATGATATCTTATTATGTTCAGGGAGGGGTAGGTATAATTTAGGGGTAACAAGGCCTCTTCCGAGGTGACCCAGAAGAGTGGGGGCCCATGTGGGGCTCTGTGGCAGGGCCCCCATCACAGGTCTGTGGTATTCAGGCCAGGGTTGGTGAAGGCCAGCTCCTCCTTCTGCTGTCCATGTGTGCCCGCCTTCATTTCTGACAGCACTCTGTTCAGGGGCTCTGGATCCGGCCCCATCAGACTGTGCAGGGGCTCCTTCTGTGGGAAGAGGGAGGGGAGATGTGAGGCCAGAGCCAAGATGGGGTGATCTCCCAGTCCTTAGGAGAGTGGGTGGGCCTTCAAGCCCACGACCAGATGGCTCCGTGGCTGGGGCCTCAGTTTCCTGACTCTGTCCCAGAAGGGGCCATGGATACTGGTGGTATAGATGGGCTCAGGTGAAGGGGTGGGCCTAAGGGGTCTACTCTGGCCTTTGCCCACCCATGGACATGGTGGCATTTGGGTGTTCTGCCCAGTCCTGAATGATGCCAGGCCCTGTGTCCTGTGCCAAGGAGCCAGTCCAGCACAGTTCCTGCCACCTGTACCTCATGGCAGGCACCGTGCTGGGCACAACCATCCGTCACCTGAGGTACCCACAGGACTCCCGAAGGAAGGATCATGTCCCCCACTTTACAGATGTGGAAATTGAGGCTCGGAGGGCTCTCTGGCCAGGAAGGGACAGAGCGGGGTTTGGACCGCTGGTCTTGCTGGCTCTAAAGCCTGTCCATGGCTCAGCGCTGCTCCTGGTTGAGTTTGGCAGGTCCTTCTGCCACCCCAGAGGGACATGTCACACCCAGGGTCCCACCTGTAGGCCATCATGGCACACACTCTCTCGTCTCCTGCCTTTCCTCTTACCCCTCCCCATGTGATGTGTCACACACTCACACCCTCACAAGAATCCCTCCAGTGGACCAGCCAGGCCCCAAGGCTCAGCTACTCCACCACATAGACACCCACGGGGACAGAGCTTCCACCACCTCCACCCTCCCCAGGGCACACTAAGGGCTTTTTCCAGACTGTGACTGTTCTGGTCTCTGGTAAACAGTGGAACATATGAGGGGCCCCAGGAGGGACTAAACATTCTGCCTGAGCTTCCCAGAGCCCTCTACACAGATCCCCAGTGGGAGCAGTTGGTGCAGTACAGCCCAGGAAGTGCAGCCTGGCCCGGGAGACAGAATACCTGGGTTCTGGGCTGCCCTGGCCTTGCAAGCTTTCTGAACTTGGGCAGTTCGGCACCCCTCCCTGGCCTTGATTGCTTGAAAAGTTTGGATTGGATGAGCCCTCAGATCTCGCAGACCTTCCACACAAACATTTACGGAAGTCTTAGGTGAGTCAGGGCACCAAGGGATCTGTGGAAAGAAGCCCCACCTGCGTTCCCCACCCAGAGACCCCAAGGCCCACCTACCACTGCAGGAGTTGGGGTGGAGCCTCGGGCAGCTTCTCAGAAGCCGAACAACCCCCTGCCGTTGCAGGACTGGCTCTTTCTTGGCTTTGAAGACTCTTAGCGGCCTGGCCCCCTCTCCCTCTCCAGACTCTCAGAGCTCCCTGAACCTCCCCAGCCCACAGCTCCAGCCCCACTGCTGGGGTCTCTGACTCCACTCCCCTCTGGGGGTCAGCTTTGGCCTCCACCAGGGGCTACCTGCTGGGTCACAAGCTCCAGCCCACAAGACTGTTCCCTTCTGCCTCAGTTCCCCCCAGATATGTTCAATGGAGTTTTTGCCCCAAACCATCCTGAACCAGAGATGAGCCATCCACCCAGAGGCCTCTTGCACTGCCTGGCAGCCTGGACCACCATCGATGACCCCCATCCTTGGGGGTCCATTTGGAGGCCTCCATGTTACAGCCAGGTCCCTGGGCAGCATTCTGATATTTTAACACCCACGAGAGGCTTTGGTTGACCAAATCTTTCCAAGTAAGGGGTCCTCAAGGGAAAATAAGTCCTGAATCATGAGGTACAGGAAGGGACCCCCTGGAAGGGCAGGGCCCGGCTGAGGGCAGAACCCAAAGTAGGGTGGATAAAGTGAATGGTGGGTGGATATCCACCCCTACGCCTGCGCGCACACACACACACACACAGACACACGCTCACACAGACACACACACACACAGAACCGCAGACTATTAAAGCTCAGTGGGTGTTAGAGCTTCTACTCCAGTGGTGGTTTTCAGAGTGGGAAGGAGAGGGTAGTTCCTTCTGGTTCTGGCGTCCCATCCCCCACCCAGCCCTCTGATCTACTCTCCCACTTTCGTGGTTCTCACTCCTGCCTGCACATTAGAACCCCAGAAGCTTTAGCAGCACCTTCCTGCTCAGGCCCGCCCCAGCCATCTGATCAGAATCTCTGAGCTGTGACCTGGCATCCTCAGGTCTAAAGAGCTCCCCACGTGATTCCAGTCAGCAGCCCAGGCTGCACAAATGCTTGGTCTAACTGAACCAACTAACCTATTGAACAAATGATGGTATCGTTGTTCATTTGAGCCTACCTTTGCTCCTTGGCTAGATTATGTTCATCTCTGGATCTCCTCCCCCCGCCCCACCAGCTTTTATATAAAGGATATAAAGGGAGGGAACCAGATTCCTGACCACTCATTTTATGCCAGATCATTTTTATACCCACTCTTATTTCATCCTCACAGCAGTCCTGCATATTTGGTGTTCTGATCCCCATTTATAGATGAGAAAACTGAGAACCAGAGGGAAGAATTCACCCACTCAGGGTCACAGTTAATGAGTAGAGGATCGGGCCCCATTCCAAAGCCGTGGGGCTTCCCAGGGCCAGATGCAGACACACCCATGGCAGCAGCAGGTCCCTCGAGCTCTGTCCTGAAACCCACTCCTTCAGAGAAGAGCCCCAAGTCAGAAGCCCCAGGCACCAACTCATCCCCCATCTTGCCTTGATTTCCTGCCTGCTATTTTCCAGATCCACAGAGTTGTCATCCAGGGAGTTGAGGCTGTAAGGGAGATAATGGAGCTCAGAGAATTGGCAGGCTCAGGCCTCCCTGTCTCTGGCCAACAACTACCCCTGCCATCACCACCACCATCATCATCACTACCTCGACTACCACCATCACCACCACTACCATCACCACCACCATTACCACCATTGCCATCACCACCATCATCACCACCACCACCATTACCACCACCATCACCATCACCACTACCACCATCACCATCAGCACCATCACCATCACCATCATCACCATCACCACCATCACTGTCACCATCCCATTACCACCACCATGACTACCACTACCAACCAGCACTGCTCACCTGATGTGGTCCAAGTCACTGGAGGAAGATTGGGACTCGAAGCCCAGGTCCTTGGTGGGGAGGTTCAGCACGGGATTGGCACTGGAAAGAAGGCCCAGTCAAGTGACCATGGGCCTCAACCACCCCATGGGGCCTCTTACCCATCCTTCGACCTCCACTTACCGCTCAGTGTTGTACACGTTAGTCCCGGGGATGGCAGAGACTGGGGGCATCACCCCCGCTGCTGTCTTCCGGGCCTCCTTGGAAGCCTTCATAGCCCGAAGTTTCCGGTGGTAGCTGTGGGGAACATGGCGGGGGGGCATCACTATTTTCCCTGCACACCTACTGTGTGCCCAGTGCAGGCCCTGAGAGTGTGACTTCACAACAACCCTGGCAGGTGGGAGTATTAGCCCCATCTTACAAGGGTACAAGGAAGAACCAGAGAAGGGAAATGATTTGCTGAAGACCACGCAGCTGACCAGTGGCAAAGCCTAGAATCAAACCCAGATGTGGCTACTGGCTCCATATGTATTGGAAAGGGAAAAAGAAGCAGCATTTATTAAATGTATAGTATGTGCCAGACACCTTGCTCAGTATGAGATGCGCATGGCTCCCTTGAATGCTTTGAGGGATCTAGTGTCATGCCCATTCTGCAAATGAGGAAACTGAGGCTTGGGGAGGGGAGTTTAACGTACCCAAGAGGTCATAACAGGTCACCGGGTATTGAATACAGATGTACCTGACACCTAAACCCCAGGTCTTTCTACCCCTCAGATATCTTGGGTGGTGGGAGAGGCGAGGTTGGAGACACAGGGGGTGATGGGAGCAGCACCTCTTCTGGGTACACACGAGGACCGTGGTCATGATCACGATGACCAGCAGCAAAGCCACTCCCAATCCTATGATGGTGTTACGGAGCGTGTCCGGCAACTCTGACTCCTGGCCCTCCTGGGAGCCCTGGAGAAGAAGGATTGTGATGGGGGAGGATGTAGGGCCAACACCCCCCTCCCCACCCCCCTGTTACCTCCACCCTGCCGACACTCACCAGCACCACCAGCCCCAGCTGCAGCAGCTTGGTCAGGGAGTCCTCGTCATTCCGGATCGTCCTGGCCACAGAGCCCCGCTCAGGCCCGAGGGACGTTGGCATCCCCCAGGCTTCCTGCCCACCCCAAGGGCAGCCCCACTCACACACTCAGCTGGTCAACGGTCAAGGCCGACCCATTTGAGAAGACAAAGTAGGCATCGAGGTAGGAACGGCCTCGGGCCCTGGAATGGGGCAGAGGTGAAGCCAGCAGCCCAGAACCACCAGGCAGGCCCCTCCTGCTGCTGGTCCTCTCTTCTTCGCCCCAGCCACCGGTCCTGTGGGCACTCACCGAGCCGTGGATTCTATGTCCTGAATGTTCACAATGTAGACAGTAGTCCTGGTCGCCTGGACAAGAGCCCTGCAAAGGGGGCAGGTGTCACGGAGGGCTGGGGTAGGGGCCTTAGCCCAGGCCTGTAGCCAGGGCTCTGCCAGTGGAAGTAGGGATTGTGTGAGGGGCACCTCCTCTGGACAGCTCCATTGGCTAAGCAAGTAGCACTTCTGTGCAGATTAGACAAGGATGCCCCTTCCTCTGGGACTGGGTTTACAGTTTAGCAAGCAGAGTGCCCTTGTGCAATGCACAGTCTTTGCAACTGTACATGGCAGCCCTATTTAGGCCTGTCTCTGCCCAGCCAACCATAGGCTTCTGGGGGCAGGCAGAAAGGAAGTGCAAGTACAGGTACAGGGTCAAAGACAAGGACACTACCTAATGCACTGCGGTAACCTAAATGAGAGGGAAGTCCAAAAGGGAGGGGATATCTGTATGTGTATGGCTGATTCATTTTGTTGTGCAGTAGAGGCTAACACAACATTGTAAAGCAACCATACTCCAATAAAAATTAATTAAAAAAAAAAAAGACAAGGACAAGGTCAAGTGTGGGTCAGGGACAGGGTTAAGAGATATGCCATCCAGGTTTCTGTCAGGGACCAGGCTCCCAGGCCATGTTCTTCCCCACAGGCCCCTCCCAGCTCCCCGGACCTACGCCTTAATCTCTTCCGTGTTGGCGCCAACCTCCTCCTTGCTCATGGAGAACTGCAGCCTCACACGGTAGCTCTGGTCCACAGTGAAGAGCTACAGGAAGAAGGCATGGGGAAGATGAGGCACAAGGCACCCAGGGGTTGGCAGAGGGCACTAGGAACTGAAGGCAGAACCCAACGCTCACATTTAGGGTGATTTTGGCTTCCTGGGCAGGACCCTCAGAAGACCTGTCCTGGGCCTTGACCATCACTTGGTAAGTGCCTTGGAGAGTGGAATCAAGGTTGGTCACCAGCCTATGGAAGGTAGGAGGACAGAGCTCAGTCTTGAAACCCAAGCTGAAGTCTCCTTGGAACCTCCTTGTACACCTCCCAGGATGAGGAACTCACTGCCTTGAGGCCCTGCTTGGCTCCCCCCACCCCATCCAGGGGCTGCCCACAGTTACTCAATGTTGCCAATGAACACGCTGGCCTCCAAGGAAGTGGAGACACGGAAGAAGCCCCGGAAAGGGATCACGGCCCCATCCTTAGCGATGAAATCCACTTGGAGGATGGAGAACAGGATGGCCCCATTGTTCCCTGAGTCATCGTCTCTGGCCTAGGAGCAAGGGTGAACAACATCTGCGGGCCAGGCCAGGCCAGGCACCCCTCCATCCCCAGCAGGAGTCTGAGGCTAGGGTGGCCTGGGAGGCTGGTCCCCATGATCTCTATCAGCCTTCCCCAGGCCATTGACCAAATGCTTTAAACAAACAGTGTTTGAACAAGTCCCTGCTTCTGGCCCCCCAGCTCAACAGGTCATTGCCCAAAGTCCCTCCCGTGTGGAAATCCCACCCTGCTCTCCCCCGCCCCCGCCACTGCCACACACACACACACAAGCTCAGGGACACTCAGATTTCCTGGGCACCTACTGTGTGCCAGTCACCTTCCCTTAGATCCCTCCTTTCAGTGCTTGCTAACATGAGTACGAATTCCCCAAGTGGACCACGAAATGATGTGGGGAGAGGGCACAAGCATTTTTATTCATTCTAGTGCCTTTTAGAGAAGAATATAACCAACACACAGAGCTGTGAGTCCACTGACGGCACTGTTCAGGATGAGGCCAAAGCTGGTGTTTATGTTTCGAAAAGGAGTCAGTTTAAAGAAAATCGTTCAAAGCCATGGCCAGACTCATGACATTGGAATGCAATTGGCTGAAGACTGGAAAACTGACTGTTTAAGCCTAGAAAGAACCTAGAGAGGGAGAATCACTATCCCCCTTTTATGGGAGAACACTGGGGTTCTGAGAGAGACCCCATCCTGCCCACAGGCACACGCAGCTCTAAGTGGGGAGGGCCAGGCCCATCCATCTCCACACCTGTGCCCTTTCCACAGCGCAGGGAGTGGCGCCCACATACAACCCATCTCTTAACCCTAAGGAGTTACTGCAAAGAACTGACAGCTTCTTGTCCAGGAGGGAAAGTGAGTTCCAGAAAGGTGTGGCAGCTCCCCAGCTCAGGAAGAAGCCCAGCCAGGCCCAGGCCCCAGAGCTGTGTGGGAGGCCGCTCTGCCCCCACCACCCTGCATGGCATAGCTGCCACCCTCTAATAAACACATCCAATGCCATAAAAATTGAAAGTATTTTTACAATTTTGCTCTGGAAATTATTTAATATGAGGAACTTGTTTAATTTACAGTTACTATGATTTCTCTGTAATGCTCCAGAATTCTGGTGTAGTGAGAAAACCACTGCAAGTGATTTTTATGGTCATGAAATTTTTATGAATACTACATTTAACAGTTAATGGAGTTTAATCATATCAATTAAGCAGGTGTTCATTTCCATTCTGGGGTTTTCTTTTCATATGTCGGAGCCAATAGATTTTCTTTCTAGTGTTAAAACATTTTGGGGGCAGCTGAAGGACCTAAAGGCCTAGGCCCTGTGTCTCCTGGAGCTAATGTGAATGACAAAATTTGGAGCCAAGGACTTACCTGGACAGAAGCCACCTGCTGGTTGGGTATCACAAGTTCTGGGATGATCACTACAGGTGTGGACAGGAAGAGGTCAGTGGGGTCAGGGCCAGTGCCCACTTGGCCAAGTGCTGACCTTAAGCCCAGTTCAGGGCTCATCCCACCAAACCTGCCCTTAACCTCTCTACCACCAGAGACCCCCATTACAACTACCCCTAAGCCATTAGTTAGCAGGTCCTCCACCTCCCATTGTGCAGATGGGGAAACTGAGGCCCAGAGAAGGAGGGCCTGGCCCAGGGTCAGATGTGAGTTGGGACAGAGCTGGGGTGAAAACTCAGGTCTCCCCTCCTGTTGAAACCCTGAGGGAGAGGCAGGGTTGGAGGCCTTCTTCCCTTTCTAAGGGCACACCTGGGGTCTGAGGAGCATCTGTGGGAGTTGCCCAAAGGTAGTCCTGGCAGAGTACAGTGTGGGTGGGGAGGGAGGGGCTTGCTGCTTACCAAAAGTCTTATTCTCAGGCAGAAAGTAGGGTGCATTGTCATTCACATCCTCAATGGTGATGGGGAGGCTTCCTAGGGGGGAAATGTTGGCTGGCCTTGGTCTCTAAGCAAAGACCTGACCCAGAAAGTCTGGTCCTCAGTCTTGCTCCCAGCAGCCTCCCTCCCATGCATCATCCATGCTCAGTCCCCTCCCCTGCTCCTGACTCAGGATGCTGACTCAGTCTCCTCTGGCCTTCGTAGGAGGGAGCATCCTCCCCAGACCTCAGAGAGGACAAGCAACTTGTCCAAAGTCACACAGCAAGAGCAGTGGGCCAGGATTGAGCCCAACCCAGGTATGTCCCACCTGACCACAACATTATTCTGACCCTTACTAGCTGTGTAATCTAGATTATTGAACTGCCCACCCTGTGCCTGTTTCCTCATCTATAAAATTGGATAGGGATCACCTACCACATGGATTGTGTGGGAATAAAATGAAGAAATGCTTGCAAGGTACTTGGCATAGCTCTTGGCTGTAGTAAGGATTCAATATACGCTAGCTGTTAATATGATTGTTATTGCTACTTGGTGTCAGAGGTGGGATCTGAGTGCACAACGGGCTCTGAAGTGTGCTCTTTCTTTTACGTTGCCTCACAACATAATAGCATTAATTAAGTGCTTACTACGTGCCAAACACTGCATGAAATGCTTTACATATATATTCTCATTTAATCTTCACAGCCAACCTACTACCCAACTCCACTTGACAGATGGGGCTACTAAAGCTTGGGGAGGTGTCATGACTTTCCCAGTGGCACAGCTGGTAAAGGCTGGAGCCACAATTTGAACCCAGACCTTGCAGGTGCCAGTTCTTTCCCACAGCCCCTATGTTACAGCCTGCTGAGCCCTGCAGGCCAGGCTGCCTCACCATTGTCACTGTAGGCCTGGAAGCGGGGGTCCGTTGTGAGGTCATAGGCCCGCACAACCAGCGTGACCAGGTCACAGGTCTCATAGTCGATGACCTCACTCTGACTGATGAACACAGAGCCGTTGGCCAGCACAGAGAACCAGCCGTGGCACAGACTGCCCACGTTGACCCCGGCCTTGGTACAGATGACGTTCACAAGCTGTACCTCCACCTGGGCCATGGTGTCCCTGTCCTGGGCCACCACCTCAGCCACCATACCGTGCTGCGAGCCATTCTCAGCCACACGGATGCCCCGGAGCGAGGCTGAGTCCAGGGTGGGTGGCACGTCATTCACGTCCTCCACATTCACGAGGACTTTTGCTGTGGCGTCACGCCCCTGGGGGTCTGGGTTCTCAGCACTCACTGTCAGACTGAAGGAGTCCTGTGTCTCATAGTCCAGGCTCACGCCCGAGGGCAGCCAGAGGTGGCCCTTTGCCCGCCCAGACCCCAGCACCAAGCCTCGGAGCAAGAAGTTGTTGGCACCGCCCCCTGATAGGCTGAAGCTGATGCGGTTGTTGGCTTCCGTCTGGTCTGCGTCCCAGGCCTCCACCACGCCCACCAGCACTCCTGTGAATGAGGGGCGGAGTGTGGAGGGACCCCTGGCCCGGCCACTGGGGGCATCCTCTGTCCTCACCCCCCTTGGGGGCTTCAGGCCTGCCCTCGAAGGGGACGTATAGCCTGGCCGAGGGAGGACTTACCTGGGTCCCTCTCCCTCACTGAGAAGGAATAGCTGGACTGGTTGAAGATGGGCAGATTATCATTGATGTCCTGCAGACAGAGGCAGTTCTGAGCCCAGGGAACTCAGGAGACCCCAGGTTCAGCCTCCCCAGAGCCAGTCTGAGAAGCCAATACTTCCCCTGGCCTGAGGCCCAGAATCTCTGTCCCTGTCTCCTCAGACAACACTGCCTGCTTCCTAGATGATGAAACAGGCTTCAAGCGGACAGAACTCACCCCGACCCCACCCCTGGGGCTCAGAGGTCTGTGGTGGTACTCTGAAGTTTGGTGTACACTCTGTTTCCCTGTGCACCACCCAGAGCCATCTTAGACCCTGCTCTTGGGAAGGATAGTTCTGAGTCCCCACCTGTGTCCCTGTCTGGCCCAGCTTGACTCCCCATCTCTCGGATTTATTGGGTTGGCCCCAGTACCACCATGATCCCACAAAGGCCCAAGGTTTCCCTGGTCCCCTCCTTTCTCCTGTCCCTCCTGACCTCGGTCGATCCCAAGACACTCACTCTGTGCTCAGGTGGGGCTGGGCTGGGGGCACCTGCCAGGGCTTGACCTGGTCCTGTCCTGAGACGCCCGCTGTGTTCTGTTCTCGCCTTCCCTCTCCAGCCCTGGTCACCCCGCCCAGACAGAGCGCTGCCCCTGTTGTCACAGCATCAGGCCAACTCTGCCTGTGCTTCCTCCCCTGATGCTGGTGTGTGCTGGGCGCCCTTGGCTTTCCCAGTCCTTCCCCAGGATGGCCCAGAGGTGTCTGCTTTTGCTTTCAGCTTTTTCTAAATAATGGTAGAAGGAACATCTTTGAAAACAGAGCCCTCTCCTCATTAACCAGATGTAATTTCTGATGGCGATTTCCCAGAGATGGCGTTACTGCCTCCATGCACATGGCCAGCTGCATTCTCAAGGTCGTCCTAACTCACAGGAGGGGCTAAGAGCACAGCTCTGAGTTCAGTCCAGCTCCACCTCTTCCTCACATGTGACTTTGACCTCTCTGGGCCTCAATATCTTCATCTGCAAAGTGGAGTGGTCCTCCCTACTCACAGAGCTCATGGGTGTGAAAGGACCCTTCTCGCTCAGGAAATGCAATTTTGCTTTCTTCCTTCTCTGTGGTCACCCACTTCCACCCCAAGGACAGCTGGCAAATCCTCATCCAGCTTCTCTTTCTCTATTTTCCCTGAGGTCTCATTCTGATCCTTGTGGGAAAGCGGCACATTCCAACCCAGTGGGAAACAGGGCTGCTGTGTGGGGTGGTGCAGGCTGTGCACTGCACAACCCAAGGGGGCACCAACCACATTGTGGACATTGTAGAGGAAGGTGCCTGTGACCCAGTGGCAGCCTTAGAACCAGACAGACTGGATTCAAAACCCCATTCTGTGACCCGAGGCAGGCTACTGAACCTCTGTGTGTCTTAGTCCCTTGATCAATAAAATGGTGCTAACCAATCCCTCCCTTGCAGGACCAGGTATACACTAAGTGTCTTCTCTGGGCCGGGCATTCTTTGAAACACTTTCCATTTTTTAACTCGTTTTATATTATTTTCATCCCCATTTTGCAGATGAGGAACTTGAGAACACAGGGAGGTTGAGCGATTGCCTAAGACCACACAACAAATGAGCCAGGATTCTGGCCCATCAGCTTGGCTCCAGAACTCTCTTACCCACCGCACCGCAAAGGGCAGAAATGTGACTTGAGTTGGGAGGACAGGGAGCTGGCCATCTGCTCAGGACCCCCCCAGTACAGGGCTCATCCTGGACCCTGTCCCCGGCTGAGCCAGACCTTACCTCCACAGTGATGGTGACATTGACGTCAGTCCAGAGGGCAGGCTCGCCACAATCAGACACGCGCACGGTCAGCACGATGCGGCCCCCCAGGGTGGGGTTGATGGCCTCTCGGTCCAAGGGCCCCAGGTTTCTGAGGATCCCTTTGTCGGGGTCCACTGAGAAGTTGTGGCTGTCGGGGCTGCTCAGCAGGCTGAAGTGCAGAAGGCTGTGGTTGGTGCCTGGCTGGTCATCGTCGTGAGCCTGTGCAGGTAAGCAGGGTTGGGACGTCAGCCATCAGGTGCTCCCCGGCCCCAGCCCCTGCCCTGCAGTCTGGACTCCCCCTCCAGCGCTGGCCCATGAGGGCAGTAACTGGGCCTAAAGCCAGAGCGATGCCCCCCAGTCTCCCAGTCTCAGTCTCGCATCTGAGAGGGCCAGACCAACAGCTTTCAAGAGCTTCTGAGGTCTGAAACATTGAGGTCATTCATTCATCCCACAAATGTTTACCTACCATATGCCCAGCCCCGTCTAGGTACTGGGAATAGAACCATGATCAAGACAGTGCCATTATGGAGCTGATATTCTAGTGGGGAGGGAGGAGTGGGGGCAGTATAATATAGACAGTCGAAGTTTAAAATAAACAAACAAAAATAAGTGTGTGTGGGGGGACTTCCCTGGTGGCACAATGGTTAAGAATCCGCCTGCCAGTGCAGGGGACACGGGTACGAGCCCCGGTCCGGGAAGATCCCACATGCCACGGAGCAGCTAAGCCCGTGTGCCACAACTACTGAGCCTGCGCTCTGGAACCCGCGAGCCACAACTACTGAAGCCCACGCACCTAGAGCCCGTGCTCCACAGCAAGAGAAGCCACCGCAATGAGAAGCCCGCGCACCGCAACGAAGAGTAGCCCCCTCTCAACGCAATTAGAGAAAGCCTGCACGCAGCAGTGAAGACCCAACGCAGCCATAAATTTTAAAAAAAAAATTGTGGGGGAATTCCCTGGTGGCCTAGTGGTTAGGATTCTGGGCTTATGCTGCTGTAGCCCGGGTTCAAGCCCTGGTTGGAGAACTGAAATCCCACAAGCCGTGTGGCATGGCCAAATAAATAAATAAATAAATAAATAAGTGTGAAGTCCAACAAGATTCTGATTTTCCCATGATGACTACTTCAGTGCTGTATTTTTTAAATAGCTGAAATTCTTCATCCAATCTGTGTGTGTGTGTGTGTATGTGTGTGTGTTTCTGTCCTACCAAGGTCCTGAACACATGCTTAGTGTGCCTTTGGGGTGATCCAGCACGGAGAGCACAAGATGCTCTTCCCTGCCACCAGGCCTTTGCACATGCACATGAATGCCCTCTACACCTTGTCTGCTTGACTCCAGGTCAGATTGGTGCCTCCCCTGGTCCTCCACAACCCCTGTGCTACCTTCAGTACAGCACAAGTGACACCCTTGGATGATGGTCTGCCACCCTCCCTGAAGGCAGGAATTATGGTGGATTCATCTCGGAGAACCCAGGGCCCAGCAAAGGGTCTGGTGCATAGTAGATGCTCAGCAAATATGGCTTTGAATCCAGAGCTGGGCTAGTCCCACTTGGATCCAATTCTTTCCCCTCCTCTCTGCCCACTGCCACCTTCAGGTTTTTGTTTCAGATCTGTTGGGATCGTGTTTATGAAATGAAAAACTCTGTCTGTTCATTCCTTGGCGCTCTGAACTCAGGCCGGTTAATTCACCAAGCACTTCTCAGGGCTCACACTGGGCACCATGGTTCTGGCAGCAGATCTGAAATGCTCCTGCCCCAAAGAGCTCACAGACCAGGGTGAGGAGCACTGAGGTACATGAAGAAAGGCCCAGGTTTCAGCACTGCCACTGACTGGCTGTATAACCGCAGAAAAGTCACTTAACCTCTTTGAGCCTCAGTTTTCTCCTTCTGTGAAATGGGGAGCATTAGAGCACCTACTTCATAAGTTTGTCAAGAGATCAGGGATGGGAATGTACTCCGGAAACCACAAGCCCCAGAAAGATGGGAGGGCTCCACGGCCATGTGATTGTCATTCTGAGGACCTGGTTTCTCAATTCTCACAAGATCCCCTTACAGATGACTCAGTGGAGAAGCTTCTGAAAGCCTCAGAATCAGGGGCGAAGCTTCTCTACAGTGTTCCTCTGGAGCCAATAGTGGGTTTTTATCTCACAGAGTCTGTGAACCTGACCACTGATCTCATTTCCATTTTTGCTTTGGCCATTAGGAAGCTCAGAACTGAGTATTCAGCCCACTCCTAGCAATTGTATGGCTTCTACTTTTGTGCACTTAAAAAAAATACCATCCTTATTTTCTCTTTTTCCTTATTTCTTTTATCACACTTTTAAATCTAAGCCACTTCAAATCCTTTTTGGAATGAGGCAGGGGCCTGAATTTAAAAGAGCAATATGTTTTTGAGGGCTTGTTCTGTGCTAGGCCTTGTGCCGAGCACTTTACATCCGTTATGACCCTGGGAATAAGTACTGAGATTGTCTTCATTTTCCAAAGAAGAAACGGAGGCCCAGAGAGACTGAGTGACTTTCTCAGGACTACACAGCAGAGCCCAGATTCCAACCCAGGACCAGCATGACTACAGAGCCAGGCATGGTGCCGTGTGCCCGTCTCACCCGTCAGCTACAGGCTGGCTCGCACCTGGATGGTCACGGAGACATTGCCCTCCTCTTCCTGGACAAAGATGTTGTAGGAGCCGCTGACCACGGGCTTGTTGTCATTGATGTCCAGCAGGACGATCTGCAGCATGGTGGAGGACGACAGGTTCCCGCCGTCCGTGGCCAGCAGCGTGAGGTAGTACATGGCCTGCTTCTCCCGATCCAGCAGCTCACTGTTTCTCACCGTCACTGTCCCTGAGTCTGGATCCACCGCAAAGATGTCCGCCCTGTGCAGAGTGGCCAGGTGGAGCAAATAAAGATACAGGATGGGGCTTCCCTGATGGCGCAGTGGTTGAGAATCTGCCTGCTAATGCAGGGGACACGGGTTCGAGCCCTGGTCTCGGAGGATCCCACATGCCACGGAGCAACAAAGCCCGTGAGCCACAACTACTGAGCCTGCGCGTCTGGAGCCTGTGCTCCGCAACAAGAGAGGCCGCGATAGTGAGAGGCCCGCGCACCGTGATGAAGAGTGGCCCCCACTTGCCACAACTAGAGAAAAAGCCCTCGCACAGAAACAAAGACCCAACACAGCCATAAATAAATAAATTAATTAATTAATTAAAAAAGATACAGGATGCCCACTTCAATTTGCATTTCAGATAAACAATGAAAAATATTTTAGGACATCCCATGGAATATTTGCAACCTACTTATACTACAAAAAAAAACCCCATTCATTGTTTATTTGAAATTGAAATGTAACTGGGTGCCCTATATTTTATCTGACTCCTCTAGCCCTGCTGTGAGGCAGAGAGGTGAGCCTGGGTCCTGCTCGCCCACCCGCCCGCTGCCCACCCGGATAACTTACCCATTCCCCGGAAGCAGGCTGTAGGTGATGCGGCCCCCCTCGCCCGTGTCTGGGTCGGAGGCCTGTGAGGCAGAGAGATAGACAATGGGACACTGAGCAGAAGCCATACCCGCACTGTCAACCGTGCAATTGATGAGGACAGGGCCGTCCTGCTTCCTGACCCAAAGGGAGAAGCCCCCGACACACTCAGACTGACACATAGACATCACATACACGCGCACGCGCATACACACCTGCTGGCCCCCGCTGACATCAGATGATACAGAAACTCCAGCAGGGCCACAGCCCCAGGCCTGCCCATCTCCGCATCTCTCCCAGCCCTGCCCAGCCCTGTCTCCCATCACTCACTCGGATGCCGTTGGTGACCACATAGCCGACCGCACTGTGCTCGAAGACACTGAGGTTGTACAGGTTGTGGGGGAATGTGGGCCTGTGATCATTAATGTCTCTAAGGTGGATGGTCACCAAGGCTACCGAGGAGCTTCTGCTGACCGAGTCAGTGGCCACGACCTGAGGACAGGGGAAGAGGCAGCGGCATTGGGACTGGAGCACCCCGTGGCCCGCTCTCCCTGGTGCCCCAGAGCACCCCTCACCTGCACCAGCATCACCGTTTGTGTCTCGTAGTCCACCAGCGACGGTGCTCTCACCAGCACCTGCACATCCACTGAGCCCACCGCCCGCTCCGGGGAGACGCTGAAGGCTTCAACATCAGGGCCCCCCAGGGATAGCAGGAAGGTGCCGTTGCTGCCCTGTAGATGTGGGCTATATATTAGGGACCCCACTCCTGCAATGTACCCACCTGCATCTTTCTCCCAATCCCTGGCCACATGTCCCAGGAGGGTAGGCTAGTCACTAGTCCCTGTCAACGTGGGCTCATCAGAAGAAGACCTCCCCGAGGCCCCAGCCTGGGCTGCAGCGCCTGGACACACACCCCTCACTCCCTTTGAGTCTTCCGTACCAGCCACCGTGCACCACCCTCCACCACCCAATCCAACACCAAACATCATCAATGTCCAACGTCGGTCCATTATCCACACCCCCTCTACTCCACACCCCTCTCCAGTCAAGGCCAACCACCATCTCAACACACCCACCCATCCACCACTACCCAATATCACCCTCCAGTCGACATTTTGTACCAACTCATTATCGCCAAATACTACCAAACACCATCCATAGTTATTCAGCATTCAATACTACCCAAATCACCCAGCACTAAGTATCAACCTCCACCTAGGAATACCCTCCAACTTGACACCCACCCAGACCACACTGTGCTCAAAACTGCCCACATCCCCCAATACCCAGTACTATCCCAGCACCCCGCAACTTCACCATCCACACATCACTACCCCCTCTACTCAACACCGCCCAAAATTACATTCCACTCAACAACACCCAGCATCCAGGACCAACCTCCATTCAGTGCTGCCTTTCTGTTCCCCACCACGTAGCACCACCCTGAACACAAGGCTACCCACCAGCTCAACAACACTCAGCAGTTCCAATGTCACCCAACAGCTCCGACCACAACTCATGGTCAGCACCACTGTTGCCCACTGCACACTGCCCCATCGGGCACTGTGGTACCACACTCTGCTGGTCACTCGCCACTTTGCCCCCCCAGCGATCTCCCAACCATCACTTCCACCCATGCCGCGCATGGTCTGGGTGCCCCTGCCTTGTCTGGGTCGTAGACCACCATGGTTAGGTCATCGATGGGGATGCGGGTGGAGGCGTGCTCGTCCACGTAGCCAGTGAAGTTGACTTGAGCCTCTTGGGGGGTGAAGGTGCAGGTTGGGAGGCTGCAGTTGTAAAACTCAGGTTTGTGGTCATTGACGTCTGTCACTCTCAGCGTGACCCACATGCTCACCTTGGCCTCCTGCCCATAGACGTTGGGGTGCATCTCGGTGGCCTGAGAGCAGAGCAGAGGCCGAGAGGCAGAGGTCAGAAAACCAGCATTCAGAGAGAGCTGAGATCAAAGTTCAGAGTTTAGAAAGTCAGGGTGCAGGGCTTCCCTGGTGGCGCAGTGGTTGAGAGTCTGCCTGCCAATGCAGGGGACACGGGTTCGAACCCTGGTCTGGGAAGATCCCGCATGCCGCGGAGCAACTGGGCCCGTGAGCCACAATTACTGAGCCTGCGTGTCTGGAGCCTGTGCTCCGCAACAAGAGAGGCCGCGATAGTGAGAGGCCCGCGCACCGCGATGAAGAGTGGCTCCCGCTTGCCACGACTAGAGGAAGCCCTCGCACAGAAACGAAGACCCAACGCAGCCATAAATAAATAAATAAATAAATGTATAGAAAGTCAGGGTGCAAGGTGGGCAGTGGCCCTCTCACTCACCGTGACCTGCACCTGCACCTCCTCGTCCTCCTCCAGCAGCTGCTCTCTGTCCAGGGAACCGCTGACCCTGATCACCCCATCTGGTCCAATGTCGAACCAGCCAGGCCTTGTGGAGTCTGGGAAAAGGCAGCAGGAGCAGCTGCTTCCAGTGGCTCTGACGGAGCCCCCACCCCTTCCCTTGCCTCAGCCCCAGCCTGGGGACACCCTGTTCTCACTGGAGATGCTGTAGATCACAGGGTCATTGATGCCTCTGTCGCCATCCATGGCCTCCACCTTCAGCACCGAGGTTCCCTGCGAGAAGGCACGGTCAGTGGCCAGACCCTTTCCCCACCGCTCGTCTCCACCCAGACCCCTCCAGTTCCCTGGCACACCTGCGGTGCATCCTCAGCCACAGAGGCCGAGTAAAACTCCCTGACAAACTGGGGGTCCAGGTCCGGCTTGTCGATTACAGAGATGGACACGAAGACAGGCGAGGAGCACTGGACGACGAAGCTGTTGTTGTACCTGCCGCCCGAGTCCTGCCGGGAGATGGGTCTCCGTGAAGCCGGGGCTTCGGGTCCCGACGCCCCCGACCCCACGTGCGCCCGCACTCACACAGGCCTTCAGCTCCAGCTGATAGAAGGCACTCTTGTTGTTGTAGCTGAGGCTGCCGTTGAGGATGATGGAGCCGTTGGGCAGGATCCTGAAGAGGTACTCGCTGCTGTCCGTGCTAGGGATGACCTGAGGCAGAGCACAGTCAGGCCAGGCTCCCCCGGGACGGCCCTGCCCCCAGGACCTGCTCTGAGAGACCTGGGGTCGAATCCTGGCTCTGCTCTCAAACTCACCAGGTCACTTAACCTCTCTGAGCCTGGGAAATGGGCTAGATATCGCCTCAGTGGGACGAAAACAGGGTCAAGTGAGCTAAGGTAGGTTCCAGGCACATACTGGGCACTCAATGATGGGGGCCGTGGCTAGCCAATGTGTCTTCGTGAGAACTGGGGTCACACCCGTCATTGTCTGTGTGACCTTGGACAAGACCCTGGACCTCTCTGAGCCTTGATTTCCTCTTCTTTGAAGCCAGGATTGCCGCAGCCACCAGGTGGTGTGACGCTAACCGGACAAATTCATAGACAGTGCCCCAGGCGAGAGGGTGGGGAGGAGGGTCCGGTCTGCAGCAGGCACCCTCCTTAGGCGGCTGGGCCAAATGAGGTCCAGAGGGGGACAGAGGAAGGCGTGGGGACCAGGGCTGGGCCGTCGCAGAGCCCCTGCTCCACAAGGTCCCTGCAGGTTGTGTGGGAGATGCTGCCCCCTAGTGGCCATGAGGGGAGGTGGAGCCCACACTCCCACGCGGACCCACACACACTTACCTTCTCTATGGAGTACACCACTGCGCCTCCGGACCCAGTGTCTTTGTCCTTGGCCAGCACAGAGAGCAACAGGGAGCCAACCGGCAGGGTCTGTAACAAGGGTTTTGTCACCTCTGAGCTCCAACACATCTCTTCCATGCCCAAGCACATCATGCCCCCTCCTGGAGTTTCAGTGCCCCCAACTGTACCACGGGGATAGCGATGGACCTTCCAGAACCTGCAACCCAGCATTCCACAGATGTCCCCCTTTCCTTCCCACCTGGGCTGGGCCTCTGGGGGCATCTGGATGGAGGCAGGGAGCAGAGTTCCCCCTTCTCCTCTCCCCACACAGCCTCCCTGAAACCTGAGCAGGCTTCTGATTTGCAGCGCCCCTCAGGACCACCATGAGTGATCATTCCAGAACTCAGGTTGTGCCACTCCCCTGCTTAAACATCCCTGTGTGTTCTCTGTAGCCTCCAGCAATAGGTTCCACACAGCACCCCACAGAGCTGGAAGGTTCTTTTGGGAGGCTTTTCCTCTAGGACCTGTCCACACCCTCACTATTTCTTCATGGTGGCCAAAAAGATCTTTGAAAATCCTGAACCGGACCACATCAGTCTCGTGCTCAAAACCGACAAGTGGTTCCCCCATTCTGCCCAGAATACGGTCCAGACTGCCTCCTTGGCCCTCCAGGGTCAGGCCACTGCCCACTTCTCTGACCTCACCTCCTCCTCAGCCTCCTCCCTCCACACACACGAGCTTTCTGGCTATGCCTACAACACTCCAGGCTGATTCCCACCTCAGAGCCTTTGCAGCTGCTGTTCCCTGCCTGGAATATCCTTTTCCTGGAGCAGCCCATGCTGGCTCCTCAACATTTAGTTCTGCTCAGATGTCACCTACGCAGAGAAGATTTTCCTGACTGGCTCAATTTAAAGCAGGCCCCTCCCCAGTCATGTTTTATGCTCTTCATAGAGCTCAACACCATCTGAAATAATCCTGTTTGTTTAATGCTTTGTTGATTAAATGTTTTGTTGTCTGTGCTCTTCACTACAATGTGAGCTGCCGAGGGTGGCGACCAAGTCTGTCTTCACCGGATATCCTCAGCACCAAGGACAGTGCCAGACACACAGTAGGTGCTCAATCAGAGCCTGTTGAAGGGCTGTCTGAACCTCACCAGCCTCAGGTCTGGCCTGGGGGAGGGGGACCCACACCTGTCAGGACTTTGAAGCCACGTGGTAATGAAGATTCAGGAGTGGTGTTGTGTTTGCTGCCCTGGGACCACTGGGAAACCTCCTCCTTGCCTATGCAGTTCAAGTGGGGCTGCTCCTCTTGCTAGAGAGGAAAGCACATGATGCAGACCTAGACAATTGGAGCAATCCATACTCCTCAACTGATGGGCACCTGACCGAAAATGGGCCAATGAGAGTCAGTCCTGGGGGTTTGGCTGGGACCATTGAGAAAGAGACAGTCTGTGTTGCAATTGCAAAGCCGGTGGGATGTGAGCCTGGAGCTGCTGGGGGACACTTTTATCACCATAAGGGAGAACTGCTTGCCCCACCCCAGGATGGTGGCAACAAGAGAAGCAGAGCTGCTAGGTGGAGAGAAATCTCTTCTTGATGACATGGCTTGAGTACCTGGATCCAGCCATGCCTGAAGTCAGATATACTGTTAAATTTTTCAGAAACATGAGAAAATCAATTCCTTCCCCCTCACCACCTCTGACTATAACTTAGATATTCCAATCCAGTCTGATAGATTGCAAAATGTTGCTGTAACTCTGGTACATGGGGTTACATGCAACCCCCTGAATTTGGTTCCTGCAGCTGCCCTTTCTAGGAGGTGCACTTCCCAATCTTGGATGCCCTGCTGGCTATCTCTGGTCCTTCCCACTCTAAGCAGATTTGTGGGATGTCTGCATCCTACACACACACCCCGTTAAGGCAGATGTTACCTCACTGATGCTGGTGGAGAAGTCTGTTTTCTGGAAAATGGGTGCATTGTCATTTCTGTCCTCCACGATCACCAGCATTTCATTCTGCACCTGCAAGTGAGAAAGCCCAGGTTAGTCCAGAAAACGTGGGAGCTTGAGAAAACAACATCAGGAGCATCAGGACGGGAGTGCAAGTTGGTATAGCTTCTCAGGAGAACAATCAGGTGGTGTCTGGGGTGACTTTTTTTTTATACATCTTTATTGAAGTATAATTGCTTCACAATGCTGTGTTAGTTTCTGTTGTACAACAAAGTGAATCAGCCATATGCAGACATATGTCCCCATATCCCCTCCCTCTTGAGCCTCCCTCCCACCCTCCCTATCCCACCCTTCTAGGTCGTCGCAAAGCACCGAGCTGATCTCCCTGTGCTATGCAGCAGCTTCCCACTAGCTATCTATGTCACATTTGGTAGTGTATATATGTTGATGCTACTCTCACTTTGCCCCAGCTTCCCCCTCTCCCCTCCGTGTTTTTTTGATGCCATTTCAAACGCCAGAAAAGTTGCAAGTACAGTACAAAGAATTCCTGATACCCTTCATCCAGATTTACCCCTTATTTAGTTTTTCTCTCCACAGATTTACTGAACCATTTGGAGAGTATGTTGTGGAAATCATTAGGTCATTAAAAAAAAATCTAAACTGTCCTATTACAAGAATGTTCCTTTTAGCTTTGTTAGCCATAGCGTAAAGCTGTGAACAACCTAAGTGCTGAGGAGACCAGCTAAGCACCGTGGTGCTTATAGTCCCCACACTGGGCTATAGACATACAGGAAACAAGAGACTCATGTGCAGACACAGAAGGGACTCCAAAGCTGATTGTTGTATTGTTTTGTTTTTTGCCTGCACCCCGCGGCATGCGGAACGTCCCTGACAAGGGATCGAACCCGGGCTCCCTGTGGAAGCACAGAGTCTTAACCACTGGACCACCAGGGAAGTCTTCCAAAGCTGATTGTTGAGTCGACAAGGCAGTTCAAGACCATATATGCAGTAGGATCCCACTTGGATTTCAGAAAATGCACCCAAAACTACCATCTTTCTTCCGTGGATGCATATATGCATGTCAATGTTTAGCGATGGATAGAAAACAACACGGTGACAGCGGACACTTCAGGTGGGAGTGGGCTGGGAAGTGTTGCCCAAGGGGACTTGAGCTTTATCTGCACTTTTAAAAATGTTTACAAAGAGAAAATATTTATGAATATCCAAGTCATTAAAATGATTTTTTTAATGGATAGGGTTTGGGGAATAGGTTATAAAGGCAAAACCCCCAACTTTCACGGACACAAGACACAGCTGTATAAGTGTTATTGAGAAACATGAACACTGAGACCAACCTATCAGCCAAAGGGGCTGAAAGTGACGACCTCAGTGGAGAGAGGGTAGGGAGGTATTTGGCACTTGTTTTTTTATTAATAAGTGTATTAATACAAGTTAATAATGTAATTGGGACTTCCCTGGTGGTCCAGTGGTAGAGAATCCGCCTTACAATGTAGGGGACGCGGGTTCAATCCCTGGTCAGGGAATTAAGATCCCACATGCCTCGGGGCAACTAAGCCCATGCGCCACAACTACTGAGCTCGCGCCGCAACTAGAGCCCGCCTGCTGCAAACTACAGAGCCCATGTGCTCTGGAACCCATGCGCCACAACTAGAGAGAAGCCCGCACGCCACAACGAATAGATCGCGTGCCTCAACGAAAGATCCCCCGTGCCTCAACGAAGATCCTGCATGCTGCAACTAACACCCAACGCAGTCAAAAGTAAATAAGATAAATAAAAAATAATACATACATCTTTTAAAAAATAATAATGTAATTAATGATATACAATAGATATACAAAATACACAAAAGATAAACCATATATTTGTATAATTAATATAAATTATAATAAATACTAAAATCTTGGTTAATATTGTATGACAAAAAATGGAGACGTATAATTTCGATAAAAATAAACATTCAATTCATTTTTTGTTAGCTGGGGCTCTCTGCTTATTTGCGGTGGGCAATTAGCGGTGGATCCTCAGTCCCCTGCTCTCTGATCCCTGGACCTCCCTTCCCTCCCCACTTCTGACTCACTGGGTTGTTGTGACCGTCGTTCACAAAGATGTTGATGGCAAACCAGTAGAGCGTCTGCAGTGGGCAGAGAGAAGGGAACCAAGGTAAGCCCTGTTCGGGTGCCCACCAGGGCCCTCCCTACCTCCCCAACCCCTCACAAGGCCTTCCCAGGTTGCTTCCCTTTACCTCATAGTCCAGAAGGTTGGCCAGCTTCACTTCCCCAGTATTCGGGGTGACATTAAAGAAGTAGGCATTGGCGCCACTAATCCCATAGGTCAGAGGGTCATTGTCCTGGTCCTGAGCTATCAGCCAGAAGACCTCAGCACCTGCAGACAGGACAGGGAATGCACAGGGTCCACGGCCACCTAGTTCAATGCTGGCCTGGCCAAGCTGCCCACGAGGCCCACAAGAATGTCAAACTTCTTTTACAATTAGAAGGGCCAAGACATGGAAACAACCTAAATGTCTATCAATGGATGAATGGGTAAAGCAGATGTGGTATACATGTACAATGGAATATTTTCAGCCTTAAAAAAAGAATGAAATCTTGCCATTTGTAACAACATGGATGGACCTAGAGGGAATTCTGCTAAGAGAAATAAGTAAAAAAAAACAAATACTGTATGAGCTCATTTACATGTGGGATCTAAAAACAAAAACCAAGCTCATAGATACAGAGAGGATTGGTGGTTGCCAGAGGTGAGGTGCGGGGGACTGAGAAATGGGTGAAGAGGGTCAAAAGGTACACATATCCAGTTATAAAATAAATAAGTCCTGGAGATGTAATGTACAACATGGTTAACTAGAGTTAATAATACTGTATTGGGTATTTGAAAATTGCTAAGAGAGTAGGTCTTAAAAGCTCTCATCCCAAGGGAAAAAAAAAAGCCATCTGTAACTATGTGTGGTAACATATGTTAACTAGACTTATTGTGGTGATCATTTTGAAATATATACAAATATATCATTATGTTGTACACCTGAAACTAATATAATATTGTATGTCAATTATACCTCATTTTTTCAAACGGTAAAAAAAAAAATCAAAAGGAATTAATGATTATAATCTAGCCCTCAGGATATTTGTCTTTATGCCAATGCAGTATATTAAAATGTATTTTTAATGTATTTTTCTGGAGGGAGAGGCCTACAAAAGCAAAAGTGCCAGAACAGTGACATGGTGGTGGAGCCCAGCACCCAGCCTGAGGGTCTCAGAGGACCAGCCTGCCCCCCCCGTCTTGCCCACGACAGCCTTTCAGGGACAGTCTGGGCAGCACATCTGGAGTCTGCTCTTCTTTGACCAAATAGTTCTGGCTCCTCCAGAAACTCCTTAGAAAGCTTGGTCCCTTCCCACCCAGGCCCCCTCCTCCAGGAAGACCGTCAGGCTAGAAAGCTGTTAGTATCTACAGTATGTTTCCTCTGTTGTGAGACACACTGTCAATTTAATGACTGCTGGGGTGGGGAGTCACTCTGTGTTAACTGACTATCTCAAATATAAGACACATCCTGATTCAAAAATGTCAAAATGTAAACTGATACGGCCCTTATACCTAAGGAAATATGGGAAGTGAGTGGGGATGTGTAAATCCTTCTCTGTACACATGTGCTCATGGACACAGAAAGAAGGATCAGGGAGGAAAAGCTTTTTTAAAAGTCTGTCTGAAAAAAAATTAACTGTAACAAATAAATCAATAAGAGCTGCAGAAATAAAAGACATATATTAGGTCTCTGTCTTTAAACTCAAATTTGACGTATTTTAAAAAGTCTGCCTGACAAAACTAAACTACTATACAGTGTGAGTGTCAAGAAAACAGGTCTTCTGCAGGAGAGAAAGGACGGGGAGTGACTAGAAGGGGAGAGAGTGGGTCGGGGTGCTTCCCTGTATATATATTATACCTCAAAATAAAAGGTCTAAACAACATTTTTTAAAAACCTGACTGAAAATGCTTTCTCATCCCAAGAGAGCCATACAATTCATCTCAGAAAGGAAGAAATTGCTCTTTGGTTTGAGAAAGCCCAGAGAGGGGCCCTGTGGTTATCAAAGAAAAGACCCTCATTTGGTCTGGCTGAGATCAGACCTGACATTAAAGGGTCACCCAAGAGAATGGAGATCTTGAGGACATTTGGGTTAATATATTTGTGACATTTGTTTGGAGGTGTGTGTGTGTTTATCTGCGACCAAACAGCTATGAAAATATACATAAAATATCATTAACGTGTATATACTACTTCTCTGTTGTATTCACAGATATCAAATAGTTTGACCTCAACCCAGTCCTCCAGGGAGGATTGTGCCAACTCAGAATGTAATGAGACTATCACCTCCCTCATCCTGGGATCTAAACCTTTATTAATATAACCCTTAGTAGACTTGCTGTCCTGGCAACCACATCCAAATGGATGTGGCCTTCGTGGCTCTGAAGCCCATCGCCCACCCTTTCTTCATGTACCTAGACCTGGGTTTCTGGATTCCAAGGCAGACTTTGGATTTCACCTTTGATGCAGTCTCTTGCTTTATCTAGTAGATTTAGATATTTGGGGTCCCAATTCTGACACTGCAACAAAGACTGTAAATTGTCCCCCAGTATTCACAACCCCCTTTCTCTCAGACTAATAGAACCCCAGATTTTGAGCTGTGCACATGGCTAAATAAAATAAAGACCTCATTTCTCCAGTTCCTTTGTAGCTAGGGCATGTGGCTAAGTTCTGGCCAATGAGATGTGAGCAGAAGTAACATGTGTAAAATCTGGAGCCCTGTCCTTAGGAGAAAGAAATGAGCCCTCTTGGCCCTTTGTTGCCCCCAGCTCTCACTGGAACAGGGCGTGACATGAACCATCTGGGACCATGTGGATGAGGGCCAGGCCCTAGGGGAGGCAGAACCTGGAAATGGAAGGAGGGTCCCTGATGCCAGAAGCATAGGGCACGGAACAGCCTGATGGATCACTGCTCTAGATGACTATGTAAGAGAATAGGAAACTTTGACCTTGTTTACAGCTCTGTTATTTGGGGTCTGTTATGCGCAGCTGACCCTATATCCCAATGAATACAGTCATCTATCATTTCAGCTTCTTCAACCCCATCCTGCCTGCTGGGAATCTGGCATCCAGTCCCTGTGGCTTCATCCAAAACAATGTTTCATGAACATCATTCACTCCTGTACACTGCCAAGATCGTTACCACATCCACGTCTCAGTGTTTATGACCCTCCTTTTAACTGACTTACTGTTTCATGTAAATACATTTATTTTAAAAGCAAACTAGATGGCTACTGTACATAGAAAACTCATTTCACTAGCCATAGAGGGAAGGTAACTCTACAAACGAAGACAGCAGAAGTATCAATTTCTGGTGAGATGTATGCATGAAAGGCTCTGAGCCTAAAGCCTGCTCTCTTTCTGTCTGAAAAAAAAAAAATAGCAGAGGAGGAAGAGAGATGAGCAAGTGAAAGAGGTAGAAGAGAAATAATGGTACCAAATGCATACTTTCTTCCTTGGGAAATCAGAAAGACTGAAAGAGATGGGAAATGGGAGGAATGTTCTCTTGGAGTGAGTCTTGATTATTTGATGCTGTGTGAGGGCCCTCGACCCAAAAGCTGCAAAGGAGAAAACAAACTTCTGGAACAAACTTCCTTCAGGCCACCTTTGCCCCATGACTAGCCGTGGAGCTGCAGGGATGGGGAGCAAGCCCAAAGGGGAGCCCCTGGGGCCCTCTTGTGGGTAAGTGTTTGGTGCAGTCTGGGCACAGGGACAGTTACTCACCCACTGGTAGGTCCTCAGGCAGGTTCACTGCCGACATGTTGGACAGGAATGTTGGGGCCATGTTGGCTGCCACTGTAGGGACACAGAGTGTTGGAACATCTGGACACCTCCATAAAGACTGACCCCCATCTGCCCCTGTGGGAGCCCACACCAGTCCCACTGGCCAACTTTCACCGGCCCAGGACTGGATTCCTCTCCAGGCCTCCCCAGAGCAGCCAAGCCCGGGGCTGGGCCATAGGAGTTGGGTGTTTGCTGATGAAGCAGCATCCCACCCTTCTGGAGGGTTCTGCTGAGGATCCCCAGGTTAGTGCTGCCCTGGTGGGGGAGGGGAGGTACCCACCAGACACCATGAGGGCAGGAAGCAAGAGGCAGGACAGCCACGGCCACACCATCACGTCTGGAGGGACCTGGGGGAAGAGGCATCAGGGGAGGGGCACCTGAACCCAGTCCTCCCTCCTCTGGTGGACCCTGATCAGTCGGGTCTGACCCCGGCCGACTCACCTCCATCACTCAAGGTTCCCCCCAGGCCCCTATCAAATTCTGCCCATTTGCCAGATGTTCCAGGGGACGGGGAGTTGGGGGGCATGGCAGGGAGGGGCAGGGTAGCTGAGTCTGGTCTAGAGCCCCAGCCTGAGACTGACCCTGAACTTGACCCCAGGGTTCAGTGCCCACTGTGTAGCAGGCATGGATCCAAGTATATTACATGCATAATCTCTTTATTCCTACAACTAAGTGGCTGCTAAGGGGCTTGCCTGAGGCCACACAGAGAGTCAATGGCAAGACCATGCTCTGAAAACAGGTCTTTTGAACTCCAGAATTCATTCCCTCAACCACTGCACTAACCTGCCTGTTTAAAGTCCAAGCTAACAGCATCCTTCAAAATCAGGGGCCTGGAGAGGGACTATGGCTTGTCCAGGACCATCCAGAGCCTCTGTGGGGGGGCTCGATCCTTTGTCCCACTTGCTGACACAATTCATAGCTGCCTTTGCATCCTTTCTCAAAGTGTACTCCATGGAACCCCAGTCCTGTAAGATGCCCCATAACAGAAGGGTTCCCTGGTCAAGTCAGTTTAGGAAGGGCTTTGTGCTCCTCTTGTTGATTGATAGCTGGGCAGGAACGCTTGGAAAACCCTGTCCTGCCCAGTCTTCTTGGTCATCTTACATTGCAAGCTATCCTTCATCTGGGAAAAGAGGGACTTTGATTCACTGTCATCAAGAGATACCTGAACCCCCAAGGCTCTTTCATCCCAAAAGACAATTGTTACCAAAGCAAGATTTCGCAAATGCTTCGTGCTCTCTGTCAAGAAAATGAGTTGCATGCTTGCATCTACATAATCATTCCATAAGACAGGATTTTTATTGCATACTCTTTTGTACTTTTTGGATTTCGTGCTGAGTGAATATATTAACTTTTCCAAAGATAAATTAAAGCTATAAAGCACACAAAGGAACACAGCTGCTGCTAAGCACCCTCACTGGGTCCTGGGCAGCTCCCACTCCTGCCCCAGTGCGGCTGAGACAAGCGCTGTTTTCCAGAGGAGCCCGACTCCAAAGCTATGGGAGAACGAAGAGGGAGGGACCCTCACCCACGGCAGACTCCGTATGACAGGTCCTCCGAGGGTGGTGCGGAATGGCTTCCAGGGCTGAACCTTGACCGTGAAACACATCAGAAACCACAACTCCTCTCCCTCCCACCACCTACCCCTCCTCCTGTGTTCCTGCCTCAGGGATCGCCCACTTCCCCCATCACCCTTGACTCCCCGTCTCCCGAATGTCCCACATCCAGTCCAGTTCCTGAACCTCTTACACTTCTCTCCATCCTGCAACAGGCTTCCTCTCTCCCCGGCTCAGCCCTCCTCACGGTCTCCTTCCCTTCCGTCTCTAATCAAGTCCTCTCAACCAAAATTATCCTTCCTCACTCCCTCTAATCACCTTTCTCTCCTGCTCCAAACTTCTTCAGTGGCTCCCCATTGCCAAACTGCATACAAAGGCTTCGAACAGACCATCTGGCCCTGAGCACTGCTGCCCCCTCCCCAGCTTCCTCTCTAACCACGCCCTGCTTCCCTCCCTCACACCTCCCATATCCACAGACCCACTCCGTTTTCCCTCATTTTGCATACGCAGTTCCCTCTTTCTGGAATGCCTTTCCCTGCCTTGCTAACTGATGAGCAGCCCCAAGGTCATCTTCTGTCCAGACACTCCTTCAGTGTTCCCACAGGAGGAGTTGACTCCTGCGCTGGCCTAGAGACCTCACTGGACGCTGCTCAGATCCTAGCCTAACCTCTGTAGCTCTCAGGGCCCATTATCTCTTTGCAGATCAGCCTCTCCCTCCAGACCAGGAGAGATGTGAAGGCAAGGTCCAGGTCTGATTCATCTCTGTGACCCCAGGACCGAGTCCAGGGCTGAGCCCAGGGAAAGCTCAGGGGGCATTTCAGAAATGAATGAATGAGTGTGCCAGTGAATCACTGTAACCCCAGTGGCCTGACGTGGAAAGCCTGAGAGGTGGGGCAGGGTGCAAGGGGTAAACATATGGGCTAGAGAGCCTGGGTGTCAATCCAATGTAATCTTGGGCAAGTAACTTAACCTCTCTGGGCCTCAGTTCCCCTATCTGTAAATTGGGAATAATTACAGCACCTACACTACAGGGTCTGTGTGAGGCTTACACAGTGCCTGGCTCAAAGTATGTTAGCAAAAAAATGGCAGCAACTATTATCATGGAGGAGATAAAAGTCTGTCTTCTGCCCCTCTCATCATTGGGAGCCCCATATTCTGCCCTGGCCTGCCTTGGTCACCTCACAGTCCCCTCTCGGTCAATGTCCCCTAGATAGCCAGAGGGACACTGGCACCAATCTGGCCACCATCCTCTGGGCTTGGCTTGCCTCCACCTGTCCTGAAGTTCCAGCTTTAGTCTTCCCTCTTTAACTCAGAGTTGTCTTTGCCCAACTTTGCCCAGATCTTCTGGGGCATCAAGAGGGTTGGTCATTTTAAATATCTGCTGACATTTCCTGAGCACCTACTCTGTGCTGAGTACCCTGATTTATCCATTCATTCCCCTAACAAATACTTATTGGGTGTCCTTGATCCACTATGTGCCAGACCCTGTTCCCAGCACTGGGGATACAATGGTAGGTATAACAGTCAAGGTGCTGCCTTCACCAAATTTATGCTTAGTGAATAAGACAGACCCTAAACAAGCAAGGAAAGTACTGTCTAATTGTTTACTGCATTAAGTGCTATGAAGGAAGAGAATGTGGGCATTGCGAGAGTACAGTAATGGGACACTACTTTAGGCAGTCTGGCAGATAAAGAGGGCTGCAGACTTTTTAACACTCCTCTCAGCAAGATGTGAGAATTGCTCCCCTTGAATCTGGTGCATTCATCATGTTTTTATTTTCGTATTTTATGATGCTTTGACATTTTGGGGGCCTTGCTGGTCTGGGAAAGGCTGCCCCTATCAGGGCTAGCTAATTCCTAGAGATAACAAGTGATTTGTCTGCAAACACTCCTCTCATATATAAACCAACAAAATCAAAGCCTGTATTCCCAGCTGCCACCTTTATCAGCTCTCACACACCAAACCAATATTCCTGCTGTCTCAAATCTCCCCAGCACCAGGTACTGAATGATTAAGCATGACTCCTATAACCTGCCAAAATTAGTCAAACTATCCAATCCTAAGCCTGCTCAGCTGCTTAACCTGCAGCTTCCTTCCCACCTTCCTTCCCATGGAAAATGCAGTAAGGGCTCTGGGCCCTGCTTTCCCCTCACTCCTTCTGCCTCCTGGCCAAACCTGGTGCTTCCCCATGTGGCCCTGCATGGTGTGGCATGCCCCCTCCTCTAGGGAACTGTGAGTAATAAAATCTTCCTTCAATGGCTTTAGCCTCTCCAGGTCATCATTCAGTCATCTGCATAAATTAAAAATCCTGGGGAATTCCCTGGCAGTCCAGTGGTTAGGACTCCGCGCTTTCACTGCCGAGGCCCTGGGTTCAATCCCCGGTTGGGGACCTAAGATCCCACAAGCTGTGCAACGTGGCCAAAAAAAACCCTACAAAAATATACAATGGAGAAAAGATGGTCTCTTCAATAACTGGTGCTGGGAAAACTGGACAACTATATGTAAAAAATTAAATTAGAAAAATTTCTCATGCCATATACAAAAATAAACTCAAAATGGATTAAAGACCTAAATGTAAGACTGGTAAACCATAAACCTCCTAGTAGAAAACATAGGCAGAACACTCTTTGACAAAAATTGTAGCAATATTTTTTTGATCTGTCTCCTAAAGCAAAGGAAATAAAAGCAAAAATTAAAAAAATGGGACCTAATTAAACTTAAAAGCTTTTGCACAGCAAAGGAAACCATCGACAACACGAAAAGACAACCTACCAAATAGGAGAAAATATTTGCAAATGATGCGACTGACAAGGGCTCAGTATCCAAAATACATAAACAGTTCATATAACTCAACATCAAAAAAACCAAACAACCTGATTAAAAAATGGGCAGAAGATGTGAATAGATATTTTTCCAAAGAAGACATACCGATGGCCAACAGGCACATGAAAAGATGCTCAACATCACTAATCATCAGGGAAATGCAAATTAAAGCCACAATGAGATATCACCTCACACCTGTCAGAATGGCTATCATCAAAAAGAACAGAAATAACAAATGTTGATGAGGATGTGGAGAAAAGGGATCCCTTGTACACTGTTGGTGGGAATGTAAATTGGTACAGCCACTATGAAAACAACATGGAGGTTTCTCAAAAAATTAAAAATAGAACTAGCATATGACCCAGCAATTCCACTCCCGTGTATGTATCTGGAAAAAAATGAACACTAATTCAAAAACATAAATGCACCCCAATGTTCACAGCAGCATCATTTACAATTGCCGAGATATGGAAGCAACCTAAGTGTCCACCAACATATGAATGGATAAAGTTGTGGTATATATATATATACACATACATACAGTAGAATACTACTCAGCCATAAAAAAAGAATAAAAATTTGCCACTTGCAGCAACATGGATGGACCTAGAGGGTATTATACTAAGTGAAATGTCATACTGTATCATATCATTTATATGTAGAATCTAAAAAATAAAACTAGTGAATATCGCAATAAAGAAACAGACACAGATATAGAGAACAAACTAGTGGTTACCAGTGGGAACAGGGAAGAGAGGGGCAAGATAGGGGTAGGGGATGAAGTACAAACTACTGGGTATGAAATAAATAAGCTAAAAAGATACATTGTACAACACAGGGAATATAGCCAACATTTTATAATAACTAGAAGTGGACTATAACCTTTAAAGGTTAGCTGTGAATCACTATGTTGTACACATGAAACTTATATAATATTTTATAGCAACCATACCTCAATAAAAAAAATAAAATAAAAATCCCACAGGTTTTACAATTAAGACATCTGGGCAGGCCCTGTGACTGATCAACAGAATATGGCACCAGAGATGCTGTGCCAGTTTCCAGGCCCTGGTCTCATGATATTGGGAGTTTCCCCTTCCTGCCTCTTGGACCACACTCTCTTGGGACTCAGCAGCCATGCTATAAGGAAGCCCAAGCAGCTCCTTGAAGAGGTTCATGTGGAGAGGAACCAAAGCCCCTGGCCCACAGACCAGTCGAGCTCCCAGTCGATAGGCAACACCCACCTGTGTAAGCAAGCCATGCGTGTGAGCCATCCTGAAATGGTCCCTCTACCTCCAGATGAGCCATCCCTACCGAGCCCTGCCCAAATGGCAGATTTCCCATCATAATAAATGACTGTTGTTGCTGTTTGCCAGTGAGCCTTGGCATGGTTTGTTCTGCAGGAGTGGACAATGGGAACACATAGGGTGGAGTCTCTGAGGAGGTGAAATGTCAGCAGAGATCTGAGGGGTGAGAAGAGGTGTAAGGAGTAGAGGAGGGCGCTTCCTGTTAACCATGGACAGTTCAACATTGATCTCCACTTCCTCCCTCTTGAAACCCCTCTTGAAACCCCACTAAAATGATAGTAAAGATTTTAGAATTGGAATGAATTGATGAGAGACGATCACCTTATCAAGCTAATGATAGTTAAAACCAGAGTAAGGGGGCTTCCCTGGTGGCGCAGTGGTTGAGAATCTGCCTGCCAATGCAGGGGACACGGGTTCGAGCCCTGGTCTGGGAAGATCCCACATGCCGCGGAGCAACGAGACCCGTGAGCCACAACTACTGAGCCTGCGCGACTGGAGCCTGTGCTCCGCAACAAGAGGGGCCGCAATAGTGAGAGGCCCGCGCACCGCGATGAAGAGTGGCCCCCGCTTGCCACAACTAGAGAAAAAGCCCTCGCACAGAAACGAAGACCCAACACAGCCAAAAATTAATTAATTAATTAATTAATTAATTAATTAATTAAAAAAAAAAAAAACCAGAGTAAGGATGGGGGTAAAGAACACCCACAGGAAGCAAGCTCAAAACCCCAACAAGCCTGAAGGATTGAAGGTTCTAGGACCCTCTGGGAGCAGAGGTATGCAGTGGCCTGAAGGCAGGAAACTGGCTGAAGGTTTGCATGAGAAGCACTTAGACTCCGGACACTACTTCCTCATCCTCACCCTAGAGCACAAGGAGGCTGCTTCCTGGGGAGGCTGAATCAGAGAGCTCTGGACTCAGGGACACGAGGCCCAGTGGAGGTAGGGGCACCATAACAAGACAGGGGGTTAAGTGAAAGACCACACACTAAATGGTGACACTCTCAGCCTCTTTTCCCCAATCAGTCCCAAGAGCACTGGCTGATGATCTGACCCCTCCCCCAACAACCAGAAATAAAAATCAGAGAAAGCTGACCCACCTAAGAGAAAAGCCCCACAGATTCTGAACTGCAGGGGCCTCCATTGGATCACTCTATGGTGTGGCGTCCAGGAAACAAGCCCCACCCACAGGGCCCCAGTCAGCTTTTTGGAGCCTCCTTCTTAGTTAGAGCCAGCCAGGGATCACCAGGCGTCGAAAGGAAGACAGAGGCAATGGCACCCATCGTTTCAGGAATTTAGCAAACTGGTTGGCATTATGTCGGCAGCTTGAAATCAGCGGGGATGGAAGTATTTACACCGTGGAAGTAAGCAAACACATCAAATCATGGAAACCTGCACACCAGTGACAGACACTGAAAAACCCAAACCAAATCAAACAAAAACATGGAAAAAAGCAGCTCAGAGGCCGGTTTTTGTTCTAAACCTTGTAGTATTATTTGGAATGTTTACATTAAATATCCATGTTACTTTGATAGAGCGAGCACTGTTATATAGGGTCCTTCCAGGTTGTACGGACAATACAAGAGATGGCCCCGGATCAGGTAAGAATCAGGTGTGTTCCAGGAATTGAAAGAGGGGCTGTGTGGCTGGAGCACAGGGACAGAGGGGAGAGGGGTGGGAGATGAGCTTGGAGAAGTAGGCTGGGGCCAGATCATGCTGGGCCCTGTAAGACATGGTGAGGATGGTTTGTTTTATTCTAAGAAAAACAGAAGATCGTTTCAGGGTTTTGAGCGGGGGAGCGACAGGGATTCATTTACTTTTCTAAAAGATCTTTCCAGCTGCTGTGTGCCAATGGGCTGAAATGGTGGCAGCAGGGCTGGAGAGAAGAGGCGAGAGTAGAGATATATTTTGGAGGCCGGATGTTTGGAATTCACATAATTTAATCTCCTTTTGCAGACAGAGACACTGGAGCTCAGACTGATCTGCTAAGGATCTCACAGCTAGAAATGAGTGGGATTCAAACACAGTTCTCCAAGCTCAAGGCCCTGGTCTCTCCCATGCACAGAGGGAAGGGTGCAGCCCCACCTTCCACCAGGACCCCAGCAGGAGAGGAAAAACCCAGTTCAGCTGTGGACTCAAAATCTTTAAAACATGCGCCCTCTTTGACCCAGTAATCTAACTAACCTAAAATAAAGAAACTTTTTGCAGAAAGTTGTTCATCACAAGCGATTACTTCTGACCTTGGAAAATGGAAGTAACCTAAACATGAAACACAAGCAAATGCTTAAGAAAAATGTGGCCGAGCCCTTGGCAGAACGTGTGGCAGCCATTCGACATCGTGGTGTTGAACAGTAAGAGCTGCCACGTAAGGAACAGCTACGACGTGCCAGACCCTGGCCCGGGTGCTATGTAACACTCACAAGAGCACTGAAGGGTAGAAGCCATTATACCCACTTTACACCTGGGGAAACTAAAGCTCAGAGAGGTGAAGAGCCTTGCTTGAGTTTACAGAGCTGAGAAGCTGCAGAGCTGCGCTGGGCAATTCACTGCCCTTCCCTGAGCCTATTTCCTCATCTGTAGGATGGGAATGATACCGCCAATAAGTGATAAGTTGGGGGCGGGGGGGGGGCAGCGAATGAGAATAGAATGTGCCAGCTCAGTGCCTGGCACACAGTAGGTGCTCAGCAAATGCAAATCCCTTCCTTGTGCATCTTGTGGAGCCATCTTCACTTTATGACTGCTACTCCCAGCGCAGTCACCACAGAAACCGCTCCCGTCTCTCCCCTGTGCCCGTCATCCTGCCCATGCCCTGAGATTGAGTGTAGAGGTCAAGAACAGGGCAGGGCTGTGTGTGGATGACGCCAAGGACTGTATTTCTGGGTCATCACCTGCAGTGGGACTCTAGCCAGTGCCCCTGGGGAAGTGGATGTGAAAACTGTTGGCTTGCCAAGGTCTCCAAAGATGATAGCTGGGGACAGCCCACATGCTGGACAGCAGGGCTATGCTCAGCCAGGTTGGGAAATGCAGATGGACCCGCTTCTTGGGAGGAACTAATAAGCCCTCAGTCCTCAGAATCACGTGTGCTGAGCTACAGTCCTCAGTGAGACGATGACTGTGCTGTGGGGATGGCGATGCCGTGAGACGTGCTGGCGTGATGGACTTGGGGTCCAGAGTAGTGCGTGACTCAGGCGGTCCAGGAGCTGGTTGTGGAGGTGGGTGGGGGACAAGGAGAGCAGTTGGGTTAGGGGTAGGGATGGCAGAGGGGATGGAAGTGGTGATGGTGGTGGGGATGGACGCAACAGTGATGTTTGTGATGATGCGGGTGGGGATGCAGATGGAGCTGGTGGTGGTGATGGTTGTGGGGCGGAGATGATGATGGTGGTGGGCTGATAGCGGAGATGCAGATGGAGCTGGGCTCCTGTGATGCTGATAGACTGCTGGCATCCACTGTGTGAGCAAAATCCAGGACCCTTAACACTGGCCAGATGCAGCTAGCCTTGGCACCCCCTCGGGGTGTGATCTTGGACCTAACACCCTCACCTCTTTTGCTCCCTCGTTTCCCCTCCTTTAGAGGTGAATCAGCAGCCATAGGACTATTGGGCACTTAAGTGTGTGGCCGCAGGTGTGCCAGCTGTGCTCCTCACCAAGTCAAAGTGCAGTAGGGAAGACAGGAGACTCCTGTCCTGGGATCCAGTCCCCCGGGGAAGGGAGCAGGCACGATGGCTGAGTGCTGTGGCTGGAACTTTGCACCCATTACCACTGATTCCTCAGCACACTGTGGTCCCGGATGGGAAGTGACGCGACCCAGTGCGTAACGGGATCAGAACTCAGAGCAGGATGTCTGTGCTCTCTCCTGCCAGCCTTCTGGTTTTCTCTTCCCCTTTGGCCAGACTCTCCCACAGGCTGTGCAGAGCCCCCAGGGTCGAGATGGGGGCAGAACAGCCTTAACCACGGGCTTCATTCTGCAGGGTCCCTGAGGCCTCCACCTCCAGGCCCCCTTCCCCCACCCAGCTCTACCCATCACTCATCATAGTTTCTTCTGACTCCCCCCTCCCATTCTCATGGGGCCTCGAGAAGCCTGTGACCCTTACTCAGAGCAGCACGGTGACCTTTGATGTTGTGTGTGAGGCACACGCAGTCTTTTACCTGCGTCAAGCCCTCACCGTCCCCCGGGAAGGAAGAGAGGGCTGTCAACCCCTTCAGGCCTGAGTCCCAGGGAAGCTCAGGCTCCTGTTCAACATGCCACGCCAGTCGGGGCAGAGCCGGGACGCCACCCCGCTGCCTCCCAGTCCAGCACTCTTTCTCACTGCCTCGCCGCAGCCCTGGGTTTCACGCAATCTTGCCTCCTCCTTGTCACAAAAACTTTTATAAACACACGCTCATTTGATCATAATGAGGTCAGAGTTCTACAGTCAGAGCATCACCCTCTGGATTCGGTCACCTGAGAAAAATGCGCAGAGCCCGTGTGAGCTGGGGAAGGCACAGGCTGAACCTGCCCCACCAGTGAGCCTGCCCGCCCACATCACCAGGCGCGGCCACTCCCAAGCTCAAACCTCCGCCATGGCTCCCACTGGCTGCGGAAGCCACTTCCTGTTCCTCCGCTTGGCAAGCTAGGGCCTCACAGCTGCTGGGTCTCTTCCCACACAAGCCGTTCTTCCCCTCCTGTGGCCCACGGGCATTGAATGCTCCTGTTCTCAGTACACAGCCTGTTTTCCTGCCTCCAGACATTTGCATATGCCCTGCCTTCTGCCCAGGACACCTTCCCTAGTCTTCTGCATATGTGCAAATTCTCTCTATCCTCCAAGGCCAGGTCAGGTGTGGAGCCAAGTTCAGGCGTTGGTGGCCCCTCCACTGGCCCCTAAGCTCCTGGTACGCCAGCAGGGGCAAGGGACAGAGCGAGCACCAATGAACAAGAAGTGAATAGAGTAAAATAGATAACCAGCAAGGACCTACTGTATAGCACAGGGAACTATACTCAATGTTTTGTAATAACCTATAAGGGAAAAAAATCTGAGAAAAGAATATATGTATAACTGAATCACTTTGCTGTACCCCTGAAACTAACAACATTGAAAATACTATTAAATTGAAGAAGAAGAAGAAGAAGAGAAGAGGAGGGGAGGGGGAGGGAGAGGGGGAAGAGGAGGAGGAGGAGGAGGAGAAGGAGAAAGAGAAGGAAAAGAAGAAGAAGTGAATGGAGTTGCCCATGGGCTGTACTGGGGAAGGGACCCGACAGGGCCCAGGCCAGTCCCTTCCCCAGGGCTCCGTCGTGCCAGGCAGCCCTAGGCCGAGGCATGGGAGTGAAGGAGGCATGGCTTTCTCCAGGCCCCAGTCCCTTCACAGCTGAGCCCTGGGGCTCTGCTTTGCTCCTCTCTGACTCTCAGTTTGTCTCCTGAAAAATGAGACTATCTACATTCTAGAAATTACAGCTTCTTTTCCCCCAAGCCCCCTCCCCCAAGCTGTCTCTACACTTCGCCTTTCCCAGCCCTCAAAATGTGCCTGGGGAAGGGTCAAAAAGGATGCAGAGGTGAATTAGGGTGGCTCTGGCCCCCACCCCATGAGACATGCAGGCCCTTGGGCCTGTCCCTTTGGGAGGGGCATACCCACCCCCTGCGGCAGCCACAGCTCTCAACAGCCCACGGCTCCAAGACTTTCTAGAATTCGGAGGCACTGGGAGTGTGGACCCTAGGACTGCTCAGGGCCTCCAGGAGGGTCAGAGAGGGTGGTGGCCCTCCTCACCCATGGGCCCCCTGCAGGCAGGCTCAGCCACCAGCCACTTCCAACCGACCACAAACTCTCACTTCTGCTTTCTCGCCTTCTTGTTTACTTCTCACAGTTGTTTCCCAGCTGTAGGAATTATCATTCCGGGGTCCAGGTGAGGAAACTGAGGCTCAGAGAAGCTCAGAGAGGGATGGCCCAGAGGAAGGGACAGAGCGTTAGACCCAGACTGGCTCCCAAACCAGGAGCCCCTGGGCAAGCCTTGGTCTGGGCTCCACTTGATGCCACCAGGGCCCTGGGGCCCCTCCAGTCCCATCCCCAGGCTGCTTCCCTGGCAAACAGACATGGAGTCAAATGACCCTGAGTTTGGATTGCCGCATTTCACTTACCCCAGGCAAGCCCTTATCCTCCCGGCCTCAGTTTCCCCCCTGAGAATAGGGTGTGGATAAGAGCCAGAGTCCACACACTGGTCACAGCCTGTTTCCATAAGTTGGATCTCAGTGTTCCCCAGGTCCCTGCTTTTGTGCCTGGTGCCCCAACCCAGCAGTCCCTGCCTCAGGGAAGAGGCCCAGGCCCGGCTCAGCTCTCAGCCAAGTCTCCACCTGGTACCCCAGGGCAAAGAGATGTGTCGGGGCCTGGGAATGTGCCAGAGCTGGGGGCCACCTGTAGTGAGTCCCAGCTAGACACTTCCTAGTCTGGGCCGAGGAGGCACCAGACTTCATTACCGACCACAAGCCAAACTGCTCTGGGGCTCTCCAGAGTCTTTCCTGCACTATTACCGTCCCCATTCTACAGATGAGGAAACTGAGGCCCAGAAGAGTTATGGAGCCCACCCAAAGTCAGGATGGAGCTGGGATCTGAACCCAAGCAGCTGGAGTTGGAGCCCAGTCCTTTCTCTTTGAGCTCTGGAGCCCCCTGGCTCAGCCACCCTGTCTTCCCCACTTCAGGCTTCCCGTGAAAGGGGCCAGGACGTGTGAATTCATTTTTCTAGGGCACCTGCCTCCCTTCTGTCCTGAGAAGAAACCTCATTGGATCCAAATCGCCCAAGGCCTTAGAAGGGAAGGGAGCCATCGGAACCTTGGGAATAGGTATTACTAGCCTCACACTGCAAGAGACACTGAGGCCTTGCGGCCAGGCTGGGACTCACTCCAGGTCCACTCAGCTCAGCTCCAGTGCTTGCTCCCTCCTCCCAGGCTCCCACCCAGCTGCGGGGGAGACCCCCAGAGCTCCCCATGGCCCCAACCACCCCACTCGGTCCCTACCCCTGGCCAGGAGACCCCGCGCCCCTGCTGCAGAGGAGCCGTGCCCTCCCTACCTGTGCCCCGGAAGGGGCCCCGGAGGCAGATGATGGGCCCTTAGGCACAGATGGGCACCTTCTGGGGCCTGCAGTGGTGTGGCCAGCAGACTTTGACACCACCTCCGCCTCCCCTGAGCAATCATTAACCCTGAGAAAGACCACACCTCCTGGGACAGGAAGGGCTCCTCAGGAGGCCCGGACCACAGCTGAGGAGAGGGTAGGAGGGCAGGATCAAGGTGACAGTCCCTGTGGTCCCAGGCCTGGAGGCCTAGGTCACGGGAGCCAGGGTCTGGCAGAACCGAGCCCGGAGAATGTGGGAACCAGGCCCAGCCCTGGGGCAGGAGGGATGTGGGGAGGGTGAGCCCTCCATCCCCTCCTTGCTACAAGAGTCTTCAGTGACAGAGGACCTGTGAGGAAGGTGAGAAAGGCAATAGGTCAGGGAAGGGAACAGTAAAATAGTGTAATAGTCAAACACGAGGTCTTCACTGAGGAGTGAAGGCAACCTTGATTGTTCCCCTCGTTTGAGGCCCTCAGAGGGTATCTACCCGGCCCCCCAGGAGCTCATCCACCCTCAGGCTGGCTTTAAATATCTTCCCAGAACCCACGGCCTCCCAGGAGAGGCCGAACCCCCAACTCCTCCTCCAGTCTCAGGCCCAACCATCCCCGTGTTGACACAGGAGAAGGGGGATCTCAAGTTCTTGGGGCTGGGAGGCCTGGGGAAGTCACCGCCCCTCTCTGAGCCATGCTGCCTGTGTCTGGACCATGGGGCGCTGGGTCCTCCCGCACCAGGGGCCAGTGAGGGTGGCCAGGGAGACACCCAGCCCAGGATGGGCACTCAGTGAGGCCTGGAACAACCAAAAGAGATCATGAGATGCAAATACACTCTCAGCTCCAGGGAAGTCCTAGGGGAGGATGTCCTTGTGCCTCCTGAGTGGAGTTGGAATCAGCATTTATTGATCACCTACGGTGTGCTTTACATCATGGTCTCTCTGATGTCTGACATTGCCCAGGAGAGGCAGGTTCCATTATAACCATGCCTACACTACAGAGAAGTGTCATGGGGCTCAGAGAGGGGAAGTGACCGTAAGCCAGGAACCAACTCTGACCACAGCACCAAGGCCCTGCAATGAGGGAAGAGTCCTCCTTGCTCACCTCAGCCCTCCCCATTTCTCCTCACCCAGTGCGGCCTCCTCCACACTTCCCCCTGCCCACCCCCTGTTCTGGCCACCTAGCAGCTCTCCTCACTTCCCTGGTAACAACACCCAGTTTTCCTTTGGGGAACTTCCTCGCCCCTCCTTCTCCTTACCCCATGGGGTGCATGTGATGAGGCCTGCCTGACCAGGCCGGCACAGCATCCCCCTGGCCAGAGCTGCTGGTTTGAGTTTGGGCATGTGACCAAAGCTGGGTCAGTTAGAACCAGTGGGACTCAAATAAAGGACTTTTGTTGGAACTGCTGAGCATGAGAACCTCGTTGCTCCCTGCTGGGATGTCCAAGCTGTGAGAAAGCGACTTCCAACAGCTGTCTGTCTTACTACCATGAGGGAAAGATCTACAGAGAAATAATCCAAGACTGAGTAAAGCAGAGCTGAGAAATGGAGACACGTGGACTTCTCGAGACTTTGTGTGAGCCCCTAGATGTAGCCATGCCTGAAGCCATCACCACCAGACTCTTCCATTATTGAAACAATACATTCATTTTTTTTGCTAGGTCTGGTTGAATTAGTCTGTCCTGACTACAATGCCCCTCAGGCAGGAAGTTCCCCATCCTTTTACCACCCCACCCAGACGCTAAGGACGGGGCACAGAGTTAGGGTAAGAGAGGCCAGAGTTTGAACTTGGCTTGGCCATCTCCCTGTTAAGCCTCCTGGAGTCCCCACTTCTCCCTGTAGCATGATATTGGACATCTGCATTCATAACTTAGAGAAAATAATATTACTTACCTCACAGGATTCTTGTGAGGATAAAACCAGATCACTGAGATACTGTTCCTGGCATGGGGACTGGCACATAGCAAGGACCCCATCCACCAATTGTTTGAGCTCCCAGGGCATTGAATCCATAGCTTGCTCAGGACACATGCCCACTGTCTTGTCGTCATCCTGGGTGGCCCTCTCCTCATGGCAGGTGCCACACCTGACTTACACTCAATAGATATATGTATCAGGTAGTTACAATATGCCAGGCACTTTGTTTCCTAAACCTCCAATTTTAAAACAGATTATCAAAATATATATGCTATGTGTATACCCGTGTTCATAGCAGCATTATTCACAATAGCTAAAATGTGGAAGCAACCCAAATGTCATTGACAGATGGATGGATGAGCAAAGTGTGGTCTATACGCACAATGGAATATTAGTCAGCCTTAAAAAGGAAGGGAATTTTGACACATGCTACAAATGCTATAAATGAACCTCATTACGCTAAGTGAAACAAGCCAGTCACAAAAAGACAAAAATTGATTCCACTTATGGGAGCTACTTAGAGTAGTGAAAATTATAGATAGAAAGGAAAATGGTAGTTACCAGGGGCTGAGGGAGGGAGGAATGGGGAGTAATTGTTTAATGGATACAGACGTTCAGTTTTGCAAGGTGAAATGAGTTCTGGAGACAGATGGCAGAGATGTTTGCACAACAATATGAGTGTACTTAATACCACTGAACTGTACATTTGAAAATGGTTAAGATGGTAAACTTTATGTTATATATTTTACCACAATTTTTAAAAATTGGAAAAATTATGTGCTACAACAAGCTTAAAAAATGAAGAAACCTGGATGAAAGGGAAACAAATGAGAAAAATGAGGAAAATTTAGGCATGAGTAGAGTCCATAAAATATTTAAATATTTGCCTTGAAGTTCTGGGTAAATGTCAGAGGTGGGCCATGAATTGGGTTCTGAGCTTCCCAACAGGCAAGGCAAAGGGGGAAACAGGATCTGGGATCCATTAAGTTCAGCATCCATGCAACAGAGACGGGGGGTGGGAGAGAGAGAGAGGAATCGCGAGCCAGGATCTGGGAGCTATGGTGCAATTCTTAATACCTAAGAGGTGTTTCCTCTTGTGTGTCTCCAAGGAAAGGATGCTGCAGGAGGTTGGATGGCACTTGACATGGCTATTATAACATAGCTGTCAAGAGATCAGGTTCAGGGTCGGGGCTGGGTTCAATTGTAGTGAGGCAAGTTACAGAATCTCTCTAAGCCTCAATTTCCTCATCTGTAAATTATGGGTTATGTATGAAACCTACCTCAGAAGGTGGTGGTAAGGATGAAATGAAGTCATGCACTTAAAGTCCTGAGCACAGTGACTAACACAGAGTGAAGGCTCATGGAAGATTAGCTTTGTAGTGGTGTGGTGGGATCACTGGTGGCTTAACTGGTAGGCGGAGAGGTAGGCAACACTGCCCAAAGCTCCAGGCTCCAGGCCCACCCCAGACCAAGGGAGCTAGCCTGGTCTCTCTGCCCAGGACCAGGTAGGGCAGACCCCAACCTAAGGCCCTGCTCTCCCTCCCTGCTCTGACCGCTGGGGCCAACAGCTCTGGATCACTGCTCCGACCCCCACAGGGCATGTCCTGGCCTGCCCAGACCTTTGGCCAGTGTGTGGATGAGCCGGGTGTGGCCAGATGGTGCCATTACCATCTCAAGGGGCACCTGTCTGCCTGCCACAAGGCAGCCTGAAAAGCTCACTTGGCTCTGGGCTGTGATGATCCAGGTCTGAGTCACAGATCCAGACCCAGAGTCAGTTTTGGGTACTGGCGGACGGCCAGGCACACAGTAGGGCTAAGAGGCCAGAATGTGGACTCAGATGACCTTGGTCCTAATCATCTCCCTACCGTTTACCAGTTGGGGGCCTTGGGCAAGGGAGTTCATCTCCCTGACCCTCAAAGTCCTCATCTGTAAAATGGGCACAACAGCAGAAACCAACTCATAGGTTTGTTATAAAAATGAAACAGGTAACATGGTAAAGCACCAGCACAGGGCAAGTGATAAAGAGGTGTGCACCTGAGGTAGCAATTCAGACACACATCAGGGATCCTTTGTAGCCACTGTCTCAGGGGTGTGGTTTTTAAAAGTTTTGATCAGAAAAATTTCTCATTGCTTGTCTTTGCTGGCAACCTACTGCGGGCACTCACTATATGCTCAGAAATTGATCAAGCTGAAATCAAGTCCTCACTTGCCCTCTGACCAGCTGTATGATGTCCGACAAGTCACTCATCTCTGAGCTGCCACTTCTTCATCAGCAACATGGAGGTACCACCCCTCCCCCACAGCGTGCAGCTTCAGAGGTGACCTAGAGAGCCTGGGCTGAGTGTGGCTCTTTTTTGTGCATCTGTCTGATCCCTCCTCAACCTTCCAGTCATCCCTCCCTGTTGCACACAGCTTTGCAGAGTAAAAGTTTCTTTCATCGCTCTGTCTTACAGCTGAGGGACCAGCCCAAGAGGAGCCCCTTGGTGTCAGAGACAACCTCCCACCTTAGAAAGAATTTGGGGACCCATAAGACCAACTCCTCACCTCCCTCCAGACCACTGAGCCCCTTCCCAGGGCACACAGTCCCTCTAAAGGACCCCTTCCAAGGGGCTGTTCTGCCACGGCTTGCACACCTCCAGTGATGGGGAGCTCACCTCATCCCATGACCTCCACTCTATGGCCCCAACTGTATTTGCTTTATTGAGTTGAGAGCTGCCCGGCCACTTCCACGGGGCTGGACTTTTGGGAGCGCCAGGCCCCACTTCCCCCCTCTGCTCTGGGACAACTCCCCCAGGGCCTTCCCTCGGGCTCTTCCCATCACTCCCCACCACCACCATCCCAGGCCCGCATTGTGGCCAGGCAGACCTGGGTTCCCATTCCAGCTCTGTCCCTTCCTGGCTGTGTGCCCTAGGGCAAACGACTCTCCACTTCTGAGCCTCAGTTTCCACATCAGGAAAATAGGGGGAAGTGAAATAACATGTGCTTGTTTTCTGTCAGTCCAGTTCGTGGAGCTCTGAGATGGAACAGGCCTCTGAGCCCTCTAGGAATGCAACCTGGTGTCACACGGCCCTCCTGGGGTCCCCTGCCACTTCTGTGTCCATTCAACAGACAGGGGCTTACTGCTCACCTTGGCCAGGCACTGTGCTTGGCGTTGGGCACTGGTGGGGTGGGCACGAGCACCCCTGCCCCCACTGAGGGAGACTCTGTATGAGAGCAGAGTAGGCCAGGCCAAGAGGAAGGAAAGGGAAGCCCAGGCAGAGGGAACAGTGTGTCCAAACCCCACTGTGGAAAGAACCGGGCCCTCAGGGGAACTGAAAGACCAAGGTGGCTGGAACTCAGGGGTCATTTGTTCAAAGGATTGGGTTTCAAAAACTACTGTACATTCATACAATGAATTACTAGCCAGCAAGTTAAAAAACAAACACAACAAAACAAAAACAAAAAAACAAAAAACTTACCTGTGCTCATTGTAGTATTATTCACAATAGCCAAGACTTGAAAACAACCTAAGTGTCCAGCAGTAGATGAATGGATAAAGAAACTGTGATATATATATATATATATATATATATATATATATATATATATATATATATATATACACACACACACAATGGAATATTATTCAGCCATAAAAAGTAAAGAAATCTTGCCATTTGTGACCATATGGATAGTCCTGGAGGGCACCTTCCTAAGTGAAATAAGCCAGATAAAGAAAGACAAGCACTGCATGATCTCACTTATGTGTAGACCTTTTTTTTTTTAAAGTCAAATACATAGAAACAGGTTGTAGAATGGTGTTCGCCAGGAGCTGTGGGCTGGGGGAAACTGGGAGGTGTTGCTCAAAAGATACAAACTTTCAGTTATAAGATGAGTAAGGTCTAGGGATCTAATGTACAGCAAGGTGACTATAGTTAACAGTACTGTATCTATCTTTTTTTTAAATAAATTTATTTGTTTTTATTTATTTATTTTTGGCTGTGTTGGGTCCTCGTTGCTGCGCACGGGCTTTCTCTAGTTGTGGTGAGCGGGGGCCACTCTTCGCCACGGTGTGCGGGCTTCTCATTGCGGTGGCTTCTCTTGTTGTGGAGCACCGGCTCTAGGCGCACGGGCTTCAGTAGTTGTGGCACATGGGCTTAGTTGCTCCATGGCATGTGGGACCTTCATGGACCAGGGCTCAAACCCGTATCCCCTGCATTGTCAGGTGGATTCTCAACCTCTGTGCCACCAGGGAAGCCCTGGATCTATCTTATACTTGAAAGTCGCTATGAGAGTAGAGCTTTAATGTTCTCACCGAAACAACAACAAAATGGCAACTGTGTAGGTGAAGGATGTGTTAACTAACCTTATTTTGGGAAACATTTTGCAATATATACATGTATCGAATAATATTGTACACCTTAAACTTATGCAATGTTATATGTCACTTAGATCTCAGTAGAGCTGGGGGCAAAAAAAGGACAGACTACTGATACACAACACCAGTTGGATCTCAAAAAACATGATGCAGAATGAAAGAAGGCAGTATTTATACAGTCAGCCATTCCATTGACATGAAGTTCTAAACATGAAAAACAAATCTATAGTGATAGGAACCAGATCGATAGTTATGACCAGAGTAAATTGACTCGAAGGGGGTGAGAGGAAACTTTCTGAGGTGATGAAAATTTTCTAGATCTTGATTGGATTTTAGTTATACAGAGGTATACATTTATGAAGAAGGCACTAAGCTATACACGTAAGATTTGTTTATTTTACTGTAGAGTTACAAAGTATACCCTAAATTAGGCTTTAATGTAGTTCTGATTTAAAAAGAAAAAAACAAAAACAAAAACACAAATACAAACAAAAAAAACCCAAAAAACAAATAAACTTGTTTGTTAAAGGATGAACCAGAGTGGGGTAGAAAGCAGCCTCTGAATGTCCCGCCTGAGCCCTGTCGCTTCCTAGCAAAATCCCTTAGCTGGCTATGTCTCGGTTTCAAATCTATAAAACAGGGACAATAATAATATTCCCTCACTGGGCTGCTGGACTTTATGGACCAACTAAGTTAATTCATTTTAAGCACTTAGACTATTGTTTGGCACATGGAAAGAGCTCAACAAATGCAAGCTTTAAAAAACAAATCGGCCTCGAGGCAGCGGGTCTAAAACAGCCCTCTGCAGAGGTGCCAAGTCCTGGGCTGAGAAAAGGGGGCCTCCTGAGGGCAGCCTCTGAGAGGTGAGGACTTCAGGGACTACAACTCCCGGGACGACCCAGTCGGAGCGGGGCGCACTGGAAGTTGTAGTCCTCGTCGGCTAATTACACCCAAGGATGCAGGCAGCGGCGATCCCCTCTGGGACTGGGGATGCCGGGCCTGAGCAGGTATCAGCCACGCTCTGGTCCAGGCTAGCTCTAGCCATGGGCATACGCATTCTCTTATCACTAGTCTCCCTACCGCCCAAAGGCGGTATCATCGCTCACATTTCACAGACGAAGAAACTGAAGCTCAGAGAACGACACAAAGGGAGGAACCAAGAACTGCTGACCCCATAGTCTTTGCTCTTTGTATATGTATCCTTGACACACACACACACACACCCACACACACACAATTCCGAGGCTGAGGGAGGGGAACAAACTGTCCGCGAAGGGAAGGTTCTTTGAACGACCATGGAGTCGTATTATATTTCCTATTTAGTCACTCGCCAAGGGCACACAGTAGTAACGGGGCGGCTGGGAGGCCAGGCCCTGGACTCTTTGCCCTTGCGCGCCCTTTGCCGCCGGACACTGAGTGGGCGTGGCCGAAACACGCTCCTCCTCCTCCCACCCTCCGCTCCCGCGCGCTTGGTGCAGTCCAGGTACTTCCTTACGCTCGCGGGAGGGAGGGTGAAGCTGCGTAGCCGGCGTGGACCTCGCGCGCGCCTGCGCGCGCCCGGGCAAAGAGGTTCGTGGACGGTTCCACTGCCTGGGGCCAGAGGGGGGCCGCGGCAGGCGGCGCGAGCCGCAGCGGGACCGGGACCCCCGGCTGCAGCGGGAGCGACGCGCCGGCCTCCCGGTGGGGGTGGAGCCCCGCCGCGGCCCCAGGTAACGCCCGGCCTGGACCCTGCGCCGTGCGCCCCAGGCGCGGGGCCAGAGAGACGGAGCGATAGGGGGCGGCCGCGGGCTGGCATTGTAGCACGGGGACTTCCAGCGAGGCCGCTGCCTGCGTCCGCAGGGCTGGAGCTCGCTGTCCCGGGCCGGGAGCTGCTCCGCCTGGTAGGTCTAAGAGCCCCAGTACGGGGAGCCCCTGGGAACTACGAGTCCCAGCGTGCCCTGCGCCCCACGCATGCCCCGATCGCAACCCCTGGCGAGTGTCGGCTTCGGCTGGGCCCCAGGCGTCCGGGACAGAGCTGCAGTCCTTTGGCCTCGTCACGGCTGTCCCAAACACTTTACCAGCGCTCCTTGTCCCAGCCGCTGGGGATCCAGAGCGACCCGAGCCCTGCCCTGGGGCGGCTGCGGGTCCGGGAAACAGACCGCCGCGCGCCAGCGGCTTGGTTACTGCTTTGAGGGCGTAGGAAGGCGGGGGCTCCAGAGGGTCTGTGTCTTGTCCAAGGTCACACCTTCTGTTGCCTGAGGGCTATTAAGCCCGAGTCGAGATGGTGTCGGGGGCAGGAAGGCGACGTGGGTGTAGGAAGCTGGCCTTGGATGAAGGGAAAATGGGGAATTCGGCTGGTCTCATCTCTCCCTGGGTCTGCCAGGCACCCCCACTCTTACAGCCCCCGACTTTCATCACCGGATGATGTGGTGACGGTACCTGCTCCTTCCTCTGCAGACCCTGCGGGTTCCAGTGGTGAGAGCTACAGCGGGGAGGTAGTCAGAAAGGGGAGCCCCTCCCAACGCCCTACCCTCAAAGCTCACACATTCAAGCGCAGACCCAGACCCAGAAAGCCAGGCAGGTACCGCCGAAGATGCACACACAAGTGAGAGCCACTATTGACTCACTGAGGTAGGTGTAATCACCCCCATTTTACACCTGGATAAACTGTGAGCCTCATAGAGGTAGTGACTTCCTCAAGGTCACCAAGCTGATAAAAGGCAGAGCCAGGGTCCAAGCCTCGGTGGGCTGGCTTCAGAGGCTCTGTATTTAACCATCAGTGTATGCCTGCCCCCTCAGTAGCCTATAGGAGATGAACAGCAGTGCTACACACATTAAGTGCTCAGTAAATGTCATCTATCGTTAGTGTTGTCATCATACTGGTTTTACAGATGAGACTGAGGAAGAGTGAGACCACATAAGTGACCAAGTCTCAAAGCTGGAGCCAGAGTGCTGCAGCCCTGAACCCAGACCTGGGAACACCTTTACAGACACTCTGCCCTCCCCCATATGCACAAACAGCCTCTGCTTTTTAGGGGAGCCAAAGCTTGGGGCTCAGGTGTGTTCAGGCCTGCCCTGAGTGGAGAGGACTTGGCAGGGGGCCTGTCAACCCCCAGCCTGGAGTGTGAGGCTCAAGTCTGATGCCCTGGGGTAGCTGGGAGGTCTGTGTCCTGAGCTGGCTTTACCAGGCTGTGTTGTGTGTCCCTGGATGGTCCCTCAATCTCTATGTTCTGCCAGCTCCACTTGGGAAGGCCCTGCATCTGGAGGAGAGTTTGAGGGGTCTTAGAAAAAAGGAGTGGAGTACTTTCTGATCCTGATGGAGGGAAGGAGGCAGCCAGCTGTCCAGGTCTTAGGTAGGCAGATGGAGCAGGAGAGGGCCCCAGCAGGAACCGATGACCCCGCCTTCTTCCTGCGTGCACAGAATCCCTCCCATCTCCTGCAGAGGAGGCCTGGGAGTGGAAGGTGGAATGTAGCATCCAGTACTTTGCACTCGAGGGACCAGGATTCAAATCCCTCTCTGCCACTCTTGCACTCTGGGATCTGGAGAGTCTCTTGCCCCAGGACATCTGTGCTTTTGATTATTGAGCAACACTTGGGGACCCTGTGTTGGCATTTGCGTTGCATGCAGCAAACTTAATGTTCGATTAAAATGTGACCCCAGGTTTGCCCCTCGATGGCTGTGTGATGGTGGGTGAATCATATCCTCTCTTGCCCAAGCTTCCTCATCTGTAAAATGGAGCAAACACTGGTACCTAGCTCTTAGGTCATTGGGAGGACCAATGAGATGATCAGGGTGGGACTTGCCCAGATCATGCAGAAGACTCTAGAACCCTGATTTCTCCACAGAACTTCGAGGCAGATGCCTGGGCAAGAGTGAGCCACCCCTACCTGGGCCACACTTCTGGGATCTGTGGTAAGGGGAGTCATTTCCTTAGCCACTTTCCTCATCTGTGTAAGATGAAAGTAACAGAACCTGCCTTCAAGGGGGTGGGGGTGGGGTGATAAGAATGGGGCACATAGTAGGTGTGCAGGCCGTGGGCCCACGTTGGGGTTCCACAGCATAAGACTTGTCAGTGAACCTGAGAGGAAAGTCCAGACTTCTGGCTTCTCTGGTAAATCTGGTAAAATTGAGCCTCCTTCCCTCTTGGTCCAGAGTGATTCTGCATGCACCCAGCAAGGTTTTTCAGAGGGAGATGTGTTATTGGCCTCCGGTCCTGGGGGGAACCCAGAGGTCTGTGGGAATCTACTGAGGGCCTCCCAGGGGGCGTAAACCAGAGGGTCATGCATGAGAGAACGCAGGGCAAGGATTTCCTGGCCCTGAAGCATCAGGGGCAAGGAAGGGCAATACAGAGTCCCTTCCTTGGGCATCCAGGGAAGTGTGAGCCAGGCCCTGCTGCGGATAGGGAGAGCAGTCCCATGGAGATACCTTCTGCCATCCTGATGTGGTGTAATAATAGTCATGCTGTATATTGAAGAAGCCAGGAGATGGTCAGGAGAGGCTCCGAGGAGGCAGCCTTTGAGCTGAGCCCCAAAGGTTGAGCAGGGTTTGGCCAGAGGTGAGTAGGGGTGTTGAGGACATTTTAGACAGAGAATGGCACAGTCAGAGTCTTGGTGGCTTCAAAGGAGTAACTGGATTGTGGAGTAGTTACTGGAGTCGCTTTCTGAGGGTGGGGAGTGGTAAAGGATTTTCACATTGTGGCCTCGGGCAAGTCACTCCTTGAGCCTCAGATCCTCACCCATAAAATGAGACTGGTTACCGCTGTGGTGTCTGCCTCTCAGTAAAGGCTGGATGTCAGTGCACTTAAAAATGCTGAGTCCTCTTCCGCCAGGAGGAGATTCTTTATTTATTTATTTATTTTTGGCTGCGTTGGGTCTTCGCTGCTGCGCACGGGCTTTCTCTAGTTGTGGCGAGCGGGGGCTACGTTTCGTTGCGGTGCGTGGGCTTCTCGTTGCAGTGGCTTCTCGTTGCAGAGCACAGGCTCTAGGCGCGCCAGCTTCGGTAGTTGCGGCACGCGGGCTCAGTTGTTGTGGCGCACGGGCTGTAGAGCACAGGCTCAGTAGTTGTGGCGCACAGGCTTCGTTGCTCCACGGCAAGTGGGATCTTCCCGGACCAGGGCTCGAACGCGTGTCCCCTGCTTTGGCAGGCAGATTCTTAACCACTGTGCCACCAGGGAAGCCCAGGAGGAGATTATTGAGTGAGACACGAAGCAATCATGTCAGGGTTGTGTGCAAATTAAATGGCATGAAGTGAAGGTCAGGGTGCATCTAGGCCTGAGTTCAGAGACAGAGGAGTTCAGTACAAGCTAGAGACTTCACAGCTTCCTATAAGAGGTGAGATGGGAGCTGAGCCTCAAGGGACAGAGAAGAGGAATGGATTGGTAGAAAGGAAGAGAGAGGGCATCTCAGGCAGGGAAGGCCAGAGGGAGCACTGCCATGGTCGTGGGAGAGAGGCTGGGGAGAGGTGAGCCTGAAAAGTTTGGTAGGGGAAGCTTGTCTTGTTAAGCACAGCCCTGAAAGCCAGGCATTAGGGAGCCATTGCAGGTTCTATCCCTACACAGGCAAGCAGGGGGTGGTCTTAACAATGTAGGCACTTTGAATGTGGGAAGGATTTTCTGATTGCTTTTACAGAGTGAGAAAAATAAAAGGTTGGAAGGGATTTAGGAGAAGGGAGAGTTGCTGATAAGGAGATGGTTAGAAAAAGGCATCCCCATTTATTGTCATGCACACATAGTTTAACTATGATGGATAGAGTTTGGCATTCCAGGTAACATCTGTAGCACTGCATCATGAATTTGATCTTCTGTCCTTAGAGATATGCAAACAGCAAGTGGGTACCATTTTCAGTCATTGTGTTGCTGGCTGCCATCCACAGTGTGGTGTCAGATTGTTGCTGGTCTAAACAACACTTGGATAAGCATATCTGTTCCCCAACTTCCTTCTGGATTGTTTCCACTGGATACCCTTCCCAAAGGGGGATTTCTGACTCTAAAGGAACACAAGTTTTTTATGGCTTAAAATATTTAAAACATACTCTTTCACAGTAATTTTCTTTAGAATTTTCAGTAGGTTATACTGTATAGAGTTTTTTTTTGTTTTGTTTTGTTTTGAAGGAGCAAATGTACAAAAGCATATACAATAAAAAGTCTATCCTGACCCAGTGCTCTCCTCCAGTTCCCCCTGAGGACAGTTATTAATAAGTTTCCTGTATATCCTTCCAGAAATATTCTATATACAGATACTGTATATATCCAATTTTTAAAAACATTGATACTGTTACACTGTTCAGTATCTTTCAGTTTTTAAATTTGAGATTATGAAATATACCAAAGAAGCATAGAAAATCACACACACACCCCCAGCAACCCCACCACACAGACTTAACAAATGTTTAACATTTTGTGCTGGTATCTTGTTTAGGGCTGTGCTGGAGGTAGCCCTATGTCAGTGCAGCTGCATACAGAGGAGTCCAGTTATTGATTATATGCATAATTTATTTGGCCTGTTCCCAGCTCCCAGCTTTTTTTTTTTTTTTTTCTATCGATGTAGAGATAATACCCCACTTTGTATAATGTCTGCCTGGGGAGGCATCGAGGCAAAGGGGAACGACGCTCGGCTTTGGCTTGGGTTCAAGTATCTGCTCTGCCACTCTTCCTCACTGTGTAACCTGGGGTGAATGACACCCCTCTTGATTCTCTCTACCCATCTGTAAAATGGGCAGGTTGTAGTAATCCGTCTCATAATTGCTAGGAGGAGTACAGTAGAAAACTAAAGACTTAATTGGGTTTAGTTCCCCAATTCCCCCTAAGCAGGGAGCTCTCCGAGGCCTCGCCTAGAGCAATTAGAGCGCGGGACGATTGCTGCTCCAGCTTCAAACTGTTCCCCGCCCTTTTCCCTGGCCACGCTGGGGGCGGGGTGGTTAAATGTCTCTGTGACGTCAACGCGAGCCGGGCCAATCCTCCTTCCCGACAAGCGTTCGCTTATTTGCATGGGTTGCCCATTATTGGTTCGTTGGGCCATCCAGCCCCTCCCAACTTTTTAAAGCCACCGCGCAGTATAAACAAGGAGATGCGAGGCGGCCAGGCCATGATGTCATCGCGGCGCAGTAGCTTTCGGGGCTGACGTCATCTCCGGGGAGGTTGCCGGCCCAGGGCTGTTAGAGCCTTCCTAACCACTCGGACTGGCTTAAGAGCCGCTCCTGCCCCTTCGAAGATCAGGTCCATTGCACTTGTGTCCCAGGCGCCGTCCCGAGGAGGGGACCATGACACAGTAAGTCCTGGCTGCGGCTCTCCCGGCGGGACCCACTTCTCTGGCGGGGAAACTGAGCCTCAGAAGCATGAGTGATTCGTGAGTTT